>NW_005841881.1:2253010-2262336 GCF_000455745.1 Alligator sinensis | reverse complement strand
ATCCTCTGCCAGCAGTATGGGGTCAGGGGAAGGGCGAGCTGAAGTGCTCTGGGTCAAGATCCAGGGGGGGCAAGGCGAGAGGGATTTGACGGTGGGGGTCTATTACAGACCCCCCAATCAAGAGGAGGAGCTGGACAGGGAATTTTCAGGCCAGCTTGCGGAGACACTAAAAGCAAGGGATGTAGTTGTCATGGGCGATTTTAATTACCCGGACATATGCTGGGAGGAGCAGTCAGCCGGGACGGACCGCTCCAGGAGGTTCTTGGCCGAGTTGCAGGACCTCCACTTGATTCAGGAGGTGCACAGTCCCACCAGAGGAGATGCCCTGCTGGACCTGGTCCTGGCCGCAGGCGACGACCTGGTAAGAGGCCTCCAGGTTCTTGACCACCTGGGCAATAGTGATCATCGCGTGCTGGAATTCACCATCCAGCGTAGAGTGTCAAGGGCCCGCAGCAAGGTGGTGGCCCTAGACTTCAGGAGGGCCAACTTCAGTGAGATGAGGAGATTAGTGGGAGAGGAACTGGGGTCCTTGAGGGCAGAGGAACTCAGCGTCCAAGAGGAGTGGTCGTTCCTTAAGGAAACGATACTCGGGGCCCAAGGGGTGTCCATCCCGACAAGAAGCAAGGCGGGCAGGAGTGTCCAAAAGCCCCCCTGGCTCACCAAGGGTGTCCGGGAATGCCTGCTTGCCAAAAGGGTGGCGTACGCCCGGTGGAAGGGGGGTGTAATCTCCAAAGAGGAGTATACCTCCTCTGCTCGGGCCTGCAGGCGGGCTGTTAGGAAGGCCAAGGCGGAGATAGAGCTCGGATTAGCGTCCAGGATTAAGGATAACAAAAAGTCCTTTTTCAAATATATTGGGAGGATGAAGAAGGCGCCGGGTAATGTGGGGCCCCTGCAGGATATGCGGGGCAATCTGGTGGTTGCGTCAGAGGATAAAGCGGACCTCTTTAACCAATTCTTCACCTCCGTTTTCTTGTGCAGGGACCGGGACTTCCCTGCTGTGATAGAAGCCGGACGCGAGGGGATCGCCTTCAGACCTCAGGTTGGGGAGGACCGGGTTAGAGAGCTTCTGGAGGGGCTGGACGCGTTCAAGTCAGCGGGTCCGGATGCTCTCCACCCCAGGGTGCTGAGGGAGCTAGCTGGGGTTATTGCAGGGCCCCTGGCACGGCTCTACGAGCGATCGTGGTGCTTGGGCCAGGTGCCAGACGATTGGAAGGTAGCTAATGTGGTCCCCATCTTCAAAAAAGGGAAAAGGGAGGACCCGGGCAATTATAGGCCCGTCAGTCTTACCTCAATCCTGGGGAAGCTCTTTGAGAAGATCATCAAGGAGCACATTTGTGATGGGCCGGCATCCGAGATGATGCTCAGGGGCAATCAGCATGGATTTATTAGGGGGAGATCATGTCAGACCAACCTGATTGCCTTTTATGATCAGGTCACAAAGGCCATGGACGCAGGTGTCGCGGTGGATGTAGTCTTTCTGGACTTCAGCAAGGCCTTTGACACCGTCTCTCACCCCATCCTAATTAATAAACTAGGCGACTGTGGCATAGATGCCTACACAGTCAGATGGATTGCAGATTGGCTGAAGGGTCGCACTCAGAGGGTGGTGGTGGATGGATCATACTCGACTTGGGGGGAGGTGGGTAGTGGAGTCCCCCAGGGCTCGGTCCTGGGGCCTGCGCTGTTCAATTTCTTCATCAGCGATCTTGATGTTGGGGTGGAAAGCAACCTGTTTAAATTCGCTGATGACACCAAAATTTGGGGGGAGGTGAGCACGCTAGCAGGGAGAGAGAGATTGCAGAAGGATCTGGATAGGTTACAGGGGTGGGCAAACAGGAACAGGATGTGTTTCAATACGGACAAGTGCAGGGTGCTGCACTTGGGTAGTAGGAACCAGCAGCACACTTATACGATGGGGAACTCCCTACTTGAGAGCACGGAGGCGGAAAGGGATCTTGGTGTCATTATTGACTCCAAGATGAACATGGGCCGACAATGCGAGGTCATGGTTGGCAGGGCTAACCGGACCTTGTCGTGCATCCACAGGTGCATCTCGAGTAGAGCCAGGGAGGTGATCCTCCCCCTCTATGCGACGTTGGTCAGGCCGCAGCTGGAGTATTGTGTCCAGTTCTGTGCGCCCCATTTCAGGAGGGATGTGGACAACATGGAGAGGGTCCAGAGGAGGGCCGCCCGCATGATCCGGGGACAACAGGGCAGACCCTACAGTGAGAGACTGTGGGACCTGAACCTATTCAGCCTCCACAAGAGAAGGCTGAGGGGGACCTGGTGACCGTCTATAAACTCACTAGGGGGAACCAGAAGGGTTTGGGGGAGACGCTGTTTCCCCTAGCCCCCGCTGGCATAACAAGGAGTAATGGGCACAAGTTGATGGAGAGGAGGTACAGATTGGACATCCGAAAAAACTACTTCACAGTTAGGGCGGCTAGGAGCTGGAACCAACTTCCAAGGGAGGTGGTGCTGGCCCCTACCCTGGGGGTCTTTAAGAAGAGGCTGGATGCCTACCTGGCTGGACTCATTTGAGTCCCGTTTTTGTTTTTAGGGTTTTTTGTTGTTCTCCCGCCCTGGCGGGGGGTCGGGCTAGAAGATCTATTAGGTCCCTTCCGACCCTAAAACTATGAAACTATGAAACTATGTTTTGGCAATGGGTTTCAGAGTTCTTGCTTGACAGCAGACATAATTTGCCAGTGTCTCTTCCCAAGTCTGACATCTTCTATCCTTGGTGTCTGCAGTATGTCCTCAACCCAATCCCCACCTTCTATCTTACTACCTTGTCCTAGTCCTTTTTTTCTATCTGTACCCTAATACTACATCCCAACCCCCTTGCTGCCCTTAGCTTTCTCCAGACTTTTTCATCCATCTCTATTCTAAACAGATTGCTCTCTCTTGGGTACTAGTAGGAAAGAATAATGAGATCATAGAAAGAGACAGGCTTTTTGCCCTTACATCCTGTGCTCAGCAATATTGTAGCCTTGAGGATTAATTTTAGGGAAAGTCCTGCTCAATCCCTGAGACGGAGCACCCTTAATTATTCTGTGAAAGGTGGAGGCATGTTCCAGCTGATAACAAAATTTAAAACAGGATGAATCATGTTCAATGTAGATGGAAACCTCACAAAATGTAGTACTTCACAGAGAATATATGAATTAAGAGTTCCAGTGGCCTATAACTTGGTCACATTTGGGTAGATTTTTATACAAATAGCAATAGGCATTACCACAGCCACCAGATACACACCCTTGCCAAATTTCATTTCTCTGTCCCACCAGATCATTCTCATTGAAACAGTTGTAAAATATTTTTAAGTGAACAAAAAAATATTTTTCCTCAGCCTTGCTCTAAGAAAGAACCAAACCTTTTCCCCTGAAACATTTTAGGGAAAAAATAGCATAAGGCTTGGAAAATTTTAGCCCAGATGTTTAAAGTTTGGCAAAAATATGACCAAGTGAAAAAAAGGTTTTATAACAGAAAGTAGCAGGTAACTTTAATTATAGACATTGCTTATTGCGCCATCCCTAGTCTACAGATATCTGTATTTTCTCAAGAGTTGTACATCTTTTTGCAATTTTATGAGCTCTGTTTTCAGTGAGTAATTATTTGTAGATACACTGTGAAACCTAAAGGCTTCCACTGATTTAGAAATGATTTATGAATGTCTGATATATTAATCTGTAAATTCTATGGAAATGCATGAACAAAGAATTGAAATCTGCTTACATAGCACATGCAAGCCATTTAATCTTCCAGCGGACCTGTTAACATTATGGCAGTGCTGATGTTAACACTAATTTACTTGCCAAGAAGGAAGAATTACCTTGCTATGTATATTGCATATTTACCTTAAATTGGGATTTTTAAAACAATTTTGCATCCAAGATCCTTATACAAGCTGAAGAATTGCATCACGTTATCACTGTACCACATATTTCCACACATCATTTCTGCCACAGCAATATTAGCAAATTTGAATACCTTAAAACATCCAGCTGTAGTACTTTGTGGCCTAGCACACTATTTGTGGACATCTTATTTCTAAAAGTCTCAGGTGTGTGCTATAGCAGCTTTAGGCATAGCCCCACAGTTCGCATTATGGTTGCTGTCTAACATCCTCTGGTATAGAACTTGATTACACCTAAAAAAAAAAATCTTACCTCCATTTCTCTGCATGTTCATGTGGACAAGCCAGACCAGGAGGCAGCTAAGATAAGGTACATGCAGTTATTGCTGCATTCTCTGAATTCTGTTCATTCAGCTGCTCTGTTAACATTATTATAATGCCTTTCTTTTTCTTTTTAATGAATATTTTATCACTCACTTCCATCTAGATTCTGTGAGCAAAAGGGAATGAGATGATTTCTGCCTGTCACTCCACAAAAAAATGTAGCTATGTGGGGGAAGGAAAAACACCCCTCTGACGTTATTAAAGGGCTCCCCATTAACTGAGCATACTGTACAGGACTTCCTGCTGTTCTTATCATTAACGACTGATGAGTGCATTATTGATTAAACACCTGCATGCTGTAGGTTTAGCTTTTCAAGAGGGGAGAATGAGATTGCATTATTTTGTTGATAAACAGTGAGGCATTTGGGTGCTAGGTGGAAGGGCAGGTGACTGACTCCTTTTGACAGATCAGGCGGCTAAAAGATAGGCTGTTTACAACCAACTAGAAGTCATTATTTGTCTTTAACCTTACTGAATATTAGACACTCATTCATCCATCAACATAGTTTTTAACTATCTCCCCTCTCATTGCCAATACAGGGCCTGATTCAGACCTTACTTATACTTGTGTAGTAGCTATGCTTATTTATGGACTAATTCCTCCTGTGTACTTCTTTATGTGAGGTCAGGCAGCAGCCCTGCACATAAGCTGTTTCCCTAACCAAGACTGTGTTGTACTGCACCTCTGTACTGTTTATTAGTTTTTGCAAATAATTCTCTTACTACAGTTGACATTGCATTTTTACTAACTCTTCTCACCTCTTGGTTTGCTTGGCTGGCAGGAACAGAAGCTGAAGCCCATTGTCAGTGTCTGACTCAGCACTGGAGAGACTTAAGGAGCAGCAGCAACCGATACACGAGAATTGGCATGACTGAGATAGGAAAAGAACAGGGCGGAAAGAATAATGTTTATCTAGGAATTTTCATTGCTTTGCAAATTGTGAATTACTGTTAATCTGAACATTTACCCAGTGTTGTAACTGTACAGATTGCTAAATAAAAATCTCAAGCTCAGAGAGATTTCCATTGAAGTTTGGGACTTAGCTAGAAAGGTACAGATTCTTACTGGAAAGAAATAACCCACAATTCCTGTCTTCTGTTGAACATGAGTGGGACTGGGGTTTTATAAAGGTCTGACCCAAATTGCATGGCACTTATTTCATATAATGATAGAGTTGGAAGGGACCTTGATAGACAGCTAGTGCAACACCCTGCATAGTCACAGGATTTACTAATCCTGAACTCTCTCTGAAACATGCTTAAACATATACATGCATACATTTATATATAAATTCTTTCTTCCAAAATGCTGCAGATGAAATAGACATTATAAGTCTTTATAGACATAAAGACATTATAGATATTATATGTCTCTATCATTTGCAGGACTTTAGAAGAAAGAAAGGTTTCATATATATTCTAGTGGTATTTGGTTCTGGAGTTCCATGGGCTATAATTACATATCTTTTGACAGGTAATTCTAAGGTGCCTATTACTACAGCACCATCTAGGTATTACCAAACACCTGTGACCCTTGTGACCTTCCTGTGGAGCTGGGGCAAGGATCTCCCTGCATGGGAAGAGTTCCCTGCCCAGTCTGGAGCTGGCTGGGACCTGTCCCTGACTGGAGCTGGCGGCGGACTGTCTTGTTTTGGGCAGTCCCTGGCCAGTTCTGGGCTTCATGCAGATGTTAGTGTGAGACAGTCTCTCAAGGGAGGCAGTAAAAATATTTAAAATTCTAGACAAGCTAGATGTCCAGGAAGGCTCCTTTCCAGGTAGTGTGAGATTATGCTAGATGATGTGCAGTGCTGAGCTACATCATTTCTGCCTTTCTATCTCTTATATGTGTGATTCTTTGGCAACCAAATATGAACGAGGAAAACAACTCATTTAACAACATTCAATAGGACCAATATCTATAGGAAGAGTGCAGTTATCTTATAAAATTGGTTCTGATGAATCATCATACGCTAATTTCCTGTGGGTTCAGTTATAAACACTAACTGTAAACCTGCTTTTTTGAGAAACAAAGGAAGGTAATTCAAAGGGAAACAGGGACCTGGGGCAGCTGGCAGCAAAGGAAGGTGAAAGCTAGGGAAAGTTCAAACAAAGTGATGAAGCTGACTTCACTACAACATAATCTCAATGGTTAAATTTTCTGTTTTCATTTTTTTACTGACCTTTTCTCATTTCTACATGTCTCTTACTATTTCTTCTTACTATTTCTGTCTCTTTAGCACCTCATCCCTTTTTGCCCTCTCTGTCTATGTCATCAGAAGCAAAAGATGGCAGGTGATGGAGCTGTTTGGAATTAGTTTATTTAAGCTCTGGAAATCTGGGTCTAAAATCTTCCCTGGTGTTCTTCCCACAAGGTTAGTAGTATTCCATTCTACAAGGTGCTCTCTCTGCTCTAATATTGGACACTGAAGAAAAAAATACCCCTGGATGGTTTCCTGTTAATATACATGTCCATATGTCCCCAGATGGCAGCCACCACACTTGGCTGCTGGGACCCAGCTGTGTCATGGCACCAGGAGGGACACTACTGGAATTAGCATCCACAGCTGCTGGACCTGGGTCCCCGGACTGGGGGTGCCACCAGAACCCAGAGTCAGCAGCTGCTGGGGCTGAGAGTTCTCTTAGTTGTGTGACTCCCAGACCCGGGGCTTCCAGCCACAGGGAAGTCCCTGCTACACAGGCAAATTAAAACTTGAAAACAACCAGCTGTAAAGTTAGTACACATTTTCCAGGTCTAACTTTAGAACTGGATGAAGCTTTTTATGGTGTGGTAAGTACTTTGCATCTGTAGCTTGTCTAAAGGTAATTGCTCAACTAACCAGTTAATTATTATAGCTTTATTTTAGCTATAACAATAGCTGTCCTTATCACTTACAAGAATATTGTGTGGCAATGTGTTCCATAGCTTAATAACATGTAAAAAGTACCTCATAAAGAATGTACTTACTTTTAGGTTAGTCCAGAGATGACACATAGGGGGTGTACATGGGTGCATGTGAACCCCTTGAGCATGACAGCGCACCCCCTGCAAAAAGGTGCCACCAACACTGTCAGTGGCACCTGTAGGTGCTTGCTGCTCACCACCCCACCACCACCAAGTGACAAGTGTCTGTGGTCTACAATTGCTGCTGGCCACTGCCGATGCTGCTAGTGGTACCTGCGGGTGGTCGCCGACCCCTGGCTGGCGCTTGCCACCCCTCAACTCTCCCAGCCACTGACAGTGCCTGTGGCATCTGCAGGAGCTCTGTGCTTACCACCACTGGGCTCCCATTGCCACTCTCCTGCTGCCACCAGTGCAGCTGTGCCCACCCAGCCGCCAGGGGCATGCACCATTCATGGATTAGTCCTTCACCTGTTTGTGCGGACATTGAAAATAAATGCATGTAAAGGACGTTTAGGTAAAGAATTTGAAAATGAGAGAGAGAGAGCGAGAGAGAGAGAATCTGCCTTCAGTTACAACTACTTTACTTGATGGAACAGCCAGGTGTACAGATCCACCTTGATGACATTTCCTGGGAGCCTCTCGCTACTCTCAGTCAGAGATCATGATGGTAGTGGTGAAGATGGACAAGTTGGTCTCTCTGATATGCCCTCCTCTTAATCGTGCTTCTGTCTCTCTGGCTGAAAACTAGTATTTATGTCTTCAGCTGGTTTCAAGTCTCAAGAAGAAGCAAATAACTAAGTATTGAGGCAGACAGTTAGTATCTGACTAGCATAGATTTTCAAAGGTGACTAGTGAAAAGAAGTGCCTCATGTCTGACTCATTTCTGTGACACTTTACAAGGGCATGTGTTTCAGAAAAATGCTGATACTGAAACCGCTGAAAATCAGGATGGATTAACGTGTCCCAGACTGAGCATCCAAAATCAAAGCATCCAACATTACTAGACACTACTGAAAACATTGGCCAGACTATTTTATAGGAGCAGAATAGGAAAAATAGAGAGGAGGGGTCTGTCTTTGAGCAGGCAATTTGAACATAAGCCAGAAAGGTTTTTCTGTTTTCAGGCCTAGTAATAATGGAAGATAGCCCAGAAAACCTGTGGTCTCTTGGTTGTCTTTAAACTCCTTTGGCTCTTTTTCCTGATGCTGCAGTGGTTAGACTGGTCCAACGTATATGGAGTTCAAGCATGAAAAAAATCTTCTTTTTTAATTTTTTTCTTCAGGGATGAAGGGAGGAGTGTGCATTTCTTACAGTGACCTCACCTAATACCATATTCTTACACAAAGATTTTTCTCCCCTGTGTTCTAAGAAAAAATTATGCCTGATAAAAAAATCTTTTGTCTTCATTTTCCCCTTGTTTTTCTTCAATATTTTATATAACAATGAAAAATATGTTCCAGTTGAAGTGATGCAGAAAAAGCCATTTATTCAACTTTACTGCATAGTTTCCACTGACTTTTGTTAAACTAGGGTTTTTATCACCACAGGAGGCAAGTTAGCAGGCCAGGAGTTACTGCCATTAGAGGACAGTAGGGGAGGGCCAGGACTAGGACAGTAGTGGAGATATGGGAAGAGTGGATTTGGAGGTGAGGCTTGTTATATCACTGTAGGGTTTGAATTTGGGTAGAACCAAAGTAGCAGGGGAGTGGGCATTGAAAGTCATGGGAGCAGCGTATTGACGCTGGTACTTGTGGAAGTTTGCATAACTGTTGCTTTATACATACCTAGGTTTAGTTCATTGTTTTTGAATACTGCCAGTCTCACTAACAAATGTTTAATTCAGAAGAAAACAGAGGTGGAGGAAACAAAAACGGTCAGAAACTTAGCAGCTTCTCGTTCCAAATAAACAAAGTGCAGCAATTATATGCGTGTATCATAGCAGATACTGTCAGTTTTGCCCAAACTTAATACAAGTAAAGCGGGAAGGTCAGTCCTATTAAAAAAAAAAAAATCCCCAAACATTATGTTCTTCTCCACTGTGATGTACTGATCCTGTTGCTAATAAAAGGCCATATTTTACACCGAAGTATGCTGCCTACATTTTAACAAGGGGCTCTTAGAATTATTCCATCTCAATGCATGATTCATGTGTCCTTCTCTGGGCAAATTTTTTTTAGGTATCCT
>NW_005841881.1:2233366-2252979 GCF_000455745.1 Alligator sinensis | reverse complement strand
CTGAAATTATATCTATTGTTTCTTCTCCACCTCCCCTCCTATCACCATGGGGAAATCCATTAAACTTTTCCTATCACAAAAAATCTTGAAGTCCTTCCTTGCCTCCACTGCCTTTCAACACACAGTGATTCCATCTCTATAACACATCTGGGAGGCTTCCTGTGTTGCTGGCTGGTCCTCACAGTAGCAGCAGTAGTAGCAGCAACAACATTTTCTTGTGTTAATCATCCTGTATCCTCTGACTGGTTGGAGGGGGCCTGTGATGTTAGGTCTGGGTCATATTCTGACTGGTCACAGTCTCCGCTAACTGGGGAGAGGGCTAAATGGGAGCCTGCCATCTTTTGAAGAAAAGGACTGTGAGGTTAAGTTAGAGTTCAAGAGTCCCTCCAAGTCCTATCTCCTCAAACTCTGGATGGTTCAGGCAAATTGGACATGCACTAACTAGACAAGAAGCAGCTGCAAGATTCCCATTCAGTGCCTATACAGTTTCCTCATGTCCTTCTTCTGATGCACTACTGGAAAATGAATGTGTCTACATGGGTACCAGACCAGTAACCAGTAACCATACACTCTACTCCAGAAGCATTGCTGAAGATAGAAAAGGAGGTGTACAGGAAATGCTATAGAAATGATAGCCACACTTGCAGTCCAACAACTGCTCTCATGACCAACACCTGATGCATTCCCAGATTAGGAGAGGCTTGAATATATTAACGTGTCTTTCTTGGTATTTTTTTACTCATCTAACAGGCGTTCATTCACTCTCCTGAGTTATCAGTTCTGGTCCACTGTGATCACAACAATTTATGCAGACCTGGCCTCAGGATTCTGCAGAAGGTTAGTGAGATGGTTCTCGGGGATACCCCTCAAACCTGACTTAACTCATTTAATATGAAAGGTGGGCATACTTGTGAGGGTCTGCTGTTTTCTCCAATGTTTTGCTGAAGAAGTGGAGCTCAACTTTTTGTTTCTTTAAATTCCAACAAATCAGTTTACATCTGGTTGTGATTTCAAGTCTGTGATCTGCAGGGGAAAGACATAGAAACTTACTTCTTCCTTCAAAGAAAAGAAGAATTTCTCCTCTCTTGGATCCAGAGTTTAACAAGGGCTCTTGTGTAAGGCCCCACAGGAGTCGTCATGAGTTTTATTAGCTGGTTTTGAAGAAAGAAAATATATCTGCTGTGCTTTATCTCTTCATTGCTTGCACATGATAGCAGGATTTATGTTTATTGTAGGCAGGCTGCTGTGTGCTAAATTGATACTCTATAGAAGTTCATTGCATAGGTTGTCATATGATCCAGTCTCTATTTCTTCTCCTCCCTGAGATGAAAGGTGGTAGAATGAGATGTTATTGTCCTGTGTCATTGTAGAGCATGATCTAATTTAGTATTTTATCACTTGTGAAAAAAGAAATACTCATGTAAACCAGGGACTGGAAAATCCTGTCAAGTCTGAATGACCTCTTTCTCTCTCTCATGTACTCATCACCTGAGCATCTCCTATCATATGAACAACTGCATTTCTGCCACAAGTTGATCTCTCATTAACAGTGAGGCAAATTCTCTCCTTACTGGCCTTCATGCCATTATTTCTACTGGATATTCAGTACCATTCCCATCACCCTAAACAATTCAGAAATGCCAATGCTCTTAAGTAGCCTGAAGGGATTGAGAGCACCCCCATAGAGACAAATGCATTTCAGTAAGGGTGGGGATGGATCAGCTGACATAATAACTATCTTCCATTTGTAATAGCTGTGGTTCTATAATCCCCTTTGGAGATGTTTAGCAAGGCATTTGATACGCTCTCCTATAACATTCTTGCAAAAAGCTAAGGAAGTACAGGTTGGATGAATGGACTATAAGGTAGATAAAGAATAGCTGGATCATCAGACTCAAAGGGTAGAAATCAATGGCTCAATGTCTAGTTGGCAGCCAGTATCAAGTGAAATGTCCCAGGGGTCAGTCCTGGGGCCAGCTTTGTTCAATTACTCCATCAGCAATCTAGAAGATGGGATGGAGTGCACCCTCAGCTTTCAGATTACCCCACGCTGGGGGGAGCAGTAGATACACTGGAGGGTAGGATGCAGAGACACTTTGACAGTTTGGAGGATTGTGCCAAATCTCCCAAGGTTCACATGACTGGAGCACTGTCATGGATGGGTACAAACTGTTCAGGAAGGACAGGCAGGAGAGAAGAGAGGGAGGAGTTGCACTTTATGTAATAGAGCCATATGATTGTTCAGAGCTCTATTATGAAACAAGAGATAGGCCTGTTGAAAGTCTCTGGGTTAAGGTTAAAGGGGAGTGCAACAAGGGTGATTTAGTGAGTGTCTACTATAAACCACCAGGCCGGGAGGAAGCTTGGTGGATGAAGAAGCTTGGTGGATGAGGCTTTCTTCAAACAGCTGGTGGAAGTTTCCCAGTCACAGGCACTGGTTCCCATGGGGGATTTCAGTCACCCTGACATCTCCTGGGAGGGCAATATAGCAGTGCGCAGACAATCCAGGAACTTTTTGGAGAGTGTTGGGGACAACTTCCGCGTGCAAGTGCTAGAGTGGCCAACTAGGGGCCATACTCTTCTTGACCTGCTGCTCACAAAAAGAGATGAATTGGTGTGTAAAGTAGTAGTGGATGGCAACTTGGGCAGCAGTGACCACGAGATGATTGAGTTCAGGAACCTGAGGAAAGGAAGGATGGAGAGCAGCAGAATAAGGACCCTGAACTTCAGAAAAGCAGACTTCAACCCACTCAGGGAACTCTTGGGAAGCATCCCCTGGGAAACCAGACTGTGGGGGAGAGGAGTTCAGGAGAGCTGGCTGTACTTTAAAGAAGCCTTACTGAGAGTGCAGGAACAAACCACCCTGATGCACAGGAAGAGTAGGGAGCATGGCAGAAGATCAGCTTGGCTGAGCAAGGAACTCTTCAGTAAACTAAATCACAAAAAGGAAGCTTATAGAAGTGGAAACTTGGACAAATAACTAGACAGGAGTATAAGAGCATTGCTCAGGCATCCAGGGATGAAGTCAGGAAGGCCAAAGCACAAGTTGAAGTTTCAGCTAGCAAGGGATGTGAAGGGTAAGAAGAAGGGTTTCTACAAGTATGTAGGTAGCAAGAGGAGGATTAAGGAAATTGTGAGTCCCTTACTGAACGGGGGAGGCAACCTTGGGACAAAGGATGCAGAAAAGACTGAAGTGCTCAATGCCTATTTCACCTCAGTGTTCACAGGCAAGGGCAGCTCCCAGACTACTGCACTGGGCAGGACAGTTTGGGGAGGAGGTGAGCAGCCAACAGTGGCAAAAGAACAGACTAGGGACTATTCAGAAAAGCTGGACATGTTCAAGTCCATGGGGCCAAATGGGATGCACCTGAGGGTGGTGAGGGAGTTGGCTGATAAGATTGCAGAGCCATTGGCCATCATCTCTGAAAACTCATGGCTATCAAGAGAGGTCCTGGATGACTGGAAAAAGGCAAACATAGCGGCTATATTTAAGAAAGGGAAAAAGGACGATTCAGAGAACCACAGACCTGTCAGCTTCATCTCAGTCCATGGAAAAATCATGGAGCAGATCCTCAAAGAATCCATTTCTAAGCACTTGAAGGAAAAGAAGGTGATTAGGCATAGTCAGCATGGATTCACTGAGGCAAGTCAGGCGTCATGCCTGACCAACCAGATTGCTTTCTATGATAAGACGATTGGCTCTGTGGATGCAGAGAGACTAGTGGATGTGGTATTCCTTGATTTTAGCAAGGTTTTTGACACAGTCTCCCACAACATTCTCACAGGCAAGCCAAGGAAGTACAGGCTGGATGAATGGACTGTAAGGTGGATAGAAAACTGGCTGGGGCATCGGGCTGTGAGGGGAGCAATCAATGGCTCACTGTCTAGTTGGCAGCTGGTATCAAGTGCAGTGCCTCAGGGGTTGGTCCTGGTGCCAATTCTGTTCAATATCTTCATCAATGACCTGGAATATGGGATACAGTGCACCCTCAGAAAGTTTGCAGATGACACCAAGCTTGGGGGAGTAGTAGATTGGCTGCAGGGTAGGGTTAGGATTCAGAGTGACCTTGACAAATTGGAGGATTGGGCCAGAAGAAATCTCATGAGGTTCAACAAGGATAAGTGCAAAGTCCTGCACTTAGGACAGAAGAATCCCATGCACTGCTGCAGGTGTGGGACCAGCTGGCTAAGCAGCAGGTTTGCAAAAAAGGGCCTGGGGGTTGCAGTGGACAATAAGCTCAATATGAGTCAGCAGTGTGTCCTTTTTGCAAGAAGGCTAACAGCATACTGGGCTGTATTAGTAGGAGCATTGTCAGCAAATCGAGGCAAGTAATTATTATGCTCTGTTCTGCACTGGTGAGGCTACACCTGGAGTTTTGGGCCCCCCACTATAGAAAGAATGTAGACAAGCTGGAGAGAGTCCAGCAGAGAGCAACGGAAATAGTTTGGGGGCTGGGGCACATGACTTCTGAGGAAAGGCTGAGGAAAATGGGCTTATTTAGTCTGTGGAAGAGAAGACTTAGTGGGGATTTGATAACAACCTTTAACTACCTGAAAGGTGGTTCCAAAGAGGTTGGAGCTGGACTGTTCTCGGTGGTGGCAGATGACAGGACAAGGAGCAATGGTCTCAAGTTGCAGCAAGGGAGGTTTAGGTTGGATATTAGGAAAAACTTTCTCACTAGGAGGTTGGTGAAGCACTGGAATGGGTTACCTAGACAGGTGGGGGAATTTGCAGCCTTGGAGGTTTTTAAGGCTCAGCTTGACAAAGCCCTGGCTGGAATGATTTTGTTGGGGATGGTCCTGCTTTGAATGGGGTGTTGGACTTGATGACCTCCTGAGGTCACTTCCTCCCCTAATTTTCTATGATTCTATCTTATGCTTCTGAACAGCTTCACCTCCCCCCTCCCCCAGTGGTGATCTTTGCTTTCCAGGAGAGGAAAAGCAAGGTTCTAATAGGTACTGTGTGTTTTTAATAGTCGGTAATTAAAGCAATCATGCATTTACTAATTTAAGATAGAAAAAAGGAGGTTGGGAAATGATAAAGAAAATGGAAATGCTTTCCATTACCCAGCTCTTTTCACATACATTCTTGTGACACCTCCTGCTGCCTCTCCTGTCTGGTTCCATCTATTCTATTTTTTTTTCATCTTCCCTGGTGATCTTTAAACAATGGAGTAACACAGAAAGGCTACCAGATAATGTTTTCCTGGATGGATTAGTGAGAATCCATGAAGAACAGTTTCCTGACATAGTGCCCATCAGTCAGCTCATGAGATTGGGGAGTTTCATTAATTAACTTAAATTTAGTGTTGAATGAGTAAGATAACAAGATTCAGTGGAAGAGATGGTGGGTGACACTGAACTGAAATTTCTGAAGAAACTGCTATAATTGTTAGCACATAGGACAAAATAATCCCATGCACAAGTACAGCCTGGGGGCTGATTGGCTGGGCAGCAGTTCTGCCAAAAAGGACCTGGGGGGTACAGTGGACAATAAGCAGAAAATAAGCCATCAGTGTGCCCTAGTTGCCAAGAAAACTAAAGGCTTACTGGGTTGCATTGGTAGGTGTATTGCCAAAAGATCCAGGGAAGTGATTATTCCCCTCTGTTCAGCACTGGTGAGGCAACATCTGGAGTACTGTGTTCAGTTTTGGGCACCCTACTACAGAAAGGATGTGGTGTTACCACTCAGCTCTGTGTTCTTGGGGAACCCTGGCACAGGATGCAGCCTATCTGACTCACAAAGAACGCTCCCCCTCCCACCTCTGCCTGAACAATAACTGATTAGAGGAAAGACCTACAAAAGACAAGGAAGATGCCGCAGGAGACATACCTAAAACCCTCCAGACAAAGTTGATGGGAGTGAAAAAACTCCCCATGTCTCATTTGTATCAGAGATGGAACCGGATGACAACTCATTTAAATGGGAGATGGGACAGGCTTGCACCTTCATTAGCATTCAGGATGGAGATCACATATTCCAAGGCAGGGACCACACTGAATTCTGGGATCAGAAAAGCAGGGCAGTGCTGCATGATGGGGAATCCTTGCTCCAAATGCTAATCAACCCACATCTACACACACCCAGATCAGCATTTATCAGACCAATTCTAGCAATGACTCCTTTATTGGTATCCAAAACACTGAATCTGCCTGTCTGTATTGTGAGCTCCCTCAGGGTAATGCCACCCATCAACCAGGAGTGATCAGTTCCTATTATCCAGTATATGAGCCACTGTTTACCCATAACCAAACCTAGCCTTCTCCCTTGAGCCATTGTTAGTTCTCTAGAAAACCCCTTCCCAAGCTCAAGTTTCTGTCCTGGTGCTTGGATCCAAAAGCTGCACCACTTCCACTCCTTTTCTGCCTGGATCCCTCCACTGGTTGTGCTCAGAACTCTGCCTGTCTGCCAGCTCCAACAAACACCTGGGAACCTCGACTGGTTCAAGCTTCACTGAGTGGTGAGACCCCAGCTCTCTCTTTCTCTCTCTGACTCCAGGAACCTGACTTTTGCTTCCTCACTCCAGGAACAGCTTCCGAGACTGGACTTCTGCTGATCACTCTCTCTCTCTCTCTACCTCTAGGAACCTGACTTTTATTCTCTTACTCCAGACAGCTTTCTAAACCTGACTTTTGCTAATCAAAATCAAGCTAGACTTCCCCAAAAACCTAATTGAAACTATGTAATATTGTAACTGTTTATTTGTCTCTCTTGTATGGCTATTATTACTGGTATCATTGTAAATTCATATACCTGGCAATAAATAACTTGTATGGTCAAGCTGGTTGCTGTATTCTCTCTCTGAACCTCACTTACTCTTTCTTCCGCTTGTCCTCCCCATTTGTTCTGCAGCAATGCTTCTTTTACTTAAGCAAAGGATCCCTGTAATGCCCAATACTACAGAGGGGTCTGTTCATCAAGGCGGGTTACTACTAGGACCATTGTGACAAGACATTGTGACGTACTGAGTTTTGAGGAATATGAGGGTATCAGCTGAATCACCCAGCCTCCTCAGACATACTCTGTTAGTATGTGTGTATGTGTGTCTAACTGCATTTATTATTTTCCTACTGAAATAAGGGATGAACTGTGTTCAAGGCACATGAGGGTGTCAGCCTATCAATGCTGAATAGTCCAGCCTGACTCAAATGTGCTCTGTTAACCACTGTGCTTGTGTCTGACTGCATTTTATTGTTGCCCTGATGAACTGAGTTCAAGGCATATGAGGGTGTTAGCCTGTCATAGTTTCATAGCTGATAGGGTCGGAAGAGACCTGAGCAGATCAAGTCCGAACCCCTGCCATGGCGAGAAAGAATGCTGGGGTCAAACGACCCCAGCAAGGTGTCTATCTAGCCCCCTTTTAAAGACCCCCAGGGTAGGAGCGAGCACCACTTCCCTTGGAAGTTGCTTCCAGATCCTAGCCACCCTGACTCTGAAGTAGCGCCTCCTGATGTCTAGCCTCAATCTACTCTCCATCAATTTATGGCCATTATTCCTGATTACTTCTGGTAGTGCTCAGGGGAACAGGGACTCTCTCTTGCCTCCTGTTCCCCCTTGGCAAGTTTATAGACAGTCACCAGATCCCCTCTCAGCCTTCTCTTGTGGAGACTGAACAGGTTCAGGTCCTGTAGTCTCCCCTCATAGGGCCTGCCTTGCTGCCCCCTGATCATGCGAGTGGCCTCCTCTGGACCTTATCGATGCTGGCCACATCCCTCCTGAAGTTTGGTGCCCACAACTGAATGCAGTACTCCAACTGAGGCCTGACCAGTGTTGCATAGAGGGGGAGGATCACCTCCTTGGACCTGCTTGTGATGCATCTGTGCATGCATGACAAGGTGTGGTTAGCTTTCCTGACTGCATCATCACATTGGCAGCCCATGTTCATCTTGGAATCGATAATAACTCCAAGATCCTTTTCTGCCTGTGTGCTGATGAGAGGGGAGTTCCCCAGCCTGTAGGTATGCTGCTGGTTCTTCCACCCCAGGTGTAGCACCTTGCACTTGTCAGTGTTGAAACCCATCCTGTTCTCATTTGCCCACCCCTGTAACTTGTCCAGGTCCAGTTGTAGACTGTCCCTCTCTGCTACTGTACCCACTTCTCCCCACATCTTAGTGTCATCTGCAAATTTGAACAAGGTACTTTTCACCCTCTCATCCAAGTCGCTAATGAAGATGTTGAACATTGCGGGCCTGAGAACCTAGCTCCAGGGAACCCCACTGCCCACATCCCTCCACAGTCGCCTAATTTTTTAATGAGAATGGGGAAAGAGACAGTGTCAAAGGCCTTCCTAAAGTCCAGAAAGAGTATGTCCACTGCTAGCCATGCCTATAAGGATTTTGTGACCTGGTCATAGAAGGCCACCAGGTTGGTCTGACAGGACCTGCCTCTAATGAACCCATGTTGGTTGCCCCTAAGCATAATCTCCTCTGCTGATCCCTCGCAGATGTGCTCCTGGATAATTCTCTGTCCACGCTAAATAACCCGGCCTGGCTCAGGTATGTCCTGTTAATCTGTGTGTGTATGCGCATACATGTGTTTGACTGATTTGGTGTTTGGAGGAACCCAGCCCCATTGAAACTGAGTCCTGCAAGATAGCTCCATTGGTGTTGAGGACTTGCAGAAGGGAGAGACACAGCTCCATATAGAAACACAAGTAACACAGCCAGCACATTAATAGAATTACAGAGTCCCCAGAAATGTACCCCTAATAAATGAGCACACCCCAAAGTGATGGGCAGATCTGGTAACAGTGGACAAATTGGAGAGAGTCCAGCAGTGGGCAGGGGAAGTACTAAATGATGGCACAGTAACAGCTGCTTGCCAGTTCATGGTTATTTTTAACCACTGCATTGCCGTAGCGGTGCGCTATCGCAAGGGAACACATCACTACATCAACATAGTTGTGGCATCACGGTTTGTGATTTGTGCCACCAACACTATGTCACCGTAGCACATTGCTACAACAATGTAGCATCTCATGTAGATGAGCCCACTGATGACCTTTTTTTCTAATACACAGGAAGCCTCTCAATAAATTGTCCTGCTCTTTCAGTTGGTGCCATTCCCAGTCATTCTTTTCTTATTGCATCTTTAGCAGCTTTCCTTCCCCCTTGAAAAGATCCACCCGTGACCCTTCCCAGCTACTTACTGAATATAAATAGGTGCAACTCCATTGATTGTACAAGTTTGAACCACCTTTATTGTATATACACAAATCATATTAGCTTTTCATTACACTGCATTCTACATAAATTGCACCCTTTCCAAATGCACTGTGGGAAGGGGGGATGCCATTAAAGCTGATGTATGGTTCTGGCTAGAATAAATTTCCTGGTGATAATTTAATCTTGTTACTGAATTTCATTGACTACTTTTTCCCCCCTTCTCACATAGGCTGCTGCACCAGTCATGCTTATTAAAATGTGAAGTGACAGAACTCAGCTCCAAGAAAAGAACTTTGGTGGAGGAGAAGCAATGACCTTTGCTTTCTTCCTCTTTAAAAAAAAAAAAAAATCTCTTAGAGACTTTTTTTCAAGTAAAGGGGGAGAGAAAAAAAAAAAGAACAGAAAGAAAAGGAAGCAGATCTTCTTGGGGAATGATTAACAAGAATATGCAAACCCACCAAAAAAACCCACCCCTCACCAAGACAGCTTTATGAGAATATAAATTCAGCTTCCTGCTAGTAAATTATCCTATCAAGCTCTAATTGTTCTCCAGTGTCTCTCTCCTCCCCGCCTCTTGCATGTTGAATGAGAAGGCTGCCTCTTCTTGTTTTATGCACAGCTGGGGTTTGGGAACAGGCAAGGTCAGGACCGCTGCATCTGATAAATTGGCCTCACTAACTGATTTCTTATCCTCTGTAACTGGAATACCTGCCCTGGCAGGTCAGTGTGGAGACCCCCCTATCCCCACAGCTCTGTGTATGAAGATCACCCATGATTCACAGTACTCCCTGATGCTCTTTTTCTGGGCTGCATACATATCTGTGCCTGTGGAGCTCAGCATTGACCTCCAACACATACCAGCACATGCTAGTCTAGGTTGGGGAAGTGCCATGGCCTTGGCCTATAAAAAGGTAAAGTTAAAAACAAGCTCTGCCCTGGCTTCTTTATGCTGTGCTGATCACTATGCTGTCAGAAAGCTTTCTTAATGAGCTAATTCACTTCACGTGGGGAATCCACAGGTGACATATGGCCATTATAATGATTCATGCACCACCCTGTGATCAGCCTGCACTGGAGAAAAAGAGGAATGTCTAGGGAATGGCTACATGGACATGATACTTGCCTTCTGGGACCTAAGTTAGAACTTGTCTACCATTGGCCTAAGACTAGAAAGGCACAAAATGGCAAAGAATTGGGTTTTTGCCCTCTTTTCTAGTTGTCTACATAGCACGGCTCCTCTGGATCTTCCCTAATGTAACAGATCTTCAGGGAGAGACTGACACAGCACCTTTGACATCAACATGGCACCACTGATTCATATCAGCGGAGGATCTAGCCAACTATGTTTAACTCAAAATTATCAAAACATCCCATTTCCAAAAATCAAATGACCTAGTTAATAGCTTCTCTAAAGTTCACTTTTCTTCTGGAATGAATTACCCGGTATCTGGCTTCTAGCAGAAATGTATTTACCCTCCCTTTTTTCACCCTTCGACATGAACCTACTGCTGTCCCATCAATAAACAACCTCCTTTCTTCATCTGTCCACTGAGGTGCTGCCATGGTCTGGCTGCAATATGTTGATGATGGCCAGCTGTCCAGTTCTGGCTGGGATACTGGGCTTTCAGCCAAATTTTAGCTGAGAAACAGAATTCTTCTCAGTAGTCTCACAACTAAGGAGATGTCTTTAGGAAGAACAACAAAAACCCCATAAAATTTTATGTAGAGTCAATTTATTTATTTGCCTGAAGATTTAGTGCTAAGTAAGAATGCAGCTGAGTTCCTGTGACCCCAAATGTTTGAGAAGAAGCCTCATGTAACTACAGGGTGGGGAGAGCAGTTAATAAACTGGCTAATGGGTATGGCTGTTACTGGCTTTGCAGATTAGAATTGGAACTGTTCAACACTATGCCCCAGGCCTACAGCCTTTGATTTTTGTAACATATTCATTGCTTGATGAAGTCCATCTGACTGCATGTCCACTGAGGCATTAATAATGAAGGCCCAGTTGAACACATGGTTCAGTGGAGGCATGAATGTCCAAGTAGCAACTATATGATGAATTTAATGAAGAAGTGTGGTTGCTCAGAAAAGTGCTTCAAGGACACCTTGAAGACGCACTTAATTGAGTACAACCTACTGGACAGCTCTTTTCAGCTTCTAGCCATAAGCAGGTGGTGATGGAGCTCGAATATATGGAAAAGTTTTAAAGCTTTTGAACAGTAATAGCATGTTTGCTGGTATAAGAAGAGGCATCTGCAGCAGCAGCAAGAGGAGCAGACTGCTTTACAAGTCAAATGCTGCTGTGAATTATGTGACAAAAGGTATTTACTATGCATACCAAGAACCCTTACTAAAGCGTTGCCACCTCAATGATGAGGATGTTGCTTGATGAGCACTTTATTTAAAAACAAAACAAAACAGATGATGGACTGAATATAAACTGTTGACTTTGACTTCTTATTATTTGTGATGTGTGATTGGTCAGGAAATGGAAATTACCTGTGCCCTCCTTTTCAAAGATGCCACACACCTCTGACTCCCAGGGATGAGTGTGGGACCCGTGGTAGCTCACCAGCTCTGAAAATGAGACCAATGGTATTTTTAGTCTCTCATATTGGGTAACTGAAACTTTTTAAAACAGAAGACTAAAACTAGCAAATGCTACATTATTAGCAGTACAGTGGTGGCACTGCAGGGCATCAATCAGGAACCAAGACACTATTGTGTGGTGGACTGTGAAAACATAAAACAGAAAGCCTCTGTCCCAGAGAGCAAGTTTAAGCATATGTTGACAAGTCTAATAAATTGAGAACAATGAATACTGTTATTGGTACATGGACACTCTGTTACATTGACGTGTACTTTTACAAAGAAGAGTCATTTTCCAAACATACAGGCTCTCCAAATTCCACGTGCTCAAAAGTTCATAAAGAGTAAATATTAAGGGTTATATACATGGTAGCATAACATAATAATTTGGAAATCAAATTAATTTGGGCACACGAATTCTTCAGGATGAAGTCAACTCCAGTGATGGACTGAAGAGGGAAGTAAAAGGCTGAACTTATAACAGTGCAGTTCAAATAAAGTTAGAATAAATCAGCAGAAGGAAAACTCGATATTGCCTCTGAGATCTGCCTTGGGACCCTTCTGTGCTTAGAATGGAAGATCCTAGAGCCAAGACTTTTGAGTAGTGGAGGAAGGAGTGTGTGTGTAGTCAGAGGCAATTGTAGAATCTATAAAAAATTAAAATCAAGGGGAAAAAAACCCTGGCAGGAAAATTCTCACATTCCAGTAACCTCAAAGTTTAACCAAGCTTGCAAAATAAAGTTTTCCTGCCTTTAGCAAATATAGGGCTTGTTGGTATTTGAGGATCTGATGGAATCATTAGTGGAAGAATAGTCTTATGGTTGTACATGTACTACATTTGTTATATTTTCACCTAGTGCTGAAAGCCGGATGGCTCCAGAGCTAAGAGGATGTCCAGCCTCCCAAGAAATAGAAAACTGAGTACATCAACAATATTTCATTGGTTGCATGTATCCAGCCCCAGAAGATTTCCAAAGCACATTAATAATCAGAAAACTGCTGAGCCTCTTGTTATGTTGACAGAGATGCAATTTGTTCCAGCCAAACTCCAGTTTGTACAAGATTTCCAGTGAGCAGTGCTTGGCTCTAATTATAGATAAAAAGCAGCTCTTCTTCAGCTCTAATGCCAGGAGAGAAATTATGTTTTGGAGTTCTTGCTAACCTATATTTCAAAAATACAAAACGAGATAGAGAGCAGACCCACCATAGTCCCTGTCATGTGACTTTGAGGGATGTATACACTGCCCCTGGTTATTGAGCTACACATGAACATACAGACCAGGAATAGAACTAATCCCAACCTTCAACTCCAGATCTCAAGTATCTTCTTGATAAGCAGCACCGCTAAAAGAAAACAAAGAATCGGAGTGACTTATAGCTATTCCCTTTCTGATACTGCCTAATGATAAGTGGATAAATTCCAGGCATTTACTGCAGGCAAACTTCAGCAACTAAACAATGTGTGTTTATTATATGGGAAAATTTAAGTCAACTCAGGATACATGCAGAAGTTCTCTGCACCCGATCTATGATCACGTGGCTTACTTTAAGCCACGTGATCATAGACTACAAGCAGCATATGCAGATGTTTTCTGGTACCATGAACTGTTGGGAACAGAATAAAATAGAAGGACAGGCAGAAGTTTTGGATTCTCCATCTGGGACATAAAAATCATTTGAAAAGGTTAGGGAAGCTTTCTGGAACACACAAAAGGCCCAATCCTGAGATCTCCCAAGTGTGCTCAACTTCCCTGGCTTCATGAGCCTGCAGTTGATCAGTTCTTCTCAAGCCCCAAATAAGAATAAAGATAGGCTTGTCGCGTTACTGTGGGAAGAACGGAGATGAGAGAAGGTTATCGGGGGCGGGCAGGAGGGGGTGGTATTGTTTAGAAAGTATTAACAGGAGAAGACTACAACATTGAAAAGGGAGTTCAGAGCTCCCAGGGAGCCAGAAGTAGCAGAGGCTGGCTGGAGCAGAGACCAATCTCTTGGAGAATTTCTCTGATAATAAAAAAGCCTATTTATGATCTAATATTTCTGATACATTTCAGAATAAGATTCTATTTTTGTATGATTTATAGCATAGTATTTGCATAAATTAAGCACTTCAGCAAAAAACAGTTGTAGGCTTAGGTCTGCTTGATTTATTCAAGTGTGCAACTATTTTTATTTTTTTAAAATGCAAATTTAGTTCAATATATTGATTCAGTGTAGACACAGCCCTTAAACTTGGGCTAGATGTCAATATACCCTTGGTGTCACAGATTTGGACATGCCTCCATAAATAATAAAAGAATTTTTGCTAGATTCTCCCCGGTAGATAGCAGGGTCAGGGACCTGCTCCCTAAAGAAGCCAAAGCAGACCTCTGACTTGTTCCTTCCAGCTTTATTTTTTAATGGTGTAAGATTCGATTTTCCTTTCATACAAGGTAATTGGAGTGAATTTCATGGGCCCAGCCTGGTTGCCTGCTGGCCAATAAATCAGATTCATGCCATGAACAGGTTTTGTTACAGGGAAGGTCATTGTCTATAATTTATTTTTAGAATTCCTTGTGCATTTATGGTGCTATATTAATAACAGTTAATCTGTGTAACCTTTCCCTTTTGGCTGAGGCAAGGGTCAGCAACCTACAGCCCAAGGCTAGATCTAGTCTGTAGAGCTATTGGACCTGACCTGCAGAGCTGGGGTTTTGGTGGTGTTTGGAAGTGGGAGGCTTTGCCTGTGTACAACCATAGCCGGGCAGTGGGGAGAAGTGGACAATTCCAGCTAGTTCCTAGCACTGATCAGCCTCAGACATGAGCTGGGCCACTCCATCTGCCTTCTTGGAAAGGTTGTTGCCTGCCACACTGAGACATATCAAGGCCTGTGATTACAATAAACTGCATGTCAATGAACTGTGACCTTATAATCAGCAGTTGGGTGGTTGTGACATCCATGAAGGGACTAATTATGGACACACAAATCCCTCAGGAATGGCAGAAGCAAATGTAGAAAAATTGCAGGTTACCTTAAGAAAAAAACTAGTGGCTCATGAATTCTTCAAAAAAATCTTTTTCAGTCTTGTAATCTCCTCGTGCCAGTTTCCTGTTATATTCCATCCTATTCTCACCCTTTGTTTCCCACTGTAACTGCACTACCCCATCTGAATCCCATTTAGGGGCTTGAGATATGCTGATCATCTGCAAACTTCTTTGAAGTCACTGGGAGCTGGAGATGCTCAGGAGATGTCTGCATCAGGCTCTTTGTGTTTTTTGCAGTTTTTTGACCTTTTCAAATGATGTTTATCATCCCAGTTGGGGCCTTCCAAAGTGCTCTGTGCCTTCTCCATGGCAGCCACTTCTTTATTATTGTCTTAGTGTTTTTCAAGGGAACAGCTTTCATTCCTGCCCAAAGCTTAGATTTGAAGCTTTAAATCTTGGCTGTGACCAGAAAAGACATTTGCTTTTAAAATCACGTTCCTGAAATGGCTAGGTTTAAACACAAAGCCGTCAGAGCTCTCTTGTCAGCTCTGGGTTCCTGAAGTCCACAAATGGAGAAAACATAAGATGATATGCTAGCAGCGAAACCCTGGTGGGCCAAACACTCCAGTTTTATTTACTCAGCTTGTGGTTACACAAATCTCCATTGACTTCAGGCAGAGCTTTGCCAGAATAAAAACTAACTAAAAAGTGAAAAGCTGTTACTGCCTCCTGGTACAGTTGCTGTTGTTTTGCAGTGTTTAAGTCCAGATAGGTGGACAAGTGTGTGATTTACATGCACAAATACTCAATCTGCATATATTAATCATGTGAAAATAGACAAGCTAGATGTCTAACTTTGGAAACCTTTGGAAACTTTGGAAATTGGATGCTTAATCTGTGATGCTACCTGTATGGAAAAGTTATTCTTTTGTCCATTTGGGATTGCTTGCACCATTCTTTAAGATGAATATCTCATATTGTCTGGTGCTAGCCATTGTTAAAAATTAGATGTTGTAGCCTAGCTTGGCAACATCTATGTCCTAGGACCAACTTCTGCAAGCACAAAAATTCTTCTAAAGTAAACTTCTCTGCAGTTGCATATGTGACTCCATCTCAGTCACTAGAGGCATAAACTGTAACAGAGCAAAATGAGGTAAAGATTGACAGATACCTCTTATGATACAGTGGATAACTAATTTGCTACCACAAATATGGTGGGAGCCACTACAAAAGCAAATAGAACATCTGAGATGGGTGCAGCAGGAACAGGAAGTAGGATTTTCTTTTGCAAAGAGTCTGTACAGAGAACTAGGGGCAAAGACAGAAGTTATATTTCTTGTATGATCGGCCTCTTGAAAACACTTTACAGCTATGCCCTAACACAAGTGCAAGGCTGCATAGTACTTTAAAAGTCCCTGAGAGTGCAACACATTAACCCTCATTATATGAGGGTTCAAATGAAGGCACTCCAAAGCAGACTGCCTTCATTAACTTGTGTCTGATTGGGTGGTTGGGTTGATGCAACCCAGCCCTGCCTCTGTGCATGATGGGAGGGGTGAGAAGGGAAGGGAGGGAGCTCAGTCTGGGCTTTGCATGGTCTGTGCTAGAGGGGCGGGGGTTGGGTGGATTGGAGCCCCCCACTTCAGGGGAGCTCCAATCCATCTGCCCCCACTCCAGCACAGGCCCAGCAAAGCCGACCTTGAGCTCCTTCCCCTGCCTTCTCCCCCTTTCCCATTGTGCAGACAACACCAGAGCTAGGAGGGAGAGAGAGTGGGGATAGGGGAGGGAAGCTGCATGTCTTGCATTCAAGTAAATATGGTAGTGCTCATTAAGTGCCTTTTGCACTTCATTTAATTTGAAGAAGTAAGCACTAGTCAGTTTTTATAGTTTCTAGTGAGTTTTTAGTTCTCAGGCAATGATCTTAAACTGCAATGTTCATAGGTTGCAAATACATCAGGTTTTCCTTCTATCTACTGGAATCTAAATTATTTTTTTTCACAAACTACAAGTGTACCAATAATTGACTTGAAATTAATATTTTTCACGACTAAACATTTTAAAGGAAAATAAGTTGTGTCAGCAACATAGAAAAATGTCACAATAAGGAAAGGTGAACACATCTTAAGTACATTACTTATTGTAGGAGTCATCCCTTACCCCTAACACACAAACATGTGTGTATGTGCGCACATACAAACACTCCCCCCCCACCTTATCTACACTTCTGAGGTCCCTTGCTCATCCCCAGCCTGGTGACACCTGCAATAAAGCCTTATCTAGTTTTATCGAGGTGCAGAATGCTTTAGAAATCAGATCCATTTTTCCTCTTTTATAATCCAAAGCCTAAAATAGCACTCCACCTAAGGCAGCATTCACAAAGAGGATGATGGCATTTCCTGGCTTTAGAAAGAGTTTTTTAGAATTTCCAGTGCTGCATTTCTTCTGACCCCACTGCTAAGCAATCACAGAGCTTCAAAGAGAGAAGATTTTTGCTTCAGTACAATACCAAGATTTACTTCACTGCCCTCTCTGTAAAGGCTTTAGGTGCTCATTTCACAGCAGCTGACAAGGATCAAGCGGAGAACAGCTGATTCCCCTCTGCTTCCTTGTGATGCTTGTCTGTTTATGCTTGCAGCCCCTGCCCTTATTTTGCTATTTCACTGGAAAGTGACAGAAAACCTTGCAGGTCATCCTAAACTATCAAAACAACCATTCCCGTATTATTATTTATTATTTTCTATGCACCAAACAGTGTGCTAGGCAGTCTAAAAAGAGTTACCTAAGCAAAATTACAGCCCCTGCCCTTTAGAACTTATAGTATCAATTCAACACTAGGCAATAAGTAACAGTGAAAAAAAAAACCCAACAAAGAACCAAAGGAGAGTTAAGGATAACCATAAATAAGATCATATGGCGTATTCTGTTGAAAGATCATATCTTAATAGTTATAGAAAGATGTTTGGACTTAATTATTTGTCCTCCCCTTCAGTTTATCAAGGAAAATTGTACTAATACATTTTTAGAAGTGATGCAAGTGAGGCAGGGCTCGGAATAGGTTTGGGGAGGACATTTTATGTGTAAGGGCACAATGAAATTAGAGGATACAAAAAGAATTGGTTAAAGCAGTTGAATGTCACCCAAGAGAATTAGATGCTATCCTTGTTTCTGCTACTGAATTCCTATGTGAACCTAGTAAAATCAGTTCAACTGCAAGTTTATGGATGGTGCTAATTGTATTTCTCATTATCTGCATGCTCAAGAGATTCTAGAGCAGGGGTTGGCAACCAGATCCAGCTCATGGAACCTTTTCACCCAGCCTATGGCGATGGGGCTTTGGTGCAATTGGAGGTGGGGGGGCTTCAGCAATTGGTAGGGATTTGTGCTTTAAACATGTGAATTTCGCTATGATGTTAAATACTCTGACAAATCATGTATCTAAGTTATGCACCCAAAATTAGAAGCTACTTTAAATCTTAATTTTTAAACTGGGGAACCCCTCACCTAACAGGTTTCTGTAGTTGTCATCCCCATTATGATGGTGCTCAGTGCTTGTGTGTACTGTCTGCTGATGGTGAGGACCAGAATTGTCTTGTAAAAGTGGTAGAAATGGATCTGGGGGTCAGTACAGTTGAGGTCTTGGAACGTATCCCTATTTGTTACATTGTAAAGTGGGCTCCCTTTCTGTGAATTTGAGTTAAGCGCCATTTTCCAGGAACGCATACACAGCATAAAGCGAGGGAAACCTGTATTATGATAACAAATTAACAAGCATTTGTGAAGCATTCAAATACTGTCATGATGAGCACCATAGAAAAAAAATCAAGAGAAGGATTTGAAATGGTGTGCAGTAAATGAGGCAAGTGACTGCATGTAGAACAAGAAGAAAGCAAGATATTGAATAACTGCTCGTTAACTGGCCACTGTCCATCCTGTGCACAAATGAGGCAAAGTTTTGTGTTATGGATTGTGAACATGTCATTAAAATCTGTACCAGAATGCATGTACACAAGCAGTGGGGTAGGGAGAAGTGGTAATTAAAGATGCACCAACACTTTTAAATCTGACATTTCTTAACTTCTGAGAGCTTCACTTATGCTTCTTTACCTCTGACAGTGCATGTGAGCATTTATTGTAATGTGTGAACATTCATAGTTCATTTATTGGAACGTGAAGCTGCTACACTTAGATGATTGTTACATGATTCTCTGAGCAGCTTGGTAGGAGTGCTATAGATATACAAACTTTAGAAATGATTATCAATATTAATTTTAAAGACAAACTGATCTGTGCTGTATACAGAGGTGCCTTGGGCATCAGTCATAGCGGCATGGGCCAACAGTGCAACTGCTTCTTTTTTTGTGGCCCCCTCATCCCAAGAGTCAGCACCTGGTGCCTGGTCACCCCCACTTTGTTAAATTGCCTGGCTGTATCTTTTTAGTGGATAGAAACATTTATTTACTAGTATCCTTGATCCAGAATCTTTTCCATCTCCAAATGGCCTGGCTTGTTATCAATGCAGGTGAGCTACCATAAACCTTCACATTTTCTGTCACAGCTTACTTGAGAGTGAAAGGAGAGATAATGGAAGTGATTTCAGAAGAACCCTGGCTCTGAAGGCCTAGTACTACACTCATAGAGGTCGTTAGGAATCTTGCCACTGACTTCATTTGAGTGTTTTGCCCATACATATATGCAATATTAATAATACACAAGTAATGGTATGTCAAGAGATTGCTCATCTTACCTGGGAAACATCCGACCTTTTTCAAGTTGGTTGGGGTCCAATTTGCAAAAGCAGGTTAGTTAAATTTTCAGGCCAGAATTAAAGATAGGCAACCAGCAAGAAAGTATGAGGGATATTTCTCCTCTCTCACCAATTCAGAATGGGAAGGTTT
>NW_005841881.1:2232497-2233335 GCF_000455745.1 Alligator sinensis | reverse complement strand
ATGCCCATGATTTTCCAGCAAGAGGAATGAACTCTGGACTCCAACCGCAACACTTTGCTGTCTTTGCCAACTATTTAAGTGAGGAAGTGTTGGTGTTGACAATCACATTATCTCCTCCTTCCTTTTCTCTGGAGGAGCCAGATATGGCAGAGCTGTTTCAGAAAGATAACCACAAACTATGGATGGATTAGTAATTGCAGTTTCTACCGGCAACACCAAAAGATACCTTTTTATTAACCAACAGCAGTATCATTAAGACAGTGCAGAACAAATGCTATCAGGCTATCTAAATACACTTTGGAGCAAATAAACATACAGTTGGCATTTCCAGACACAGAGCTACTGCTAGATACCAGTGAGGAGCAACTGATCTGCAATTACTTACCCTCTTAATGGGCTACAAAACAGACACAGTTAATTCCTGCACTGATTATGGGAAGAAATCAGTAAAGAATGATGTATGGGGAATAAGTAGGAGGAACTTGCCCTCCAGATAGCTAGTACAAACCCAGACATAGTAGGGCTCACTGAAACCTGGTGGGATTCAACCCACAATTGGGCAGTAAACATTAGGGGCTACAGACTATACAAGTGGGACAGAACGGGGTGGAAAGGCGGGGGGTGTGGCACTCTATGTCAAAGAGCAATACACGTCCTCAACTAACAGGATGGGGTCAGAGAAGGGGCAGGCTGAAGTTCTCTGGGTCAGAATACAAGGGTGTCACAACCCAATGATTTTAGTGCCTCGGCACGATGGAATTTTCCCACCACATGAGAGTCTCTTGCACAGCAAAAGTTTTCTGCTGCAACAGAAAACCCTGGTGCAAGAGAGTTCCCG
>NW_005841881.1:2222777-2232453 GCF_000455745.1 Alligator sinensis | reverse complement strand
CCTCTAAAGATATCTGACTTGCGGCTGAGCTGATCGATAGCCTGATCACCTATCAATTCTTCTCCCTGTCGCCGAGCGCAATCCTTCGACATACCCTTTCCCTGCCGGCTTAATTTGTGGACGGATTAGCTGGCCTGAGCCTTGCCAGCTGGAGCAACTCATGGAGTTGCTTAAGTGACCGGACCACCTGCGTCGCGGCTACTAGCGGCGTAAGTAAAGTTTTTGCAACCAATATGCTTTGTCTGCCTCTCCATTCACCAGCCCGCCCAAACGACCGAGCAGTTTGTATATCACCTCGAGTCAGCTCCGTCCGTCCGAGACAACGGGGAAAGGGACTTAATGGTGGGGGTCTACTACAGACCACACAACCAGGGGGAAGAGCTAGACCGGGAATTCTTGGGTCAGCTCGTGGAGGCAGTTAGGTCAAGGGATGTGGTCATCATGGGCGATCTAAACTACCTGGACATTTGCTGGGAGGAGCAGTCAGTCAGGTCTAACTGCTCACGTAGGCTCCTTGCTGGGATACAAGACCTCCACCTAACCCAAGAGGTGCACAGTCCCACCATGGGGAATGCCCTGCTGGACCTGGTCCTGGTCACAGGCGACGTTCTGGTGAGGGGACTCTAGGTCCTCGACCACCTGGGTGATAGCGATCATCGCCTACTGGAATTCACCATCTGGCGCAGGGTGTCAAGGGCCTGCAGCAAGGCTGTAGCCCTTGACTTCAGGAGGGCCGACTTCAACGAGTTGAGGAGATTGGTAGGAGAGACATTGCGGTTCCAGAGTAGGGGAACTAGGTGTCCAAGACGACTGGTCGTTCCTTAAGGAGACGATCCTCCGAGCCCAAGGGGTGACAGTCCCAACACAAGTCAAAGGAGGTAAGAGTGCTCAAAAGCCCCCTTGGCTCACCAAAGGCATTCAGGAATGTCTGAAAGCCAAAAAGGAGGCATACATCCACTGGAAGGGGAGGGGCTATCATCAAAGAAGATTATACCTCCATCGCTCGAGTCTGTAGGGAGACTGTTAGGAAGGCTAAGGCGGAGATGGAACTAGCAACAAGGATCAAGGACAACAAAAAGTCCTTTTTTAAATACAAAGGGAGTAAAAAGAAGGTACCAGGCAATGTGGGGCCCCTGCAGGATACGCTAGGCAATCTGGTGGTTGAACCAGATGAAAAAGCAGACCTTTTTAACAAATTCTTTGCCTCCATTTTTCTGAGCAGGGACCGGGACTTCTTTCACACTGGGATACAGGACAGACTCAGGAGTGACTCTGCCAGGCCTAAGGTCAGGGAGGACTGATTTAGGAAACTTCTAGAGGGTCTGGACATGGTCAAATCATCAGGTCCGGACACTCTCCACGCTAGGGTGCTGAGGGAATTGGCAGGGGTCATTGCGGGGCCCCTGGCACGGCTTTACGAGCACTCGTGGTGCTCTGGCCAGGTGCCAGAGGACTGGAAGAAGGCCAATGTGGTCCCCATCTTCAAAAAAGGGAGGAGGGAGGACCCAGGCAACTATAGGCCCATTAGTCTTACTTTGGTCCTGGGGAAGCTCTTTGAAAAAATTATCCAGGAGCACATTTGGGAGGGATCAGCAGTGGGGAGGATGCTCAAGGGCAACCAGCATGGGTTCATTAAGGGCCAGAGGGGAATGGGTGAGACCCTGTTGCCCAGAGCACCTCCCGGAATAACAAGGAATAACTGCCACAAGTTGATTGAGAATAGGTTCAGGCTAGACTTCAGGAGGCATCACTTCACAGTCAGAGTGGCCAGGATCTGGAACCAGCTTTCAAGGAAAGTGGTGCTGGCTCCTACCCTAGGGATCTTTAAAAGTAGGCTTTTGAAAACTACCTAGCTGTGGTCATATGAGCTTAAATTTAGTAGGGGTCATATAAGCCCAGTATTCATTCCTGCCCAGGGCAGGGGGTCAGACTTGATGATCTGCTCAGGTCCCCTCCGACCCTACATCTGTGAAAGAACTCAAGTTCAGAGGGGATTGTTACACGTTAAACTTAGCATGTGTTATATTTAGAACATAGCAAGTAGGGCCGTTCCGTTTCGACATGCGAGTCGAGGTTTCAACAGAACAGCATTTTGTTTCAAATTTCATTTCAATTCAAAACTGCTGTTCTGTTCTGTTTTGTGGAAACAGTGACACTGTTTTGATGCTGTTTTGACGTTTTGCCCATATGTTATAATGGGGAAGCTCAAAACAGCCTCTCTCATCCTCTCAACCCCAGGAGGGCTGTGGGGGCTGTGCCAGTCCTCCCAGGATTGTGGCCTCCCCAATCTGCCTGCCAGATGAGGGAGGGAAGCCGGGTGCTGCTGCCTGGAACTGGAGAGCTGGGGAAGGAAACTGAGTCCAATCACTCAGTCCCCCTCCCAGCACTAGGATTGGGCTGGGAAAAGGAACTCAGCCCAGCCCAGCCCGATCCTAGCACTGGGGATGAGAACTCAGCTCAGCTGGGCTGAGTTGCCTTCCCCAGCCTGATCGTAGGGCTTGGGAGAGTAACTGAGTGATGAGGTTCAGTTCCCTTCCACAACCCGATCACAGGGAGCACAGGGTAAAGAGCAAAAAGCAGAACAGTAGATTGGGCAGGGGAAGGGGATTGCACTCAGGAAGGCAAAGGGCTTAATTTGTAGCATGCCTGCCAAAATCGTTGGCCCCTACTGAATTAAAAATTGGCATGATGAGCCTGAAAAATATATGCTCAGGTATGAAAACCAGCCCCCATACACAAAATTGGGAACTTTACCTATACTGATCATAACCTAATGGTTAGAGCACTCAACTAAAAAGTAGGGGAACTGAATTCAAGTCTACCTCAGCCTGAGGGAATTCAAGTTCACATCTCCTGCTTGTCAGGAGAGGGCCTACTCATCAGTCTATAGACTAGACTAGACTAGACTAGACTTGAGGTGGAGGGCACATGCTCATCCCCCTATTGAATCTGGACCACTTAGAAACTAACAGTAAAAGAGTCACAGAAGCAGGAAGAAAACAAGCAAGGGGAGCCTGACACTGTATCTCAGTGATGGGCGGGGGTATACATTAGGAAGGGGGAAATGATTTTGATCCCTTTGCCCAGGCTTATTTCTGTGTTTTATGCAATGACTATCTAATGTAAAAGGAATATACTGTCTTAGAAGTGGGATCTGGAACCCAATATATTTCATTCACAGTGAAGTGTCCCCTCCCCGGGCTGTAGAGTCAGGCATCCTCAGGCCCTATGAGATGTTCATGCTTAGCTGCATAGGGGTCCAAGGGAACTGAACAGAGGGGATGAAAAGTGCTCCTCCAACTCTTTTACAACCTGGTAGTTAGGAAAAATATTTCATGGGAGATATGGGTTTGGATTCTCTCAGGCTGAAGCAGCTCTGGAATTTTCTTACTTAAAAAAAAAAAAAAAAGTTTTTCCTATTAATTGAGATCCTCACATTGCCATGACTGATATCTGTTCTGGGTGAGGCATGCAAACTGTTTTGTGAACAAATCCTAATTATTGTGAATGTTATTGTTTGTTCGTGAGGATCTGTGTAGTTCAGATGGATCACTATCGGCTAAATGTTTCCTTTGAATTATTCAATTTGATTATTCATTGCTCATTATAAGTGTAGTATGGGTGGTTGTCTAAGGTAAATGGCATTTACTTCTGCCCTCTGAAATGATTCAGTCACTCAATCAAATAGACTAATGAACAGCAAAAGGCAGGATAGAGATGCATCTGATAGACTAACTAAATCAGAGATGCATAAGTTTTCATGAGCCCAAGCTCACTTCATCCAATGATGTGAAAGGACAAGCACAGCCTACTGAACAGAGAGTGCGATTTGAATATAAAAGTAATGTGTTTTGAATGATGACCCAAGTTGACAATTTTCAAAATGTCAATTAAAAATCAATCTCTGACTGAATCAAGAACTAATTTGTTGCAATTTTCTTTTTTCCACAGCACAGCAGGACTCGAACCTGAGCCCAGCAAGATCAGTGGAAATGATCTTGCTAAGATTGACAATGGCTCCCAGCATGATAGTTTTGAAGAATAAACATTGATGCTGAAATCTGCCAGACTTCAGAGATTCACAAAAGTTTTCACTAACACCCAGGTTCTTTCTGAATGTTCACCACTAATATGTGATATGACTCTATGTTCTCCAGCAAAACAAACTCCATGTTTCATATGAACTCCTATGGTAATAGCAGAATTCCAATAGAAGTCTATATAAGTTAGGGTATGCCCTGACTAAGACCTTACATGAAGTCTTCTGGTAAATCTAGGAAGAATGAATACCATGCTGTCCTCAAGGACTCAAAGGGCACCTATACATGTGCATTGAGGCTGCTCTGATGCACTATTACAGCGGGTTGGAAATCAAGTCTTTTGGAGCGTGGTAATGACTGCGTTCCAACAGGCTACAGCTTCACGTGTATCAATGTCCCTGCACTTAAAAATGGTGGCAGGGGCACCTTAACTAAAGCTTTGTTTGATAAGCTCCAGTTAAAGTGCCCCTACCACCATTATTTAGTGGGGGGATGCTGATATACTTGATGTTCTGAGCACTTTAACTAGAGCAGCTCTCGTTAAAGCACTCTAATTAAAGCACCCTCTCCACCCCACCTCCCAGAACACATGTATACACTCTCAAAGATATGACCGTAATTACTATCTACATGGGAACAGAGACTAACAGAATGAGATAACTATCAGGGACCTTGTTGTTCCTGACTGATGATAAAATACTGACCTGGGCGCTGCTTAACAGACTGATCTTACATGTGCTAGATGGCAAGCTCTCAGAGTCTCAGTGCAGCTTGAGAGCAAGCAATGCTGGATGTGATTTCTGATGCACAACAGATTCAAGGAAGATGTCACAATCTGTTTGAGTTTCATTGGCATCAAACAGTCTTTGATATATCTAGCTAATTCAGCTCCTGGAGCTTGAGAGATATGCTCAGAAGTCCTGGAGAGTTTCCCACAGACATCTATTAGTTCCATTAAGGAATGGTAAAATGGCACTGACTTATATGGAATGGAATAAGCTTGTGTTTTTAGACCAGTTCTGTTGACTCTGTTCTGTACAGCACTTTTGGAGAAGGCAGTTGGCAACCTTCCAGTTGATGTGATGTTAGATTTTACATCTGTGGGTCTCTGTTCAGTCATGAGAGGTAGTAAGCATGATTCAAAGTCACTTCTCAGCTCCTCCATGAGTTGTTTTTCATGGATGATTGTGCACTAGTGAGACATTCTGAACAGGACTTGCAAGTTTTGGTTATCCATGGCTGCACACAGATTTGGACCACCAAATAGATGAGGTTTTTGTTGTGGGATCAGCTGTGCCAAGATGTAGTTTGGCACAACTAATCTGATTGACTGGCAGGTATGAATATCACCTAGGGCTGCTGTCATGGAAGATTAAGCCCCTGCTGCTCCTAGGGCTTCAGAGACCTTATCCATCAGGTGCCTGGCTGCAATTTAGGGAACCCAATGAGGCTCCCCTGCTCTGCAGCATGAAACATGCACTCCAGAATCACCTGCCTAGGGTGGCTACAGAGTGTGGGCAGCCCTGGACCGCAGGGATGGCACCATGGGTGAGCAGATGTCCCTTGCAAGGGATGGTGAACTACTGTCATGAATCATCACACAAACATTTTTGAGCATTTGGGGCATGACAAAGCAAAAGGCAAAGACATCTCACTTTGTGCCAGCATACTTTTTTTTTCTTTCTGGAGCAACAAGAACAACTTCTGTTTGTAGCCCTAGTTAGTGAATGATGAAGGCATGTGCCAGCCAGCACTGAACAGGAGCAATGTGCTTCTCATTGTATGCCTCTTCATTAATGATGTGGATATTGGAGTCAGAAGTGGACTGGCCAAGTTTGCCAATGATGCCAAACTTTGGGGTAAAGCATCCACACCTGAGGACAGAGGGGTAATCCAGGCTGACCTTGACAGGCTCAGTAAATGGGCGGATGAGAATCTGATGGCGTTTAACACCAAAAAATGCAAGGTTCTCTACCTTGGGAGGAAAAACCTGCAGCATGCTTATAGGCTCGTCAGTGCTATGCTGACTAGCACTACGGACAAGAGCGACTTGGGGGTCAGGATTGACCACAAGATAAACACGAGCCTTCAATGTGATGCTGCAGCCAGTAAAGCAAGCAAAACGCTGGCTTGCATCCATAGATGCTTCTCAAACAAATCCCAGGATGTCATTCTCCTGTTGTACTCAGCCTTGGTGAGGCCGCAGCTGGAGTACTGCATCCAGTTTTGGGCTCCACAATTCAAAAAGGATGTGGAGAAGCTTGAGAGAGTGCAGAGGAGAGCGATTTGTGTGATCAGAGGTCAGGAAAACAGACCTTGTGATAAGAGGCTGAGAGCCAGGGGACTCTTCAGCCTGCAAAAGCTCAGGCTCAGGGGTGACCTGATGGCCACCTATAAGTTTATAAGTGGTGTTCACCAGGACCTGGGGGAACGTTTGTTCACCAGAGCGCCCCAAGGGATTACAAGGTTGAATGGTTATAAATTCCTGCAAGACCGTTTCAGGCTGGACATAAGGAAGAACTTCTTTTCTGTCCCAGCCCCCAAGGATTGGAATGATCTGCCGCCGGAGGCGGTTCAAGCACCCACATTGAATGCCTTCAAGAGAAACCTGGAAGTTTTTCTTGCTGGGATCCTATGAACCCAGCTGACTTCCTGCCCCTGGGGAAGGGGGCTGGACTCGATGATCTTCTGAGGTCCCTTCCAGCCCAAATGTCTATGAAATCTTATGACTCCTAACGAAGAGTGGTGACATTGATGGAGATAGTTAACAGTACAGAGTCTAATCTGTTGTGAAAGCTTTTCTTTTCCCCATTCACCCTGTCATTTTTGACCATTAGGTTTACTTCTAGAACTTAATACATATTAATTAATGTACTAATTCCTATTTGCACTAATGCCATTTTACACTGAGCTTTCAGTGAGCTGTAGTGGAAACTCACTGAGAGTGTGGTTTGACTGTACAGTTAACCTGGGTGCATGGCAATCAGGTCTGACTATCCAGGTTAGATTTAACAGAACGTGTGTGCGCCACATGTATGTTTCCATATCTTAACTGTTTCTACATGTATATTTGTGTTGCAGAAGGCATATCATATGGATCTTTGTGCTTAAACTTCCCGAGATTCTCTCTCAGTCACTGTATTAACTGTGGTAGAGCCTGCTTGCAAAAGGTGATTTAAAATGGAGACAACATTGGGCACATCCAGATGAGCATGGATGTGAGGTATGTGGCACTGCACCACGTACCACACATGCAGGCATTCCCTGAGCTGCAACTTTCCAAAAAAAGCAGGATGGTGCACATGATGGCAGCGCATGGCACTGAAACCGGATCCTAGCCAGCTAGAGCCACACTCTGGCTGGTAGCTGGACTTCCTGCCACAGCTCCAGCTCCCGGAGGCCCCTAGGACACTAGGTAAGGCTGCTGGGACCAGCACAGTTCCTATCCCACCCAAGGTAACCTGCTGTATGGCAGAGCATGGGTGGCATGGGCGTTCCCCGGGGACAAGTAGCAGTGGCGTAAGGTGCACCACTGTTACTTGTCCCTGGAGAAGCAAACTTTTCCACTCATCTGGACATGCCCATAGTCACTTATACCCCTAGCCAGGTAAGCTATCATGTTCATAAAGCACCTCCAAACCCAGACAAAGGATGTTAGGAGAGGCTTGAGCTAAAAGCCAGGGAAGACATAGGGTTGACTGTACACTGAAAGCAGGTTTAGAGTGACTTTACACTGGCAGAGCAGTGTAAGTGGCCTAAGTGTAAATGAGAATCCAACCCTTACCATCTCCATGTTCTGAGTAATTGATCATGTAAATAAATATATCTTTGAATCCCTTTTGAAAACCTATTTAAATCATTTCCTGTGAGCAGGATTGGGGGGGAGGAGGGGAAGGCAACCATTTAAAAAAATTCTCCAGCTAAGCCACTTGTATATAAGAATATTCTATAACACTGCACCCTTCTGTTTCTGTTGGACCCCTTGAACCACACTTTCTTTCTTATCGCCTACGTTTCTGGAAAATTAAAAAATGAAGGGATCCCAAATCACAATATCCTTACAGAGAGCAAGATTTTAAATCCACCTAATGTTTTGAGATTCCTGGCTTGAGGTACCTCTTTTTTTGGGTTTATAATATGAAAGACGACTCCCAAAAAAATTCTGATCCAGTTCCAGCACACTCAGGGTTTGTTCTGCAATCATGTCTACTGTACCAGGCTAGTATGTATTTTGGGAGAAGCATGGAGTCTCAGAGTGGAATAGCATGTATGTATGTATGAAAAAGCAGTTGTTTATCCTCAGATTACTCTCTGCAATTTTAGCAGCAGCAGGATTCTAATTCAAAGTCAGGGGTCATTTCTCCCTAGTTGACTCTCTTAAACAGGGTGCAGGGGTTGGTTTCCATATGTAGCTGCTGACCTCTAAAAAGGAAGCCTAGGGAGAATGAAGAAACTAAGGATGTATACTTTCTTTCTTGCTGAATTTATCGCTTAGGAATTAGCCAAGGCAAAGCTGCATAGTGTCTGATGAATTTTAATACTGTAGGGCTCAGATGAAGGCTGTGCCCAAGTCCCTTGGCCAGTTTCAACATTATCCCTTGATATATAGGATCCTGTATGCCAATGTATCAAGGCTTATTTTTGTTTGTTTTTTTAATGGAGACAACTAATCATATTATGTGATGTGGGAGAAGAGCAGCAATCAAGAATGATCTTGTAGTTCAAGCAATGGTCTGGGAATTAGGATACTTGCTGTTTTGAAAAAAAATTCCTGTGCGACTTTGGGCAAGTCACTTAATCTCTCTAGTCATTATATTTTTGTCTCTAAAATAAGGATCATATATTCCTTTCCTATTAATTGCCTTGTCTATTTTAGTCTTGTCACCTGACTCCAACAGAGAAGACTCTTGCACCATCCCTGAAGAGGCCCATCGATTTTAGTGGAACCCAGACAATTCTCGCAGGATCAGAGCCTGAGATAGACTGTGTCTTCAGGAACTTCTCTCTTATGGTTTGTATATAAGACATGGCATAACAGGGTCTCTGATCTTTCTTGGAGCTTCTTGCTGGTGTACTACAACAAATAATAATACAGACTTTTTCACCAAGTTGATTTTGGCTCTTAACTTGACCTGAGTTTGAACCAAGTTCCTCTGAGAAATCAATTCTCCTTTGCGAGTATTTGCCCATGGAAACTAGCGTTTTCTCAAACATTCCATGAATTTGATCCAGAGACCTTTCCCCTATGCTCTATTTTTGGCAGTAAATATTGCTTTTTCATTGAAAAGCAGTAAAATCCCACCCAGGCAAAATTGATTTAAATGGAGTGACACCAGCATAAAATTGCAGTAATGTAGTAGGTGAATCATTATCCATAGATTTGATGGACAAAGGAAACCACATCAATTGAATCATTTAAACTGGATTAGAATGTACACTTGTTAAAGCTCTCAAATTATAGAACATGTATACAAAGAAAAAAAAAAACAGGCAACAATTCCAGAATGCAAGCAGGAAAAGATGGTCTTCATCACTACTGCTACTAAAATATAGTTCAGAATATGATTGTGGTATGCTTGCATGTATTTTTTATTCTTTTTACCCTTAAAACAAACATGATCTAATGTTCATACAAG
>NW_005841881.1:2203563-2222767 GCF_000455745.1 Alligator sinensis | reverse complement strand
GACTAACAATAAGGACATCTGGGTCTTTTTCCCCAGATCTGAGACTCACTTTCTATGTAACTGGGCAAGGTTTACGATCTCTCTGTGCCTCAGTTTATCTACAAAGGGGAATAATAGAATTTAACTGCTTCACAGGGGTGTATGAGGCACGATCATTTTGTGTTTATAAAGTGCTTTGAGATTCTCAGATGAAAGTTTCCATAAGTTCAAAGTAGTATTACATTAATAAGGATGAATACATCACAATAGTTCGGAGTTGTAGTTTTGCTTATTTAATAGCACAATGGGGCAGAAAAATCACCTTTCAATAATAAATGGGAGCTCTGTGGGAAATGTCTAGTTTAATATTTATTCTGTGTTTTCTTCTCTGTAATTGGCCATACTTTGGTTCCAAAGTACTTCTAGTACAATCTGAAATCAAGACTCCATTTGATAACAAGGGACATATCTGTACCACCTTGCTGTCAAGCCTAGGACTACTGCTGAGAATCATGGCTGCCCACTCACTCCTGCACTGTACATGCACAAGCCTGGCAGTTAGGCAAAACAGACAGCTGAGAGGGGCTCTGAGCACAGGACCCAGCACTACTTTCAGGCTTTCCATCCTGTCTAGAGCCCTATGGGGCCAGATAACATTACTATGGACTAGATTCACGGGCTCTATGTCTGACACCCCTATCCTAAAGCCATCTATACTGCCTGGTTTCCATGTTGGGGGCACAGAAACCGAGAGTAATTTGGAGGGTCTAGTTTCTTGGAGGAAGTCCCAATCTGTAGAGAGGAAGTAAAGACATACTCAAAAGTCTTCTCTCTCTAGACCATGATGAAGGGCTCTATGTGCTGAAACATAGTATATTTTATCTATTGATTACATGGACTCCTGTCCAAAACATAGAAAACTCCAAACCAAAACAAATAAAAAGCCCTTACCAGGCTTCACTGAAAATATCTAACAACAGTAATGGAAGAGTGTTGCCAAATGTTTTGTTAATTGGTGGCCAGTTTGACTGCCACAAGAAAAAAGATAGGGCAGATATGCTGATTTATGAATCTTTCTGAGCCATTTCACTTCACCTAGGGTGGAAGAAATGAAAAAAAGAAGAAAAAGAAAAAAAAAGAAGGTTGGGGAGGGAGAAATGCAATAATCGAAGTTTTACCAGGGAACAGAGGGGACTATAATGATTTCACTTTCACCCTAACACTTAGTCTCACATTTCCATGTGCAATTTCACAGGGGCTATTTTATGAACTTTCATATATAAAGCTGTACTCTTGAGTCAACTACCAGTGCTGTGGTTTGCAAGGAATGCATAAGAAAAATGAATTGAAATATAACACTTCATATTACTAATATAAGGACCTGAGTTCCGGGGGAATGGGAGTACTTACAGTTAAGTTGGGAACAGCTGACTGTTTTGCTCTGGGGTGTGATAATGGGCTACAAAAGCCAAAATCCAGAGATGGTATGTAAGCCAAGTTACACAATGGTAGGGAGAGCATGAGCTTAAAGCAGTCAGGCAGAATCTAAAGTTTTGTAACTCATAGGAGGATGTGAGAAACTATGAAGGTATAAATTAAAGAAGGCCTCTGTATTAGCATGCACTCCTGCCAAGTAAAGTGAGCCAACTAAACCCCTTCACACCCACACAAACTCAATCACACCCATTTACCACTGTGTAATTTCATATGGGATACACTGCATAAACAGTGGATGCACCTTGTAGTGGGCCAGTAGCTTCTGTGCTAAGCCCCTCACCTCATTGCGCCCAACCACCTTCCAGGCTCTGAGTGCCTCCCTGGGGGTGCCTCACATCTGGATGAACCCCTTCCTGGAGAACACCCCCAAGCCTGGGGATAGTGCTGCCACCACCCAGGGTCTGGCCTGATCCTGGCACTGTGCCCCCTGGGAAACACAGGCCTAGTAGCCCTTGAGGGTACTTGACCCACTTCAAGAACTTGGGGTCTTCCTTCAGACTGAAGCACAAATAGTAGTCTCCCCTAGTCAGCTGAACCAAGGGGACCCCAAGGCACAATCTAGACCCCCTCCCAATAAGTCTCCTACGCTAGGTACAAAGGAGAACTTTATTGGTTACAAGGAATAGGTTTGGAATAGGGTACAGATTAGAGCAATATCAGAGAAATCCCATAGAGCAAACTGGCATGGCTGGGTAGCCTTTGATCACACATCTGAGTTACTGCAAGCTATATATCTAGTTAGATCTCAGGTAGCTTACTCACAAGTATCATCCAGAGGCAGGTGGAGATTCCCTCTGGATGCAAGCAGTTCATTGATCACAAGTTTCAAGAGAGAGAGCAAGTTTCAGATGGTCCAGCTCTTCTCTCTCTGAGTTTTTATCATGGCTACTGCCCCTCCTCCTGGGCAGTCCTTAACTTATATAGCCCTTATGACCTCATTTGCCTGGTCCAATTGAGACCAGCACCTGTTAGCTGCCAGCCAACCAATTTGAAATGCATCACTGGTTGCCAGGCAGACTGGCAGAGTCTCTAGAACAATAGGGACTCCAAGCCCCTCACCCAGGTATGTGATGCCAGTCACACAGGTAGAGGGAGCAGGTTTCCCCCCCTCAGGAATGTATCCAACTCAGGGTACCTAAAGAGATAGGATGTCTGCAGGACCCATGTTAAGTAAATTGTCACAGAGCAGATATTTTGGAAAGAGACAGAGGTGTCATTCTGCCACACACCTATCACAGCCAGCATCTAACAATTTCAGAAGTTAAAGTTAGCCATATGATATATCACCTATGAATAATTTTGTCTCGACTCAGATAAGACATGTGTTGCTAGATAGCATTAAACAACATGTTCTAAAACTCTTGTAAGACAAGGCACTAGTAGACTTGAACCAATGTTAGCTGTTTGAAATGAAGCTCAGGTTCCCCTCTAGTTAGGAGTGTAATGATGTTGTATTTTGTGGAATTTGAGTTCAGATTGGACACAAATCATATTTCATCCTTCCCTTCCTCATTGGAGAAGGCAGTTATATATATTTTTTCTCAAACTTATCACAATGGAGCACAGGCACAGAGCAGTACATAGAAAAATGTTTTAGAGCAAAACCAAATGCAGAAGGAACACTTCATCAGGTACTGAGGGCTTACTGCTTTCATACAGAAAACACACACACTAAGGCCATATTTATCTCTATTGTAACTGTCTTGACTTAAAAAACCCACTGAAGTCAAGCTTGAATTTGGCCCACTAAGCTATATTTGGCTTCTGGTTAAACAAGAACAATGGCTGTGTAAATGAGAGCAAAAAAAGTTATGTTCTTTTTATTGATGCTTTGTAGTATTTTCAAACAGTTTTGTATCCAGATGTGAAAGTGAAGGACAGGACACCATCTTTTAAGTAAGGAAACAGAAAATGGCTTGCAAAATTAGGTGATACTACTAGTACCAATCTCCTCTTGAGGTTGGCAGCAGTAAACCTGAATTATGAATCAGTTTTGGTTTATCAAAGTATAGGTAATGTAATTGTTGTCGTCTTGTGAATGGTTTCTACCAGAGATCTTTTCAGCTCTTACATGCCTGACCAACCTGAATGTCTTCTATCATGAGATGACTGGTTCTGTGGATGTGGGAAAAGTGATGGATGTGATATACCTTGACTTTAGTAAGGCTTTTGATATGGTCTCTCACAGCATTCTTGCAAGCAAGCTGAGGAAGTACAGGGTGGATGAATGGACTGTTAGGTTGATAGAAAGCTGGCTGAATTCTTGGGCTCAATGGGTAGTGAGTGATCAGGGGCAATGTGTAGGGGGTAGACGGGGGCACACGTGAACCCCCTGAGAGTGCCGATGCACCCCTTGACCAGTCACGCTTGCAGCTTAGGTGATGGGTGTGGGACGCAGGCAGGAGTGCTGGTGCCCTCCCTGCAAGCACCAGCCAGGCAGTGGAGTGAGAAGATGAGATGCAGTGCAGCCTCAGGAAGTTCACTGATGACACCAAGCTGCTGGAAGTAGTAGATACACTGGAGGGGCAGGGCTACGATTCACAGTGACTTTGACAAATTGGAGGATTGGTACAAAAGAAATCTCATTAAGTTCGACAAAGGCAAGTGCAAAGTCCTACACTTAGGACAGAAGAATCCCATGGACTGCTACAGGTGTGTGACCAGCCGGGTAAGCAGCAGGTTTGCAAAAAAGGACCTGGGGGTTGCAGTGGACAATAAGCTCAATATGAGTCAGCAGTGTCTCCTTGTTGCAAGAAGGCTAACAGCATACTGGGCTGTATTAGTAGGAGCATTGTCAGCAAATCGAGGCAAGTAATTATTATGCTCTGTTCTGCACTGGTGAGGCCACACCTGGAGTTTTGGGCCCCCCACTATAGAAAGAATGTAGACAAGCTGGAGAGAGTCCAGCAGAGAGCAACGGAAATGGTTTGGGGGCTAGGGCACATGACTTGTGAGGAAAGGCTGAGGAAAATGGGCTTATTTAATCTGTGGAAGAGAAGATTTAGGGGGGATTTGATAACAGCTTTTAACTACCTGAAAGGTGGTTCCAAAGAGGTTGGAGCTGGACTGTTCTCAGTGGTGGCAGATGACAGGACAAGGAGCAATGGTCTCAAGTTACAGCAAGGGAGGTTTAGGTTGGATATTAGGAAAAAACTCTCTCAGTAGGAGGGTGGTGAAGCGCTGGAGTAGGTTACCTAGAAAACTGGTGGAATTGCCATCCTGAGGTCCCTTCCAACCCTAATTTTCTATAATTCTATCTTATGCATTTGAAGAGCTTCACCGTTTCCCCCTCCTCAGCGGTGATCTTTGCTTTCCAGGAGAGGAAAAGCAAGGTTCTAATAGGTACTGTGTGTTTTTAATAGTCGGTAATTAAAGCAATCATGCATTTACTAATTTAAGATAGAAAAAAGGAGGTTGGGAAATGATAAAGAAAATGGAAATGCTTTCCATTACCCAGCTCTTTTCACATAAGGCTACCAGATAATGTTTTCCTGGATGGATTAGTGAGAATCCATGAAGAACAACTTCCTGACATACTGCCCATCAGTCAGCTCATGAGATTGGGGAGCTTTCATTAACTACCTTAAATTCACTGTTGAATGGGTAAAAGAACAAGATTCAGGGGAGGAGATGGTGGGTGACACTGAATTGCTGCAGCAGAAATTTCTGAAGAAACTGCAACAATAGTTAGCACCTCATTTAGTTGCCCATTTCCTACTTCATATGGGGCTGTGGATATCTGCTAGGGACCCATGGCTTGGAACAGAAGCATGAAGAACCGGGAGACAGTGTAAGCAGCACATTGTGCTTCTCAGATAAAAAAAGCACATTCTTGCAAGAATGTGTGGTAGCTGGGGCTGTTGACAGTAGTATCTTTTCTTAGTACGAGGTTGCCTATGATTGTTAGGCTGAATAAGCTGTACTATAGTTTCTGGGCTGTACCTTGTTGATCAGGTTGCCAAACAACATAACGGCCAACTAAGGTCCCTCATGATTCAAAATGTTAATTGAAAGTGTGCAAACTCCATATAACATTCAAAGGGAGACCCCAGTTCTTAAGTGGGAGAAAACCATGACTAACACATATTAACAGCATTGAATTCAGCTCAAAACTGGGGGTGGTGGTTTCTGTCTTTTGGATGACAATTTAATGCTTAGAGACTGTTCATTCAAGATATGGGAGACCTAGGGTCTAGGCCCTTCCAACACTAAAGGAATTTGAATCTAGATCTGCTACTTCTCAGGAGATTACTCTAATCACCATATTCTGAAACAAGTAAACAGAGGGCATTATCCAGTGCTTCCATTGAATATGGGCCATTTGGCAGCCAAAATATGAGTTGTGGTCAGAATGAGAGCAAGTGACAGATCACTGAACCTTAATATTTAAGGCAGTCCTGGGGGAGTAGTGAATCCTGGGTTCTGGTCCCTTCTCCCACTTGTGTGTGTGCATTTTACACTAGACAAGTCATAGAAAAAAAAAAGCTGGACTAAGTCTTCAAGCAGATTAGAACCTAGGACTCAATATTTCCAGGGGAAAGCACTAAGCTAGAGTCATAAACTTATTTTTTCTTCTCTTTTCTCTTGAGAGAGGTGAGCCGAGTCTCCTATTCCTGTAATTCAGTATTTCTCACTGGCTATCTCTCATCATCTCTTTTCTTTCTGAATCACCCTTTGAAAGCACATATCACTACCTATTTTCTGTAGAGTAGCTAATGAGCTAAACTGACTTGTTCTTTGATGTCTCTGAAGTCCCTTTGCTGACTCTAAGGGGATGCTAGAAGTTTAAGTTGTTTTGAACCTCCCTCCTAGGCAGGTGATTAAAAGTTAGGTGGAGCAACACCTCAACTTAGATACATACTGGGACAACTTGAATCCCTGTTTGCATCTTAAACAGCTATTAGCCTCCCCTTTTCAGATACAGTAGAAATGTGGTGTGGCTTTACTGCAGATCCAGATCTCCCAATCCTTCCCTCCTTTCCTAATTGCTTGCTTCTTTTGCCTAAGTGAGGCTGAAAGAGACTAGCAGTATGTAACAACTGTTAAAGAAGCATAAACTGCAGGCTGTCTGTACTATCAAAATTGAAAAATGTAAAAGAAAATGTATAATAAATTATGCATAATCTGGGAGAAAGAAAGAAAAAATAAACAAGCCTGAATAGATGGTTGCAGTGGTATCTACCTACCTATCTACCTCTCACCATATCTGAACTTTTCACCCAGGCCCCAGTCACCCCAGGCTTTGGGGAAAAAAAAAATTAACACCGCCTTCCATAGCTCTCAAACCTACAATTTGTTTTTGCCTGGAGTAAGGTAAGAAAATAGATCAGGATGAAATAATTAAGCTATTCCACAAACTTTGTCCGTTGTTTGTTTTTGGCAATGGAGACATATTTTTAGTAAGACATTATTTTAAATGCCAAGCTGGGCGCATGAAAGGTGAAGCTGTACAGAAGGTCTTCAACCTCACTGGTGAGCAGTGAGTCAATAATGATTCGTACCAGTGGTAATGAGCTATACCTTTTCTCACCCCTCCAAGTGTTCTTATTGCTATTAAAATGTTGGTGGCTGTAAATGAAAGCAAGGGTATAAAAAGAGGTAGTAGGAAAAAATAGGGGGCACACAATTAAACTAAGAGGAGCTAAGAGACTAAAGCTAAAAGGAAAAGATTGTAGGCGGCAAAGATGTTCGGTTCAATTATTTGCAGACTTCACTAAAATAGTAGCTTAATTTGCAATGAGCTCTTATTGCCAGAGACCTATTTGGTTACCATCAGCTTGTTTTTATTTAACAAAAGGAATAACTAACATTACCACCAGGTTCACTATAATGTACTTTGCTACTTTAGTTTTGCAGCTAATAGGGAGAGTTGTGGCTGAACAGTTGAGAGAGAAAAAACAAGCAAACAACAAAACCCCAAACTGGAGCAGCTTTCAAATCAAACCCTAGATCTCAGCACTCCCAAATTTCATGGGGCCCAACATCTTGACCCAGATTTGGCAAAGCCAAAATTTCATGGGGCCCAACATCTTGACCCAGAGCTGGCAAAGCCCCCTTCCACTAAGAAAACTAAAGTTCAGTCGGTGATTCTGCCATTGAGAAACCTAGGACACTGACACACAGAATTATGATAAAGTCATAGCGAAACAAATTTATCCACACCCACCTCTATGCACTGCTAAGTGCTGTTCATTTAACTGAAGGGCTCTTCCAGATGAAGGAGCCGTGCACTCTGTGCACCTGCCACTAGAGGAATCAGAAGGAAAAGAAGCAGGACTTAAAGGACATTTCATTTTCTAGTTTCTCAGCCACTGTAAAAAGCTATCAAGCTCTTTAAAAAGTATCCTCCAGGAGCAAATCTAAGGCAGATTTCATTGTCCCATCTCAAATAGAGCAGCACTCAACTTAATATTGCCTCTGTTGTGCAATTTTACTCATTTTGAGACAAAACCTGAACTTGATTGCACTAAAGCCATTTCAATGTGTTGTTTGAAGATTATCATTGAATTTTCCATTTCCCATTATCTTTTCATTTCTAATCACCTCTTCACTTCTGTATTCCACCTAGTACTGAGGTAGCAAACAACTGTGAGTGTTAGTAAAGAGAAATTATTAAAATTAGTTACAGACCAAGGAGGAAACCCCCACCACCCACCACAAAAAAACCCCAAAAGCATCAACCCCTCCCCCCAAACCAGCTGAAATAGATACATTTAATTATGTAAAAGAGGGAGAGGATACAAAAGAAGAAGAATCACCTGTTATCACCCATGCAGGATAGAGTGGTCAGCAAGGGAGCAAGGAGGTTATAATGAGCCATAAAGCCATTGTCCGTGTTAAGTTAATGGTTTTTGGTATCCAGTAAAGTTATACATTTTTGTCTCTACTGCCTGAAGTTATTGTGTAGGTCTTCCTTGAGAGCAGAGACTGGAAGAAGGCTTGTTCTGTGACAAGAATTTTTCCAGCTATTTGAGTTGGTCTAATAAAAGATATCAGATTTATCAAAGAACCTTGTCTGCCTATGTCCTTAGACCAGCATGGCTACAACCTATACCACTGTTTTGTGACAAGTGTTCTTCCAAATACCATATTATAAACTAGCTGATATTCTTTTGCCTGAACATATGTAAGCTCAGCCGAATGGAGTGATGGCAGCTTCACTGGACTGCATGTGCAGTATGTCCTCATTTGAAATCTTAGGGCTGCTACACTGAGGTTGGGGCTTTCTTTCATGAGTTCTTTCAATAGTAGCAAGATTAAAAGAAGGTGCTGCTTTCAAACACTGTTGATCTAAATGTGGTTCACTAGGGCACGTGGCCATCTTTTTTGTTTAAACTGAGGAGACTAAGAAATTGAAAAAAAAAAAAGACTTTCATGTGAATGAAACCATTCATCTGACCTGAAATAAAACTTAATTTTGTTTCCAAGTTCTTTTTATGCCTTTGTGTGAGTGCACGCGCGTGCGCGCACACACACACACACACACACACACACACTGAAATTTTAAAGTGAAAAAATTAAAAAGACAAAATATTTAGTAATGAAAACAAATCAAACATTTCAGCTTTATAGATATTCCTCACTTTTTTTTTTGGTCACAGCATTTTGATAAATTAAAGATTATTTCACAAATTCTTTTTGATTAAAAAAGAATCTCTCAGAATCTTTCATCTTTCATCCACTAGATCACTGCTACATCATTTCTGAGAATGGAACTCAATTGGGCAATATCCTGAAGGAGTAAAAAAGACTTACTGCTTGTTATAACTGTTTTGCGTCAGATGCAGCCTCCAGAGCCACACTGACCAGCCCTTATCCTCTCTGCCTTTGAATCTACTTGTAGATAGGGTTTTCTAAAGGTAAGACGAACCTAAGAAAATATTGGGGGTGGAGTATCCTTTTAGTTTGTAGAATGTGTGCCTCGACTGGACTTGTGAAACTCCTTAAATACCACTCGCTATTCAAAACAGTTCTGGACAGTATGTGCAACTCTTAGGATGCTATATTTTTGGAGAAGAAAAGTACTGTAGGTAAAGAATGACTTACTACATTCTTGCTTGCTCCTTTAAAAATGACTTCATATCTCTCAATTATGTAATTTATAATTATGCAATTAATTATACAATTAATTTATTGTGAAGCATTTGAGATCTACAAAGAATCCTACTTAAATAAATCCTTTTGTTCATAAAGTTATTTTAAAATATATAATTATATTCTTGTTTCCTAACACTATAATTTCCTCATCCTCAGGAGTTTACAATGAAATAATTGTATGTCACTTGCAGTAGTGACATTTTGCTTCTGCCTTTTTAATTTGGAAGAACAAGTAAAGACTTTGCCATTTACCTACTAAGAGGTAGTACTGAAAGCTTTTTGGGCACAGACAGAAGTGACGATTTTCACCCGATCTGGCCATGGAAAGCAGTCTATAGCCATGACCAGACAAAAGAACATGGTTGCAGACTGCTTCAAAATGGCTGACTAGGCAAAAATCTGAAGATGAAGATATTTTAAAACACAGCATCTACTGTAACTAGTGTCTGTGATGACCACCAGCCTGCTACTGTTTTGGGAAAGGGAGCAGAGGGAGTTTGGCCTGGGGATTTTTCAGCCCCCACTGGAGGGTGGGACAGGTGGATTGTAACCCTCTCAAAGTGGGGGGGAGGAGGCTCCAATCCACCCACCCATCCACCTGTGCTGGCTCCTAGAAGGAGCTGCTTCTGCTCTTTTCCCCCCATCTTCCAGCCTGAAAATGGGGACCAACTGGGAGAGAGAAGCAGCTGTTGCTAGGCAAAACCAGTTGCAGGCTCACAGCCAGCAGCTAGATTCCCCTCCCCTCTTGAATCAATAGTGAACTTCTGTTTGGTCTGGGGGATCGCTGCACTTCTGTCTGCACCCTTCAGTTCAGTGATAAACAAAGAAGGCAAGGTAAAGGGAATCACTTCTGTTTTTAGCAATAGGCAGAATGTTGTGAATAAAGGCTTTTTCAGGTGGCTGGGAAAAGGAAGAAATACTGGTACCAAGAATTTACCTCAAGGTGGGGAACAACAGTTAGAATTTTTGTTATGTGCACGTTGGGAGGAAAATAGGGGAAAGGATGGTTTAATGGATCTAGCACAATTCAGGGCTGACAGTCAACAGGTATTTGAGTTCTTAGTTCTGCTACACACTTTCTGTATGACCTCAGAAAACTCCTTTCACCAATATTGATATATCTCAAAAAGTAGTTGATTAAAATTGGCAAAGTGTGGGGAGAAACTTGTATAGAGATCCTTTTTAAGATGTATCATACTTTGAAGAACTCATGATAGTAGACGGGCCTTAAATACATGGTCTATACATCAAATACATGGTCTATACATGGTCTATGCCAACTTTGTAGAATGCCCCAGAAAACAATCTCAGTGGCCGTGTCCAGATGAGTGTGGATGTTTGTTTCCCTGTGGACAGCTACCAGCAGCACACCTTGAGCAGCTGCTAGTTATCCCTGGGGAATGCCCACGTCGCATGCCTTTGGTGTGCAACAGGTTACCCTGGGTGGGGTAGCGCAGGCTACTGTGCTGGCCCCAGCAGCCTTACCTCGGGGTCCTGGGAACTAGGGAAGCTGTAGTTGTGGCACTCCTGCAACTGGGCACCTGGTCAGCAGCCAGAGCATAGCTCCATCTGGCCATGCTCTGGTTGCAGGTGGTGCATACTGCCTCCACGTATGCTGCCCCCTTCTTCCTGGTTAGTTTTTTTGACCCCGGAAATGTCTGAATGTGCAGTGTGTGGTGCTGCAAATGGGTCTGTGGTGCCACATACAACATGGTCACGCTTGTCTGGACATGGCTAGTGGGGCTTCTCGGTCTCACCCAGATAAGTAATAAAAATATGTTTTGTAAAACTTGCATTTCCATAAAAAAGGTGAACTGAGAACATACAATCAGCAGTAAGTCTGTTCTCCCCACAATCCTGCACAGTGAGACATAACATAAGAAAACATTTGATCTCTCCAAACATGTTACATAACCTCAAGTATTTTAAATATTTTAAGAAACAATTGCCGATCTGCAAGATCTCATTCAGAATCAAATGCAAACAGCCAAATCAGTGTGTGAATGACATTTCTGCTTTGGAATCAAAAGCTATTAAAAATAGATGTCTCAGTGCTGTGCTGCCAAGATTGCACTTTTTATGAGCTATTGTCAAGCCTGTCAAATGAAAACTAATTAATGTTTAGATAGCAAATACTGCACAAGTTTCTTGGTAACCTATTGCTCCATGTAACCTCAGGCTTCTAGCTGGATTTTGTATTGTGGAAGCTGTATTTTAGTAGTTTAATAAAATGAGTCATGCATATGCTTTGGCTAAAATCAGACTTCTAAGTCCAGAATCCTCACCACCCGTAGCAGGAGATGGTTTCAGCTCTTTTCACAGAGTGCCTAATCTGTAATTGTCAGGTATTGATTTTTTTTTACTTTCAGGTGGGTGCAGTTATGTTATTTTTCGAATGATAGGTATATTGTTAGTGCCTATGAGTGTGTAATTTTAGTTCTGACTGATCTTTGAATCAAACCCTGCTCTAGACAGCATTTTGAAATGGAACAGAGCTGCCAGCTGATATATCTTCTGTTTTGAAAATACTGTTGGATGAGACATGTCTTTGGGCCTCTACTCTGCTGTTCTGAAAAATAACAGCATTCACCTTTGTCTAATATATACTGCCTAGGTAGCTAGTTCAGGAATTGGCTTTAGTTTTCTAGAGGTAAAAAATATACTCAATGTAGCTATGATGCATGGACTATAGTTCACATCTGGGCAGGTGTTAATTGACAGAATTAATTGTAGGTAGGGTAAGAGATGATCAAGGTTTAGACTATGGATTTTGTGGTAAAGATAGAGGTGAAGGCAAGATTATAGAGCTACTGAAGGAGGACAGGTAGACGTGCGAAGAGTTTAGTTATGGGATGCCAGCAGTTTTGAGCTGCTTTGATATTCACAGTACAAAAACTTAGCTACCTACTAAGCAAGTGAAGAGGAGTAGTCAAAATGACTCCAGAATGATGAACCTGGGTGTTGATGGAAAAGGAAGGGCAGCAGAATGGAAGAAAGATGAGGAGTTGTTTTGTTATATCTCTAATTAGTAATATTTTAATGGCTTTCTAATTTCAGTATCAGCAAAATCATTTGTGTTTTTTTTATAAGCATTCTTACATTGTATGTGCACCCAACATGAAGCATAATGGTTAATAATAATAATGTATTTCATTGATGATGATGACAATGACAGTGACAAAAACAACATGGTAATAACAAAGCAACAATGACAACAATAATAATAATTGAAGGGGACAGGATAATAGAAAAAAGAATTCTTGCTCTCCAGGAAGGGTACGTGATGTGTAGAGTAGTATTTGTGATCCCCAGGTTGAAGTACAGAGTGGAAAGTCTGGTTATCCCATATTTCTGGGCTTTGCTGGTTGCTAGATGGGGGGTCTGGAAAGCATGTTTCAACCTCCTGTTGCTATAGATGTCAGAAGGAGTTTGGCCTGCTTCAGAAATACTAGATGCCAGCCACAGAACAGTGCGCTCCTGTTGGGACCTAAAACACAGAGGCTATTTGTAGATGTGCTTACCATTTTCTAAACCCTGTTAACTGATTCACATCAGAGTTCAAATCAAATTTCAATTTGAATTAAGGGTTAATTGATGATCAAGGGGGTTTGCCCCCTTCTTCACAAACTAGTAGCCTGTGTGCTTGGGTAGGCCTGGGAGTTTAGTCAGGACCGATACTTAGTCAAGGTTGGCACATTTGACTTTGTAAAGGTGTTACTTTGTACCTGATAGCCTCTGTTGTGCTGCAAAAACCCAACTGAGTTTCCCTTGTGGGGACTAATATTTGCAATGCTTATCTGCGTTCCTAAGGACTGTTTTGCCTAAAATCAACAGGGTATATATGTGTTAATTAATGCAGTTTAAAGTGTCTAGTTCCGACTGCCCTAGTTTTCATTAACTGTATTCCTCATTCAATACGTATTAGTTAATTTGGACTGGAGCTAATTTTAATTCCAACTACAGACGTCCATGTATATATAGTGCAGGTTGTAATCTGGATTAAAGCTAGAAAAATGTAACATCTATAGATGGTCACAGAGGTTCCTAGTGAGAGAGTTTTCACCTTTGCTCAAGAATAGACTAACTGCCACATTCAGGACTGAGAAGGAATTTTTCCCCATGGTCAGATTGGTAGGGATATGCCAATTTTTGCCATCCTCTCTATGATCAGTTATGGTTCTCTTTGGATCTCTTAAGAGTATGACTACTTCCTATCCTTTCAGTGGCAGGATATTGAAAGTGTCTTTGTCTCCCTGCTTTAAACTGTGGCAAGCTAAAAGGTATTTTGGGGGTTTGGCCATTATTCCTAGGAGTTGTGCATGAAGCTTGTTTCCAGATTGGCATGTGTACTACAGATAGGCCACCCCTAGAATAAATGAGGTCCTTTCTAGCCCCACTTTTCTATTATTCTATAATAATAACAACGTTTAGCTTCTATATAACATCTTTCATCCAAGAAATCAAAGTCTTTCACAAATGCTGGGCCAAATTTGTAATGCTGTGTAAAGTAATATAATTTACACTCCTTATATTAATTAATCTGGTTTACATATTGAAAGAGAGGGTGTAGATAAATCTAAGGGAGTCTAACTGAGTGTAGAAAGTTTATCTAAGTTCAATGTCTTATACCACTGGTTCTTCTTTTATGATAATATCAGTATTTATTATACTTACAAATGTCATGAAACTCAGAAGTGAAGCTGAACCAGACACTGAAATAAAATAGACCAAAGAAATGCAAAAAGTAAAGAAGCAACTTTATTTTAAAGATCCTTTCAACACTTGCAAACAATATTAGTTCCAGATGAAAGGCTGCTGTTTCAATACATAGTTTTTAATTTGGCAGTATTCCTTTAATCTCTTCCTTACTTTCAGTGTTGGTGCTCTTCTATTCCATAACCAGCCCCCTAAAGCCATCCTGGGATTAAAAAACAAAGTGTCAGACCAAAGCTGTCATTAAAGCTCTCACTCTTAAAACCAGTGTAACATCAATAAGGTTCCTGTTTACCACCATGATCTCCTGTTGTCGACTGTTTCAAATGCCAGAGCTCTTTTAAATACCACTAACATTGCCAGCTTCTCATTTAAACACATATTAGCAAGGTAATCCTTCAATCATAAACTTGCCACTAAGACATACAGGGGATGATTGCTGACATTTTGCGCCCTTTTCAGAATTACCCAAGGGAAGGAACATAATGAATATCCCAGTCTCAGAGTGACCCTGGACTCTTGATAAAAAAGCAAAGCAAAAGAAAACAAAAATTATGAGAGTGACTGATTCCACCCCTCCCCCCGTTTGCCTTTTCAATTGCTTCATATAGTTGACAAAATGGGTTTTTTTCCCCTTTTCTCCCAGGAAACATCTTTCTCAAGGGCTTGAAACCATCATTAGATTTATTATTGTGAATTAGATAAAGGGATGGCAGGAATGAAGTTTGATATCTCATTTAAGTAGTCACTTTATGTGGTATTCTGTGGTCTCCTCCAGTCTCTGTTTCAAAACATATAACTCTGGCTAGGTACAAAAAGCCTGAGGTGGATTCACACTAACTTTGATGGCTTTTTCTACACGGCCTGGATTTCGAAAAGTAGAAGTAGAAAAGTAGAAGTAGAAACAGAAAGTAGAAAAAGCCATCAAAGTTAGTGTGAATCAACCTCGGGCTTTTTATACCGAGCCAGAGTTAAGTGGGGGGCAAATTATGGGGGGCAAACGGTGGTGGGCTCTATTCCCTCACCCCCTCCCACCCCTAGCAGGGCCACAGTTCAGAGTTGGGCTGTCTGCTATGTCAGGAACTGGGGCGATGGGGCACACCTGGCTAGACTGGCACCCCTGGCTCTGAGCCAGCAAGCTGGGTGAAGCCCGTGTGGCAGGGGGCTCTGCTTCCCCCGTCTCTGCCCCTGGTTCCCAGCACCATGGACACCCCCGCTCCAAGCTGCAGCTCCTGCCTGAAGCTATCAGGGGAGTCAGGCAAGGTGTGGGGGGTGGGGGAATGGAGCCCCCCCCCCGCTGTGTGAGCCCCACTGCTGTGCTGGCTCAGGGCTCAAACCATGCAGCAGGGGGGCTCCGTTCCCCTCTTTGTCCCCAGCTACCCAGCCATGTAGGTGGGAGACAGAGACTTTTCTGGCTCCTGTCTGTGACAGGCCAGGCGTGGGGCTGGCCTGGTGCTCCTGCAGAATAGACTAGCACCAGACAAGGCTAGCATGCCACCCTTCAAGTAGTACCTGGGATGCTGGAGGACAGCAAGCTAAGGTGATTCACTAAAGCATCTGGGACAGAATTTCAGTATATTGCTCTAACCTGAACTGATTCAATTTAATACTACATTCATCCAGGTCTATCTTAGACAGGGTTCTACCTTTTTTAAACCCATCTATGTGTGCTGAATTTCTTTTCTGTTACAGGTTTAGACTGGTTTCTGATCGCTTATGGTGGTTTATGTGCAATGTCTGTATTTATCCTCTGTGTACATCCAAACACACACACACAAAGAAATGTGCACAGCTCATTGACAATTCTAAGCCAGATTTGCTACAGCACTCCTGCAGGCTCTATGGGTCTTGCTGAGATGCTAAGATATAACAATTGCTTCAGTGCCAAATTCAATATAATATAAAATAAAAATCAATAAAAGGCATCCCTTATCTCGTAAATGTAGCTGAATTCATCCTGCAAATCAGCTGAACATATACATCTAGTAGATAAGCTCATTTGTAACAATGCTATAATTAATTATACTGATGCATAAGAATCTCTTTCTCTCTCTGGGCCAGCCTTGGCCTGATAGTATATAGTAACAATGCATGTTTTGATTAGAAAGGTCAGATTTTGAAACAAAATGGACATTTAAAAATAACATGAGGCTGAAGCATTGTTCCTATTATTGGAAGAGCTTCAAAAACATGTACTAATCTCACAACAACCTGAGAAGACAGTTATTTATTAATAAAGATGGGTAAACTGAACAACAGCAAGTATATCGACTTGCCAAAAGTCACGCTGTGGACATGTCTACACATGCAATTAATGCACAGCAATAAACTCTGGCACATATTGCACTGGAGTTTATAGCTTCCTGGCACCACATTTGAACATGCGCCCAGGACCATGGCACATTGAGCCAGATCAGAGCAGCCCCAGCTGTCAGGGGGCTCTGACTTGCCTCAGTGTCCTGTGGAGGGGGTGGCTGGGGCACAAGGGTGGTTCAGTACGGGGATAGCTGGTAGGCAGCCCCCACACTGATGCATCCTTGTGTCCTAGTGAGTCGGGTCAATGTCTACGCATGTGGTGCTGCATAGTAAAACATTTGGCAATAGGATAGTACTTGTATTTGCAAGTACTATCCTATTGTGGAGTTAATTAGTTTACTGTCCTAATAGCACTGCAATGCACTTGTAGATGCTGAGATATTTACTGAAGAGATAATTAGGCAACTGTGCAGTAAATGTCTCATGTATAGACATGCCCTGTCTGTCACAGGTAGAACTGGGAACAGAGTTAACAGGCTTTACTTGTGTGGGCCGCATTGCCCAGAAGATCTAAATATTTAAAGAGCCTGATTATGTGGACAGATATGATAGCACAGATACTGGGGATCATATAATTACTGTTTAAAAATGGAATAAGCCCCATTTTGTGAGAAAACAATATGCATGAAGTTAACACATTTTACTATGTATTGTACCTGGAATACTAGGACATAAAAATACACCCTCCCTTCTTGTTCTGCATTTTTTCTTTTCTTAGTGTACATTGTTCTATGCAGGAATCTGCTAATTTATGGTTTTATTTCACCTTCACTGAAACCACTAGGGTCCTTTAAGTTGTATTAGGAAAAGATTTGGCCAATGATTAATAGAAAGTTGTAACTGTCTTTACTTCCCTAAGTGAGGAAAATGCTGTCAAGCAAGGAGCCCTGATCTGCTAATATTGGCCAAATATTGTAAGGTCTCCTGGTTTGTTTGTTTGCTTGTTTTGCCTTTGGGAGTTGTTTGCACCCATTGCTGCATAACAGCTCTCTTAAAAAAAATCTCTTCAAGTCCTTTAGAATCAGATTCTAACCTCAGTTACATTAGTATAAATCTAGAACCAATAATGAACCCAAACTGAAGACAAGGGTTTGACTGAATTTTCACCTGTGTAAAAGAACAATGATGATAGTTTTTCATAACTGCACCTGCTTCATTTAGTCCCTTTGTGGTTCACTTAGTTACTTGGAGTTGTGATTATGAATGCACCAAATCTTATGGTCTCTTAGGGAGCATCCACACTTGCAGGCATGTGCACTTGCAGGAGCTCAGATAGGAGAGGCTCATATTTGTGCTGGGGATTTTTGCCTCAGTGCACATGCCTGGACATGCAATTTGGTTTGGGGCAAGTTGTGACACTTGGGGAAAAATGACCCTGCCCAGCAGTATAAAAACCTGCCCTTAGCTAGCCCCAGCAATATAAAAAGCTGCCCTGGCAAGCATCTCAGGATTGCTTGCTCTCAGGAGGTTCTGGGAGCCCTGTACTTGACCAGGAAAGAGGCTCTGGCTGGGAAGGTGCCCGGAGACTGTGGGTCCTCTTTCCTCTCACTTGTCTGTGCACGTTTCCAGGCAGAGCATCAGTGGGCAGTGTCTGCCAGCTCCTTGAATGCCTTTGAGAACCAGTGGGTATGCCCTGGGGGGCTGTGCTTGGTGTCCCCCTCAGGCGCAGTCATTTTCATGTTTTGACCGTTTGACCCTCTTGTCACTCCTGTCCTGTTTTTTGTCTTTGTTGTCCCAAGTATTTTGCTGTAGCATTCACCCATTAGCCCACATACAATAGGGGCTGCTAGTTAGCTGGGTGGGCCTTAGGGCCCATGGTATTTGAATGTTACAAATAGACAGGAGGTTCTGGGGCCCAGCCAATCTTTTATCTGGGGACACTAGCCCCTTGTGCCAGCTGGACTGCTAAAGCAGCCCTAACCTAGAATTCCCTGAACCCTCTATCCATTGCAGCAGTCTGGTAGTGGGGGGCTGCTGCTGCTGCCACCTGTGACAGCATGTGGCAGCACAGGTGGCAGCAGCAGCAGCCCCCACTGCCAGACTGTGCACCTGCCAGACAACCCCAAAGCTGTGCACCTGCCAGATCTGGATGGGGACTGCATGGCCACAGCAGAGGCATCTGCATCTCTGGGCCAGCTGCTGGTGGGCTGTGGATGCACAGTTGGCCTTTGTGCGGTACTGCTGTCATGTTTGCACCCGCTCTGCCATCTGGGCAGCTATCGCCTGGAAGATGTCCTCAACATGGTGGCCTGCTTTGAACTGTCAAAGCATGTCCTCCATATATATATATGAGAGAGAGAGATCAGGTGGGCAATGTTTATTGATATATTTACAAATTAAAACAATTTGGAATCCTACCAGTGTCTCTATCATCATAATAAAATACATTTAAAATACCTAATGCTTGCTTTGATGTTTGCTTTTGGCTTTCTTATCATAGAAAAATTAGAGCTCCCCCTGACAGCTTCACTAACCAGGATGTGGTGACAGCTGCCCCTGCAGCCTCAGCTCCTGCCAGCAGGTCTCATCTTGTCTGGCAGCTGGACATACTAGGTATGTGATGGGGGGATGTGAGATTTGCAGAAGGGGGTGAGAAGAAGTG
>NW_005841881.1:2195045-2203553 GCF_000455745.1 Alligator sinensis | reverse complement strand
GACGTGGGATTTGCAGGAGGGGGGTAAGGGATGTGGGGGTGGTATGGGGGATGTGGGTGGGTGTGGGGGGATGTGGGGTTTGTGCTAATCTGCCACATGTCCCACCCCCTCCACCTGTGGCACCAGCTGTGCTGTGTCTGCAGCGGCACTGCCAGACTTGCAGTTTGTGTGGAGAGAACAGGCCCGGTGGGACCCAACCTGACCTGGCCTGGCCCACTAGCATGCCTTTGGAGAGGACCAGGAAGCACGGCTCTGGGAGGTACAGCTCCTGTCCAAAGGCACACACTAGCTGGGTGGCCTGGGCTGGGTTGCATTGGGCCAGGCCCGTTCTCTATGAGGGTCAAGAGGTGATGCGCCTTGGTCCATTGTATTCACAGCCGTGCAGTTGTGCATAACTGCCTGATCCTCATGGAGAATGGGCCTGGTGTGACCTGGCCCGGCACACCCAGCTAGCACGTGCCTTTGGATAGGAGCTGCAAGCTCTGGAGTCGCACCTCCTGGTCTTGTCCAAAGGCATGCTAGTGGGCCTTGCCAGGCTGGGTCAGGTCAGGGCCCTCCAGGCCCATTCTCCCCACACAAACTGCAGGTACTGCAGTGCTTCCCTGGACATGGCCCAGCTGGCACTGTAGGGGGTTGGGGGACGGGTGTGTGGTATCCCCCAACAAATCCCACACACCCTGCCACTCCCAACATGCCCACCCACACACCTCAAACCTACCAACCCCCAAGAAACCACACAACCTCCCCACCCCTGTCCCTGCTCACCTGGGGCAGTGCCCGGGGCCAGGTTCAACCACACCCTTAACCCTGCTTCTGTTTATCCCACATGCAAAGAGTAGAGATACTCTGGTCAGATACCAGAGCATCCCTGGAGGACCCACCATCTGTTTGCCTGGTTTGGGTGAGGTATGCCACCTTTTTCCACCTTTTTTTTTTTTTTGGATGCCTGGATTTCCAGGTATGAAGTTTAGACTCAGCGCTGCAAATATGCAACACAGGGAATGTTTTTTTGTTCCTAGCATTCCTCTTGCAGCATCTCAAACTGCTTTGAGATGCTGCAAGAGGCATGTGCAGGCTCATCCCTTCTAAGGAAGGATGTTCCCTTAGAAGTTAAACAGTCATGGGCCCAACTAATTATCACATACATACATATATTCCCTTCTGGGGATCCTAGTTTCCAGCCCACATGCTGAAGACTTGTGGTGAAACACAAGGAAAGTGCTAGAATACAAAAGCTGAACAAGTGTCAAGACTTCACTCAGTCATATTATTACTGCTGAGTTGATACATGGGATTAAAAAGAATCAGAGAGAGTGCTGGAGAGAATTTGAAGAGATCAACCAGCCCAACCGCTGCTCCCCCACCCCCAACTAAAGGCAGGATCATCCCAGCCTAAAGCATCCCAGAAAAAAAAATGTTTGTCTAACCTGTACTTAAAATTCTTCAGTGACAGAGATTTTACAACCTCTCTGTGTAATTTATTCCAGCACTTAACCGTCTTTCTTCAAGAGGAACATTCTTGAAGTGTGAAGTGGAAACTACTTACTCTGCACGTCTTAGGAAGGTATACATGATAAAATAGGGAATTAAGAAACTAAACTGTGATTATGTTGTGGGACTAGAGATGCAAATATTTGAACCACCAGTAACCATGGATGCAAACTTGTCTGTGCTCATGTGTGTTGAAGGAGGGGAGTGATCCTTAATGTGTTTGTGATCAATACTTACTACCCTAGGGCAAAGGTAATGGAGCAGGAAGAAAAAGCCTCTGATTTCTTTCAAACCAAATCCATCACATTTTTTTTCAATGTTGCATCTCCGTGGCAACTGAACTTGATGTAATCTATATCACATAGGCCAGATTCTTCCATCCTTTCCTATTTTGGTCAAAACCTTAGACACTAATGTAATTTTGGCTATTGGCATAACAAGTACTATTTAGAATGAGTAACGATGGTGGAACCTGGCTTTTACCTTGTAAGCAGTCCATTTTCAATTCAGGTTGTGTATAGTTTGGGTTAAGAGCCGGATGCTTAAAGGAAGGTTGGCTTCTAACACCCACTAAAATTAATGGGACCTAAACACCTAAATTATTTTAAAAATCCAGCTCAAAATGAAATCCCATCATATATGGGACACGTACCAGCCCCAGCTGTATGGTTTCCAGATTCCTTTTGGGGACAATTCATGATGGTTTGAGTGTCCCTAAGTGCAGTTATTGTCCATCCTACTAAAGGATCCCGATCCCAGAGTCTTGGATTTTCAGGCCACTCCTGTGTAATACCAGAGTCAGCTACTGATGAAAGAGGAGCTTTCCAAAGCACTGAACACTATTGATTTGGAATGGGATCTGCACTTTGCAGCCTGAGAGCCGTCCCTAAAATGCATACAGCTTTTCTCTCCCTTGCTTGCTGCAGAACATGCCCTAGAATTACATCCTTTTGTGTTCCCCCCCTGGCTTATTTCCTGTTTTCTCAATTCTGCAGCAGCTGGAACCACTCCTGGCTGTTGCACCAAATACTTCACACAGCTGCCTACATTGATTTTATTAATATTTTTCAATTCTAATCCTGTTTTCTTGCTGATAACTCTGGCAAGAGGCACACTATTTGAAATACAAATATTTTGAATCCTAAACATCCATTGAAAATAGTTAAGAGATCTTCATATATCAGAGTGCACAAAAATAAAATTAATGCCATTAAGGCAGTGCCTACATGTCTCAAAATAGGTTACAGCTTAAATGACAGTAACAGATCTTTTATCCTTACACTATTTTAAAAATCAGACAGCTTAAACTAATATTTATAAAAGGCCAAAAAACAACTCCCTATTTATCAGTACTTTTCTAAAGGAAATGTATTGTAGGGCCTTGGTTTCCCTGCAGGTGTCACTGCTCTCACAAGTCCTGAGTCTCTCTGGGTAAAGGGCAACCAATAGAGCCATCAATAAATCAATACCAGAACTGTGTGTGCAGAATCTAATAGCTGATTTCATTATACCCAAGTGACAAGGCATAAGCCATCTAGTTTGAAGAATGAGATTGATTACACTAAGGGAGGTAAAACCAAATGTAATATTAATCAATAATCTGAAACAAATAACTGTGGACCTATTAACTCAATTTTTTTATTTTGAGCAACATTTTATCATTAGTTTGAATTCTGGACTGATTTTGTTCTGGTGAGTAATGCACTTTGGGATAACCTACTTTGAGGTTTGCAATTATTTTTGCAAAGGCAAAAGATTGTAAATGAAGGGATTATAGACACAAACAAATCCATTCATTATTATCCTTTCTTTCCTTCAGTGATGCCATAACAGTAAGTAATAGAACCCACTTCTTGAGTCCCATTTAGTTAATAGAATCATATTCTTGGTATATTTTTATAACTTTTTTTTTCTGCCACCCAAGTTTGTAAGGCAGCAGCTGGTGCAGCCTTGAATTTTCAAAGTGCTTTTATTTGATATGACTAGAAGTAGGCAAACTCCTTGTACTTTGTGATATTCAGATATCCCTATTATATTACTAAAGTACCCCACATGAGGCACCTGGCTTGAATAGTCAATTTGCCTTTCACACAAGAGTTTTTAAGCTGTGAGCAGCTGCTCTCTGAAATGCTTTAATTTCTCAAACTATTGCATCCTGCATGTGATGTGCACAAACACTTGGGAAGGCTAAAAACATGTTAGGAAATCCTTCAGAATTTTCAAGGTCCATCAGGACATAGATAGTGGATTATAATGGAGATTTGCAGGAACCTGTGAAAAACCCAGTCTTCAGAGAAAAGACTTTTTGGCTCTTTTTGCTGTGTCTCATTTTTAAGAAATTCTTTCTTTTTTAAAGCACTTGGAAATCATAAATAAGTTGAGATCAACAGTTTTTGCTGTTATTGATATTATTAATAAGCTATAGCATTTGCCTCTACTTACAAGATTTCCAGAGAAACAACATTCCCATTCTGAGGAATTTACAATTTAAGTTGGAAGAATATACAACTGTAAAAGTTAAGTTTAACCACAAGAAGGGATGGGGATAACATAAGTGAAGAGGCATGCACTGAAAAGTATTCTTTTGCTCTTTTCCCACAAGATAATATGTGGCAATCACCTAAGCATAATAAAATTTTAAGTAACTATGTTTATTAAATATACACCAACATGCAAAGCATAGCTACTTATAGATCACTGTTTTGGATGATTTTCAAAACAGAACATGATGGAAGGGCTCCCATGCTATTAAATGCCTACTGCCTTCTTGTACATTATTGAAAATTGACAAAAATGGATTTAAAGTACACACGAACGAATTATGTAAAAGAAAAGGAAAATATCCATGACATTTGGATATGAACTTAAATATCATTTAAACTTGTGTGGGGAACATTTTGCTACCGATTTCTTTAGTTTGCAGGGAAAATTATGTTTGATAACATTGAGTTCAGGTGTTCAGATGCTTCTATGTAAGGCATGAAAATAAATCAAGGCAAAAAGAGATCCTATTAAAAGAGACCTTCCCTGTAGGAATGTTAAGTTCTAAGACTTTCAGTGATTTTTGTAAGTGAAAATGGAACCATTTTTCATGTGAAAGAAATGCTTCATTGAAAATATGCAAAAATTTGACTTGTCTCATGCTTTCAGTGCAAAAACAGCTATTGAAATGAAGTAGAAAGAAATACAAATCCTTCATAAAGGGAAGAATAATTTTTTATGCATAATTCTACCAAACAATGGTGTGTATCACACAGCTGTTGTCTGAAAAGGAAAAGCCTGAGAAAAATGGATGTGTGGGGGCAGCAATGGTATGAAAGCATATGCAAAATATGAGAGATGAGATAGGATGAATGGAGGGCAGAGAATTGGTTAGGGACACAGACTCAAACAGGGAAATCTTTCCATCTGAAAAATGTACCTTCTGGAACTTTACCTTTTGCTTGCCTACATGCTAAGTTTATGAAAAGAAGGCAGGATGGAGATGTACCTTATAGACTAACTGAATCAGAGGTATATGTTACTCTTGCTCACAAAATGCATCTTTGATTCAGTTAAGCCAGGTACAGACATTATACTTTACCAGTATAAATGATTAGAAACTGGTCTACACCTGTAATGGAACAGAAGTTTGATACACATTGACTGGTTTAAAAATGGTGGAACGCAATCTAGGATTTGCCCCCTCTGCCACTTTGCCCCTCTTCCCAATCAAAGGGCGAATGAGTGCTCTGTTCGCTACTGATCTAAATTATGCTGCTTACAAAAAAATGTGTAACTTAGATCGATTCTGCTTTTTGAATGGCTGTACTTAGCCCTAGTGTATAAGGTGCATCTCAGCCATACTTTCTGCCTGACTTGAGACTAACGTAGCTAAATATCTATGATTACACATAATTAGTAATGAGAGAGAGAGAGAGATTTTTGGCCATAACAAGAAAACATTGAAGAGATATAATCCCAGGTTAGCGTGACCCCAATGAATAAGGTCTGTGGAACAATGTAAAGTTTAGTAATTTTTTCTCCCTATCTTAACCCAGCAGGCATATGGCTAGATTTTGGCTTTTTCTGCATGCCCATGAATAGGAATGGGGCATTCTGTTCCTTCCCTGTTCATCTAAGGGTCCAGATTTGGTTATCTACATGGCATTTTTGCCACTTACATGCTCAGAGGAACTGTGTTCCTGAATCTGATACCGCTGCACATGTGGAAGATCACATATGTGCACAGTCTTGATATGCACACTGGCAATAAGTTGAGGGAGTCTTCCCATCTTGACTTCTGATAGATTGGGTGACCATATGTCCTGGTTTGGGTGGGGCACTCCTGGATTCCATAGCCTGGTCCCAGCTGGTTTGTTAAAAATCCTAGGCTGGAGTCTGGCAGGGAGGCAGAGTGACATGGTGTGCCAGGGCAGGCACCACAGCTCCTGTGCAGAAGCAAGAACATATCATGTGCAGGCTGTACTCCACCCGCCCTGCTCCTGTGCAAGAGCAGTGATGCCTGCACAGCTGCCAGCCCTGGCATACCATGCCACTCTGCCTGCCTGCCTGCCTGCCTGCTGGACTCCAGCCTGAGACTTTTAACCAACTGGCCAGGGCTGGGCTATGGAGTGTCCCAGCCAAACTGGACATATGATCACCCTACTAATAAAGGAGTGTGTAGGGCACTGACTTGGGAAGCAAGAGGACCTAGATTTCAAGCTCCCCTTGCTCAGAGATGGTTTAAACCTGGATCTCTTTGGACTTCCCAACAAAGCTCTTCAACTAGCATGCCATGGGTCAAGCATTACTCATGCCCTCCACTTTCAAGCTAAGCCACTAAGAGAGAGTCATTGGAAAAAAAGAGAGGGCAGTGCAGGGGGGAAGTTTGTTCCTCACGGGGACGAAAGGTCTAAACTAAAATCCAGAGTGCCCATCCTTCTAAGCCAGCAATCATGTCACTGAGCAACATACCCTCTAGCATTTGCTTTTCCTCCTGGTCCCACATATCCCTATGTACCCTGCTCTCATGGTTGTCCAAAGGGCTAACTTCAGAAGGAGCCCTGAAGAGAGGTATGGAAAGTAGTTGACCTTTTGAATGTTGAGTATAGTGCTATTTGGGGCAAACCTAGGTCCTTGGTCTTCCCAAGTGACAGCTCTAGACACTCAGTTATTGGCAGGAAAAGATAGGACGGTTCCTTCTTCCTTTGTGAGTAAAGTATTGATTTTGTCTCCTCCAAGTGCCAGCAAAGAGGGGATATATGCTGTGTGAGGCACAGTACTGGCAAAACGTCCATCCTTTTCCAGAGGAGAGAAAAGAGAAAAAGAATTTGTGGTTTCCTCTGTCACAGCTTGCTTTCTGTTATGCTCCCGTAGCAGGGTTAGGACGTGCTGTCCCATACGTGGTCAGACTACAAATGACAGCCTGGCCCACAGTGATGTAAAGGTCAAAGCATCCAGCATCTTGTTGAAAAGAGCAGCTCTATGTATTTGGCTGAGGATAACTGACAGATGACGGAATATTTTGCCACAAATCTCAGCAGTAGTTTTCTGCAGGGAAAAAGGAAAGATTTGAAGAAATAGAGTGTTATAGGAGTCACTTTTGTGTGTGTTTACTTTATAAAACTTTTGTTTTATACTCCAATAAAAATAATCTAAAACAATCCCTCCCCCACCCCAAAAACAACCTCCCCACCATCACCAGATCCTTCTCTAAACACACATACGTTTAGCAACTTGGTCAAGTTCACCTGGGAAACTCTGATGCAGCAGCCTGGGTTTTTCACAGAAAGGTTTTTGTCGCTTACAACTTGTTTTGAGGAGATTGAGACATATGAAAGTCAAGTGATTTGCGAGTTTTGTTTTTTTGCCTGGAGCAACAGAACAGCTCTGAGCTGAGCCCTTGTGAGCTCTGAGTGCAGGAAAGATGGAGAAGAGGTCAGTTCTCCTAGGTACCGAGCAGTTCAGTCAGGAACCTATCTGGAGTTTATTGATTTTTTTTAACCATTCAGAACATGCATACAGTCCTGCTCCACACAGATCAGTTCTTTCTTACAAGCTCAGTTTCCACATTTTGGCTGTTTTGAAAACTAGCTATTCCTCTTAGTTTAAACAAACAAACAAACAAACAAATAAATAAATTATATATATATATATATATATATATATATCTATATATATCTCAAAGCAATTCCATACTCAGAACAGCTACAGGAAAAAAAACCCATAGAGGCTCCACTCCTATACATATCCAACAGTATTCTACTATAATGGCTGAAACATTTCTAAATGTTAGCTGAACTCTGTGGCTTGAACCCAGCGCCCATATGTTTAACAAAGCAAATGGCTTGGGGGATGCCAGAAGCTCCTCTCCTTCTTCCCTACAGCTCTTCCTTGTAAAGTGAAGGAATGAATCTTCCTTCTCTTCCTGTCCAAAGGCCTCAGTGCTACATAATGCTGTTTAAAGGATCCCCGAGTGAATTGCTTTGGACCAGAAACTGACTTTGTTTAAACTGAAATCAAAATGCCATCACAGAGATTACTAAAGGTTTGAGCTCTGAAATAAGATTCTTAGTTGTAAGGGATTAAAGTTATTACATGATAGGGGGTAAAGGGAGGTTAATACTACCTGATTGGTGGATTGTGGGGATGGTAGGAAGAAGACGGGACCATTTTAGAATCCTGAGGAAAGGGATATTAATTAAACTGATTGTAATCTTTCTGCGTTGTCCTTTAGACTGGTCAGAGAAATAAGAATCCACATAGGACAGAGCAAATTTAAAAGGCTTTTTTATTAATATGGGCTGCCTATGGATGTGCTGGTTCCCATCCTAATTAGAACGTGTCAGATTAGACTTGATTAATTGAGTCTGCTCCATGTTCTAATTAGAGCGCTCCAGCATTGCCTCACCATCATGTGTTTTAAGCCTCTCCATGTTTTAAAATGGTCACGGTGACACTTTTTAACTAATGTTTGTTGAATTAGTTAAAGCGTCCATTTTAAAATGTAGGGGGCTTAGTCATGTGATGGTGAGC
>NW_005841881.1:2186986-2195035 GCF_000455745.1 Alligator sinensis | reverse complement strand
GAAACTGCTTTAATTAAAACGACCCCTCCTGTCCCCAATCACATATATAGACACCCATGGTTTCTAAAACACATATATTGTGTTTTAGAGTGATCAAGCAAGAAGTAGCATTGTGGAGTCGTGATGTGGGGGGCTAAAGGGTTGTACATCTGACACCTATCTGAGAATGAACTAAACAAACCATAGGACGTTTGGAGTAAGAAAGGCACAACTCTCATTAGGTATTATTTTAAAGAAACTGGTTCACTTCCATAATTCAAACAACTTGAAAAAGCTAATTCTTCTCTTTTGACTCCAACTCTCTACAGCACCTGTCATTTCTCAAATACACATTGCTAAAGTATTTAGCTCAGTACCTCTGCAGTCTCTTTTACAGCCTGTTTAGTTTTCTGCCAGCACTGTGGAGCATTCTTCTTCGAGTGCCTGTACTGATTTATTCAAATGATACCCATCACAAGAACAGGTCTCACACTAAGTAGACAACACAAACACACTTTACCTCTTGCTTATATTTCTTCTCCTAGTGCAAACAAGAATTTTGTCTACCATGCAGTTGTTCTAATGACTGACTATCAAATAAAATGCATTTCATCTAATCAATTTTCAATAATTCTTTCCAACAAGCACAGAATAAGCAGTGAGGAAACATATAACCCTCCCTGGAAGGCTGTTAAATGACAAAGGCAGTGTCGAAACAAAATAATCCCTGCAGTTTAAATTTGTAAAAATGCTATATTTGGGGCCATCATTACAGAGGGTGGCTCTATTTTTTTAAATTATGCTTGATGAGTTAAAATAGGTCTTTAACTGATGACAGCATAGGGATTGGATCACTGCTCAAGACTAATTACTGATGTATAACCGAACAAATTTATTTGGTGAGTAGGAAGTAGAACTTTGATTTAAGCATGATTATCACATTTTAAACTATTATAAATGAAAAATTGTCAGCAATCATCCAACCTCAAACTAGCTGAATGGAAGGATTCCAATTTTTAAGTGTCAGTGTGAATAAAAATAAACACACATAATCATCTGCTCTCCTTAGATATTATGGCAGTTTAATACCTGAATTGTTTATTAGCTCAACCCAGTCCAAACTCTTCAATTATTTGGAAAGTGTAAATAACAAGTAACAAAATGACACCAAGATTTAAGCAATTAAATAATTTAAGGCTAACTATCAGAAAACATTCCTCAGCATTATAATATGATGCAATAAGGTATCCACATTATTTGAGATTAACAACTAGAAAAGGGAAAGTAGCAGAAAATATATTGTGGGAAACAAAACTGCAGTACCCAAGGATTCAGGCAAATTATCTAATTCTTGTAACTGTCCACCTTTAATGTCTATGAATCTTTGATAATACTTGTTTGAGCACAGCATCTTCTTGGCTTTATTCTATGGATTTGATATATAAAGGGATTAACCCTACACAGTTAAAATCTGGATGTCGATGACAAATACTCATAATTTCATCACAGTTCAGATCTGGGGCCCAGTTTTTCAGTCTAGTAGAGCAGTGTTTACCTCAGGATCTCAAGTAGGAGTCTAAAGATGGCAAATATGTGTTGTCCTGGATAAGTAATATCATTGCACCTGTTCTAATTTATGACAGCCACAAACCCCCGCTATTACCTCCCCTTTTATTCCAGTTTGGGATGGCAGGAACACAGAAGCACATATCTATACTCACATCACCTCTCATGTGTCCTTTATGCCAGGGGACCTGGAGAGAACTAGCATGGAGTTGACTATGCTGGTTGTGTGCCAGATAACTATTGACTAATGTAGAGATCAGTGTAAATCAGAATACTGTATCTAGAGCCCAAATCCAAAGGCTACTTTGTGGGCTTGATCTCTGTCTGCCTTAAGGCTTACGTTGCTATTTACATCTGAATGAAAAGATTGTAAATTCTCCTGGTTTAAGAGCAATAAAGTAGGTCAGGTGAGGTATATGCTAGAAATTCATTCTGGGAGATGGGTGGACTCAGGGAATAGAAAATAATTTAGACTCTCACTTCTAAATCACTCATTAAAAGGTAAGTTTTGGCACATATTAATGCTTAAAAAGAGTTATAATATAATTCTTGATTAAGAGTGCTGACAGTGCCACTTCTTTACAAAAGCAGCTTCAACTTATGGGCAGATCTCTACATCATGAGCAGCATCACCACTGTGGGCACTATTTAAGTACTTGCTGGCAGTCTCAGTACAAAGGCCAACTAGACTGAATGAACCACTGACATTAGATTAACCTCTTCTCACTACATGTTCACTTAAACACTTCCCAATTTCTTTCTGAAGGCAAAATTCATATCACTTGTGTTCCTCTGGGCTAGGGACATAAGTTACACATAAACCGGTTTAAGTGATCAGGAAGTGGTTTAAGTGGTTTAAACCTGTAACAGAACATAAGGGGTGCCTGTACACACCACAGAGTTTAATCTTTATTAAATTAAATAGGTTTATAAAATCTAAACTTCTTTATTTTGGAGCATTGCCTCAGTGTTTGTGTACACTTGGTTTTCAAATGAATTAATCCTGGTCCACGGCTGGCACCACAGGAGAGTGGGATGGTCCAGTGCTGCACACCCCTGGCCCAGGGCTCCCTGCCCTGTGCCTTGCCATGCAGCTGTTGGAGCACAGAGCTGGCAAATGGCACAAGAAAAAAAAAAATTAAAAGTGGAAGCAATTCAAAAGTGGAAGCAATCTGAAGGGGTGAACTACAAAAAAGTTGCAGTCCCATCTGGTGGACAAAGATGCTCATTACACATTTTTTAGTACCTTTGTGTTCGCAAGCAATGAATCCATGGATGTGATGCTTTAATTGGTGATGAGACAAACTTAGCTACATCTGAGGAATTTTACTTTAATGTAACAGAAAGACTTTTAAAGTGTTTGGAAAACTCGCTTCTGCAAACAGTCATGCCATTGCAGTGTAAGAAAGGGCAAAAGTGTGGCATATACAAAGGTCGAAGTTCAGTGCACATAAACCAGTTTCAAAATGGCTGAAAATGGTTTAAGATAAACCTGGTTGAATATAGTATCAGACTTAACAGATTTGGGTCAGACTGATTTATGAAACTTCTGTCCCAGACCCCTTCCTGATTCAAGTTAAATCAGAGGCCCCCAGCATCCTAGCACATTTTCCAGCCCTGGGCTAGGCTGGGCTGTGCTATCTACTCCAGAGAGCAGGGCTAGACCCACCTCTGTTCCTTAGCTGGAGTACTGAGGGCTGACCCACTGGCCTCACTGGCTGGCTCACTGTCCTCCCCTCCTCCCCCCTCCCGATCCCAGGCAAACCCCAGCTGGAGTTTGGGGCCAGGGAGGGGGGTTAAAATCACCTTCCCCAGGGTATGGAGCTATGCTGCCCTGCTGGCTTATTTAGTGATGACTGGAACCGTGGACTACAAATCCCAGAGGCACCTGGAAGCAGGAAGAGGAAGTGATGAGCAACCCTGCAGCATCCTGCTGCTGTGATGCTAGACTGCAAATCCCAGAGACCTCAGGGGCAGCAGGAAGAGTAAGGAACACACCTCCCAGCCTGAGTTTATAATTTTCAGTTTACAGTTTTTTAGAGAAAGAACTATTCTTCTTCAAGCTTTTATGAATTCAATGCTACTACTTCCTGCCTGATTCACCAAGGCACAGTGCAGGCTGGGGCCTGGCCACGTCCCCTCTGCTTCCGCAGGGAGAGGGGAAAAGGCTTGGAGTGGTTGGCAGGCATGCTCTAGTGCTCCCCGGCTTTTAGCTTGAGTCACTGTAGGCACTTCCTGAATCAAAAGTGAATGTGGGTTCATCTGCTTATCAGTTCAAACTCTGCAGCTTAGACTAATCTGCAAAGACGGAATCAATTCAGCCTCAGGCTTTTTGACTGCCTGTACTTAGCCTTGGAGGCTGATCTACTTTTGCCAGAGTTGCACTATGCTTATTCTGCTGCCTTTTATTGAAATTCAACATTTTCCACAATGTAGCTAAACGCTCCACCTCTTCTAAGACAGCAATAAAGCCAGCAAGCTTTCATCCAGTCTACATATATTTGAAAGCTATAACCACTGAGGAGGGAGAAGAATCATGAAGTGTAAGACTTAGGGGCATAATAGAAAGAAACTAAAGAAAAATGTAGGCTGAATGTCAAGAAAAACTTCCTGAGATTGATTTTTTATTTATTCAAACAAATTAATGTCTGCCTCAAATTCTAGGCACATCATAAAATATATATAAGACAATTAGAAAGAATATATCAACATAGCTCAAGCCAAGCCAACACCCAGGGATCATCTAAGGAGAGAGAAAGAGAGAGATGTTTTACAATATCTTTCTAGCTCCAGATATCTCTGAAAGAAGTCTCCACAATCTCCTGCTTTCTTCATCTACCTCCCAAACCCTACTCAGCCTTCCCAAATCCAAGAAAAATCAAAAACAGAATGTTCACATTGCATCTTGCCATACAGGTCACTATATTTTTGGGTTTGTTAGACAAGGCAGGGAAGCAAAATCCAGAATAAGAACAGCCTTTCACAAGCTCTCCCCCATTCCCCATACCCCTTTTCCTGGAGCTGGTTGCTAGTTTTAAAACATAGAGGTATTACAAAAATGCACAAGAGAGAGACAAGGGCTACTTTATGATAAAGACATACGGAGGAGAAGGAGAAACATTCCTTAGAAGTAAATTGGTAATCTATCAATCCTAGAATACAGGTTAACTGTCCTGAGTGGAAATGACCCATCATAACAAGCAGCTGACATTTCCAAATAGTTGTAAGGTGTGGCTTCCATATCATGTGCACTTTAATAATATAATCTTGATGTGAGAAGCACATAGTATTACAGGCAAATCCCTGAATTTGGAAGAAAAGAACACAACCTTATTTACTAGGACTGATTTTCAGAAACATACTTGAAAAACTGCTACTGCTTAGATATCTAGTGGTAGCTATTGGTCTAACCAGAACTCTGGGTTACCAAGTTTAGTATGATTTCATCATCATAGTGGTGGAATATATGGAATGTTTAATATTGTTTTGCAATATTGTTGCAAACTTGAAATGTTTAATATTGTTTTGGACTAATCAATATAAATTAGACTTCCAAAAACAAACTCTAGAAGTGTGCTTGACCAAACACCTATATCAGGGGTGGCCAATAGGGCTGTGCAAAGCTTCGGGAGCTGATTGGATTCAGAGGACCAAATATCCAAATCCGAATCAAATTGGGAGACCAAGTAAAAACTCTGAATTGATTTGAAGCATCTGAATTGATTTGGAAAAAGACTCAGAAAAGATTTGGCTGCAGCGCTGATGCGGGCGCCTGCATTGCACCCCCTCCCCATGCTGGGGAAAGCCTGGGAAGCTGCGCCAGGAGAAGTCCCCATGGCTGCCCTGCCCAGTCCCATCCACCACCTGGCCCAGCCTCCTGGTGCTGTCTGGGAGCTGGGGTGGCTCCACATGTTAGCTAGAGCCTGGCAGCACTCAGCCCCAGTGGCCCCAGCTCTCAGACAGTGCACATCACCCTGCCGAGCCGTGCTGCACATGTGCGAGTGCCAAGTATGGCGGAGGGTAATCCCCACTGCCCCTCACTGCCCCACACTGGGAGGGCTCTGCCATGAGCACCCAGAGGCCCTAATCACCACTCCTGCAGCCAGTGAGTTCGGGAATTTTTTTTTTTAAGTGCCGGGACTAGGCTGGGGATGGGTGGGGGATGGGGCCAGGGGAGGGGTGGGGGATGGGCCAAGGCAGGGCAGACATGGGGGCTTCTTCCATGGCTCCCCACACCTGGGGAGAGGCAGGCACAGCCAGAGGAGCCATCCAGTTTTGCCTGCCTCTCCTTTGCTGATCTGAATAATTGAATCACTCCAAATCAGCGCCAAATCTTCCGAAGCTGATTTGGCCTAATTGATTCAGGACAGTGATTCGAATCTCCAAACTGAATCACGCTCCTCTGAATCAGTCAAATCCAATTCCAAATCGAATACTTCCCTATTTGCACAGGCCTAGTGGCCAACCCTTTTCGGAAGCATGACAAAATTGGCATGGACAGTCAGTGTGTTTGGCATGCAAGCTCCCATCACTGTTAATGTGAGATGGAGTGACATTTGGGAGGCAAAAGGTATTGAAGCAGCTTTTGGAGATGGAGTAGGGATCACAGCAGCGCTTCGGCCATGTCCCCACATGCAAGCACATGAGGTTTGTGGCCTCACAAACCACATGCATAGAATGTTAAAACAGCCCTGTGCTGCAAATTTGCAATGGGAAAAAAAGTAGCACAGAGCACACAAAACAGCATGTGTCAGAACAAATGGAGGCTTGGTCCTCCAGTGAGATGCTGGCCAAGCAGGGGCATGCCAAAATATAGCAGCAGTGCTAGAACAAGGCCAAGGCTTTTCATAGGCACTTTCACATGGTGCATGATGCCAACCTGTGCTTATGGGTGGGGCAATCCAACATGGCCCACTGTGAGGAGGTGGCCCAAATCCTTGACTCTATAGCCACAGAGCCTGCCCCTTTACCATGAGAGGAGGAGCGGAACCAGTCGTGAACAGCCGTGTGGCCTGGCCAGAGTCCCCAGAGTCTGGGCATAGTCACCCAACCATGCCAGGAGCAGCAGCAAGGGGGCACTTACATCACAGGCAGGACCTGCTGCTACAGTCAGGCCTGAAGCAGTGCCAGAGCAGAAGATCTTGTTGCTCTTTCCTTACACCAGTGGGAGTGGGGAGGAGCCAGAGGAGTGGGCTGGGGTGTCACACAGCTTGAGGGAGGTCACACACACCTTGGTGGCCATGCTGCCATGCCTCAACCCTATCTGAGGCCACGTTCAGCTTCAGCTCTCCCTCGCAGCCCAGGCCCCAGGAACAGCAGTCTCACAGCCAAAGTGACCACCTGTCACTGTAGCTTGATAAATTCTGCACATGACATGGAGAACTGGGAGCCATGCCCATTCCCCTCCCTTTTCCCCTGGGCTGCACCACTTTGCACCCTGCATGCATCCCAAACCTATCTCCACCACCTCTTTCTCTTCTCTCCCAACCCCTCTCCTCTGCCATGCAGGGGCCACCTTCCCAGCAGGGACAGGACAGCCTTCCCCGCATTGCCAGCTCTCCCAGCTGGATGGATGGATGGTCCTGGCCATGAGGGCAACGGGGAGGTAGTAAGCAGCCCGGGAGTCCAGGGCCACGTGCCCTTTGGGCCGCAGCTCTGCACCTGCTGGTGCAGGTGGCTGAGGGCCCGGGGGTTATGGAATGCTATATCTATCCTGGTAGGGGGAGAAGCTGCATGCTGCAGGCTGGGCCAGCTGTGACACTTGTCACTGGGAGGATCCCTCCAGGTAGGGCCCTGTAGAGGCCGTGGACAAGGGTAGCCCCCCCTCCCCCACTGGTACAGCAGGCCACCTGAACACACAGTGGAAAGGCATGCACAGGCCCCAGGGTGGTTCATAGATTTCATAGACTTTAGGGCTGGGAGGGACCTCGGAAGATCATCGAGTCAAGCCCCCTGCCCAAAGGGCATGAAGTCAGCTGGGGTCATAGGATCCCAGCAAGATAAGCATCCAGTTTGCTCTTGAAGGTGTTCAAAGTAGGTGCTTGAACCACCTCCGGTGGCAGGCTGTTCCAGACCTTGGGTGCTTGGACAATAAAGAAATTCTTCCTTATGTCCTGCCTGAAATGGTCTTGTAGTAGTTTATGACCATTCAACCTAGTCGTCATCCCTTGGGGCGCTCTGGTGAACAAACGTTCCCCCAGATGCTGGTGGTCACCCCTGATAAACTTGTAAGTGGCCATCAGATCACCCCTGAGCCTGCGCTTTTCCAGGCTAAAGAGCCCCATGGCTCTCAGCCTGTCATCGTAGGGTCTGCTTCCCTGACCTCTGATCATGTGCGTGGCTCTTCTCTGGACTCTCTCAAGCTTATCCACATCCTTTTTGAATTGTGGAGCCCAAAACTGGATGCAGTACTCCAGCTGCGGCCTCACCAAGGCCAAGTACAAGGGGAGAATGACATCCCGGGATTTGCTTGAGAAGCATCTATGGATGCAAGCCAGCATTTTG
>NW_005841881.1:2176126-2184501 GCF_000455745.1 Alligator sinensis | reverse complement strand
TCCCTCCTCGGCCCATAGCCTGAGACTGGGAGGATCGACGAGAACACCACCTGTGCCCCCAGACCCTTTAGCCCCAGTCCCAAATCCCTATAGCGCCTCATGACCCGGCTGGGAGTGCTCAGAGCCGTGTCATTGGTGCCAACATGAATTAGGAGCATGGGGTACTGGTCTGTGGGTTTGAGGAGCTCTGGGATCCTCTCCGCAATATCCCAGATGCGGGCCCCCGGGAAGCAGCAGACTTCCTGGGCTAAGGGGTCGGGGTGGCAGATTGCCCCCTCAGTCCCCCTCAGGAGGGAGTCTCCCACAACAAACACCTTACGTTTTGTCTTGGGGAGAGCAGGGGCGGTAGCTGCAGTTGGGCCGATGTTGCCTGCGGGAGCCGGCAACTCAGCAGGCTCTGCTGGAGCGGCAGGAGGTGTGAGGGAGACTGTGGTCTACCCTCCACCTCCCAGGGGAGAAGGGCCCGGCAGTAGGAGTCTATCTCTTGCTCGCAGTCCCTGATGGCATGCAGTCTCTGGACTGTGGCCTGGAGCTCCTCCAGCTGGCGCGCCAGAGACCCCAAAAGGGAGAAGACCCCACAAGGGGAGGTCACCATGCTCCCAGGCCCCAGAGCCTTGAAAAGGAACAGGCAGCCCCCGCAGCCGAAAGCCAGGGGCTCCGTCTGCGTGGAGGCCGGAACCAGGGGCTCTGTCTGGGTGGCTGGCTCTGAGGTGCCAGGGGGGGGCCCCAGAGCCAGAGGGGATGCCCGAGGGGATCCTCGGGGTGCGGTGTGTGCCCATCTGTGTCATGCCTTTGGTAGGCTGGCTACGGCTGGTACTGTCTACCCTAGGGGGTGCGCAGGCAGGGTCCGGGGCCCTCCCATGTGCCCTCCCGTGCGAACTCCGCGCTAACTCACGCACCGGCAGAGAAGCACGCCTGTTTGCGCAGCCTGGTCGCGTGGCTTCCTGGGGGGCTGGGTGAAGTAGGGGCCTGGGCGGGGCTTGACCTGGCCTGGCTCCACTCAGCTGCCTCCTCCCACACACACACTAAGGGGTTATCCCCCTCTCTCCATGGGTCCCGCTTACCTCTGGCTGTGCTGGGGGTCGGTGGGGGGCTTCGCGGCTGCTGGAGGGTTTCTGGGGGGCTTCAGGGGAGTGGGGGCACAGCGGGCTTTCACCCGCGCGTCTCTCGCCTTTCCTGCGTCTAACTGGGGCTTTTTCCCTGTCGGCGGGCCCTTTTAAACTGCGCGCATGTGCAGTGGGCCTGCCGTCGAGGAAGCTGCTCTTGGGTTGTGTCCCTTGTCAGGGTGCTGGCCCCACATAGCTCTAGTTTGGAGGTCATCTGCCTGGCCCCACATCCAAGAGTGAGCTTGCTCACTGGGGACCCTAACCAGTTAGGCTGTTATTACCCCATGTCATGTTGCTGCAGCTAACAATGACCCTCTGTTTGCTTTCTCTACTGACTGCCCATTTACCAGGGTAGAAGATGCCATCGAGTGCCCAGGATCCACCTGCCCACTTCCAGGTACTCCAGGGGCCATCCAGATGCACTGCCTGCACTGGGAGCAATGCATATGGTGGGACAGTATCCAAGAGAAGCTGCTCTGGACAGAGCGGTTATGCCTCTAAGAGTCCTGTGAATACCACTAGCAAGTTCTGGCTAAGTTCTTCCACTCATGCTGTAACCAGGCCCTTCTCCTGGAGGAGGTGCAGGCTGAGAGGGTAGCTTGGAAGCAGCTGGTGGTAGAGATAATGGAAGAACAGCAGCTGGCCCATGACAGCTGTGAGGAGCTGAGGCAAGTATGGGCCTCCATCAATGCTGCCATCCAGGAGGAGTGAAGAGTGTTGCAACAGCTCCTGGCCACCATACCCACTCCAGCCACTCCTGCTGCTGTGCCCCAGCCCATGCCAGTCCCAGAACGGGTGCCTGATCCCCCTGGCCAGCCCGTACCCACACTATGGCTCAGAGCCCAGCTACGAAAATTTTTCTTGGCTGGTGGCTTAGCTGGCACCCCAGCAGGACCCGCAGGCCTGCTGCGGCCATTGAGGGGTGCCACTTCTTCATCTCCCCTTCCTGGTCTTGGGCCTACCTGCAGTGGCTGCCCCTTAGGAGGAGCCCCTGCTCTCCTCCCTAGAGCAGCTGAAGCCCTGGCCACATCAGTTTGGCCTCCATACGTGGGGTGGTAGCACACAGGGCCGAGGCCAGATTCAAGGCCAAGGGGCAGCCAAGCCCTGATTCTCTCTTTTCTGCGCTTCCTCCCCTGGGATTTCCCCCACACCTAAGAACCCTCTCTCTTTCCCCTGGTGCTTGTATAAAGAGTTTCCATTCATTTCTGATTGTGAATGGGTTTGTGCCCAGGGTTGTGGGGTGGTGCTGGGTGAGTTGTGGTGGGGTTGTGGAGGGTCTCATGTGGAATACTGTTAGCTTGTTGAACTGTTGGTATTGGGGAAGTTTTGGGGAGAGGGAATAAAGTTGCTTTTGTTTTCAGAATAGCCACACTGCCTATGTTGTTGTGGTCCTGGCAGTGGCCAGGGATGGCATCCCTTGGGCAGGAGGCCTGGTGCAGGTGGACAGAAGGCCAGTGCCCTACTCAGGGAGGTGAGCCTGCAGATGGGCAGTGATGGCCTCATGCACTCTGGCTTCCATGCACCACCATCGAAGGGGGTGATCCTCTTGAACACTAAAAACTGATCCTCTTGAGTCCCTTGAAAACTGACAAAATTATAAAACCACAGGATTTTATAAAACCACCAAGGAACCAAGGCACCTTGAGAGTTTTGTTCCACCCTGTATATGGACGCAGGATATAGAATTCTTAAACCATGCCAAATAGATATCTATCCCATCTCTTCTCAGAAATTTCTAATAAAGGAGATTCTACAATGTTCCCAACTCAGCTTTTTCATTGTTTAATAAAAAATTAGGAAATTTTTCATGAAGTTTGATCAAAATTGCTTTGCTGTAATTTAAATCCCAGGATTTGTGTTCTGCAGCAAGGAAAGAAAAGCATTTCTGTACTCTTTATAGGATCCTTTCAAATATTTGAAAACTGGTATCAGGACCCTGAAACTGTTTTTTTCTCCAAGGTAACATCCCTCAATCTCTCAACCTGTTCTAATTCATTTTGCATTTCCACCCCTTAATCACCTTTATTGCTCACGTTTGGATCCTCTCCAGTTTCTCTTCATCCTTCTTAAAATGTGGTGGCCAGAACTGGACACAACACTGCAAATGAGAGCTAACCAACCATAAGGAAGTGACACTAAAACCATCCCTAATTATAGCATCTTGAACTATTATTGTGGAAATCATTAGCAGTGGTTTCTATGAAGAATTCTTTTTTCACAATTTGAGTATAGTCCTTCAGTCAATTATTTGATCCTTGAGGGCTGAGAAGAAAATTTTGTTCATGAGCAGTTGGTTGTTTGTCAGTTACTGTACTTGTTTTCTTTCACTGTAAATTGAAGGCTCACTTATTTACAATCATAAATTGTCAGTGGAAACACAAGAATGGTGCATTCCAAAAGAATGGTGATTACATTTTCTTTATTACCTGTCATTCATAATGTATTTGCTAAGGATCAGACTGCCACCTGTATCTCAGTTTTATTTGGAAAGTGATGTTGGCTGTGATAAACTACAAAATTCTTCTGCTGTGGTGATGGACTGAAATTATGATTGGCTCTGCATAGGAAAGGGAAGGAAGTCACTTTATGCCTTCTTAACAATTTTGCTTGTTATGTAGGCTCAGCTGCACTTTCAGTATTTGTTTAATGAAGGACTAGAACTGCTATGGTGCAGCAAGAAGGAGGGAATATAGTCTCATAGAAAGGCATTGGAGAATTGTGTCTGTTCCTGGCTTTGCCATTGATTCATTTAGTGACTTTAGACAATTCGCATCACTTATGAGGACTACCCTCAGGTACAGATATTGCCTTGATTTTGGGAGTTGGTGTGTGCTATGAGTGGCCTGGGAGTACTTGTGCACCCAGGTACAAAATGGAAACATTATAGAAATGCCTTTAATTTCTACTTCCTTTTTTTGCTTATATTAACTATTCAGATTCATAATTCTTAAAGAGTGGTGCCTGAATGTTTATACACTGTGTAGCACAATGCGGCTTCAATTTTAGTTGCAGCCTATAACACATATAACGATAACAGTACCAGCAATAATGCCATTCTGAGTGAGTAAGAAAAAGCCATTTCCACACAGCCAAATTTCCCGACCAGTTTTCCCTGTAAGAGGGAGCCAGAGACTCCTGTCATGCAGAAAAAGCAGGCTTGTCAGGATAGCCACCATGTGAGTTAACAGGCAGTTAGAATAAGGACTACAGGATGTAAATTAGGCAGTGTCAGAAGAGAGGCTTGCCCATCAACCCAAGAGGCAGACACCTTGGGCTGGAGGCAGGAGAGCAGAGAGGGGAATTAGAGCTTCGTGAGAGGATCTGCAGTGGAAGGAAGCCCTGCAAGAGGGTCTAACCCTGTTCCCAGGGAGAGACTGATTGCCAGGGAATCCTGGCAGGAGAGCTGAACTCTTGGGCTAAGTACAGACAGTCAAAAAGCCCAAGTCTGAATCAATTATTTTTTTGCAAATTAGTCTAAACTGCAGAGATTAAACTGAGAAACAACTGGACACACGTTCACTTTTGATTTAGGAAATGCAGCCACATGCTCAGGCCAGAAGCTGGGGGGCATTACAGAATGGCTCTCTGGCACATAGCCAGCATGGGCTGTGTGTTTACTTTCTCTTCCTGCTGCCTGCAAGGTCTCTGGGAGTTGCAGTCCAAAATCACAGAAACAGAACTCTGAAGGATTGCTCATCACTTCCTCTTCCTTCTTCCAGGTGCTTCTGGGATTTATAGTCCACAGCTGCAGCCAGCAGTAACTTTCAGTAAGTTTAGCAGGACAGGGCATCTCTGTACTCAGAGGAAGCAGAGTTTAACCAGGGGAAGGTGGGTTTAACCCCCCACACTGGCCTCAGACCCCAGCCAGGGTTTGCCTGGTGGGGAGGGGTAGTTCCTGCCTCCCTCCCCCTCCCCAACCCTTTTCTGTTGAAAGAGACAGCACAGCACAGCCCAGGGCTGGAAAGTATGCTGGGATGCTGGGGGACTCTGATTTACCTTAAACCAGGAAGGGGCTCGGACAAAAGTTTCATAAACTGGTTTGACCCAAATTAATTAAATCTGATACTACATTCCACCAGGTTAAGTTCAATTTGTTTAAGTTTGCAGATGACACCATATTATTGGGAGGTACGGTCATGCTAGAGGATAGGCTGGTGATTCAATCCAACCTGGACAGGCGCATAAGGTGGATAGATCAGAACCTGATGACATTCAACACTAAGAAATGCAAGATGCTCCACCATGGGAGAAAAAACCCACATCGTACTTACAGACTCAGCAGTGCTATACTCACTAGCACCGTGACTGGAAGACACTTGTGGGTTATGACCAACCACAAGACCCCAAAAAATTATTCTCCCGCTTTACTTGGCCTTGGTGAAGCCTCAGTTGGAGTACTGCATCCAATTCTGGGCTCCACACTTTAGAAACAATATGGAGAAGCTTGAGAGAGTCCAGAAGAGAGCCATGCACATGATTAGAGGTCAAGAAAGCAGGCCTTATGAGGAGAGGTGGAGAGGCAAGGAACTATTTAGCCTGGAGAACCAAATGCTCAGGGGTGACTTGGTGGCAGCCTATAAGTATATAAGGGATGTGCATCAGGAACTGGGAGAACATCTGTTCACCAGGGCATCCCAAGGGAAGACAAGGCCTAATGGTCACAAACTGCTGGAAGACCATTATAGACTGGACATAAGGAAAAACATCTTTACTGTCCGAGTCTCCAGAGTCTAGAATACACTACCCCCAGAAGTAGTGCAAGCACCTACTCTGGATACCTTTAAGAAACACTTGGATGCTTATCTGACCCCAGCTGACTTCCTGTCCCTTGGGCAGGGGCTGGACCAGATGATCTTGCAAGGTTTCTTTCAGCCCTAATGTCTATGAAATCTATGTAATCTAGGTTTATCTTAAACCAGTTTCAGCCAATTCGAAAGTGGTTTATATGCACTGAGCTTCTGTTCTGTTACAGGTTTAAACCAGTTTCTGATGACTTAAATTGGTTTATGTGTAACTTCTGTCCTTAGCCTTGGAAGAGGGGCACTAAGGAAATCCAGGATGAGGACTGCCCACAAGGAGGTTCATTTACTCTGAGTGGGAGGACATAGCTGGGTTAAAGTGATAGGACAGTTTACTTCTGCTGTCTGATTGCCCAAGCCAGACTGCTTGAGTTGAAGCAACTGCATATCTTTTTGTTTTAGTGTTCAAGAGCCCAGGTTGGGTGTGTGTTTAATTAAGGCATAAGCCTGATTTTTGTTTGTTTTTGTTAATGGTGGTTTGGGTTTGGAACTAGTGGTGCCGGCAGAGCCCCAGAAGGGGAGGAGACAGCCAGTGAGTTCAGAGAAAGCCAGAAGAGGTGAGACAAGGGCTGGAGCCTCAAAAGCCAGGTCTGGCATGGTGGATCTGGGCTAGAAGGCCCAACTAGAGGAGAGAAGCATAGACCAGGGAGGCTAAGACCCCAACAAGAGCATACAGATTCAAGGAAGCCTGACACTGAATGCAGGCTAAGTGCCCACTGAAATGATTAATTGGTAACACCTGTGAGGCATGGGCATGGCTGCCAGGGAGATCAGAGGCTGTGAATAGTCATTACAGGTGCTTCTACAGGTGCCTTAAGAGTCCATGGACACCACCCATTGTGGTGACCCAAGATCCAAGAAACAGAAGTATAGAGGTGGGGTAAGTGGTATCCTGGGATCTGAGGAGACCTCTTGACAAATTAATTTCTCCCAAGAAACATGAAAGATGTGGCAGGAAAAGGAGAGAGGAGAATCCAGGAACCAGTTAGGCAGGGGTCCAAAGGTCACCAGGGGTTGCTACTATGCATCACAACCTCAACCTGCTACAGGAACATTAAAACAAATGGAATTTATACCTCACAAAGTTGGTTTCCTAGGAAACATTTACTGTCTATTTTGGAAATTATTCTAAAAAACTTGAACAATGCCCAAGACATATCCAGGGTTCAGATATGTAGCTGACTTTCAAATGTTTTGGTTTTGGGATTTACATTCTGACTAGGGCTGTGTGAAGCTTCAGTGATTTGATTCGGAGAAGATTTGGCCTGATTTGGGGACCGAATCTCTGAATCCGAATCAAATCAGGAGACCAATTAAAAGCTCTGAATGGATTCAGAAAAGCTTCAGAAAAGATTTGGCCACTTTGGAGATTCAGCTATAAACCAAACAAGCAGCTGACACAGCTGCCTCCAGCTGGTAAGTATTTTGTGGGGAGTCAAGGGGCATGGGTGAAGGAGGGATTGGGGCTGGGGCTGGGACAAGCTTCCCAGCCTGGGGTGGGGGCGTTGCTTTACTCTGGGATGGGGGCGCGCGATGCAGATGCAGCCATGCTGGGAATGGTGGCTCTTCTCTGCTGCCACTTGCCCAGCCGGTGCAGGGGGTGGGGTGGAATGCAGGCATGGTTTGCTCCAGGTGGAAGGGGGCAAGAGGCAGCAGGGCATAGCCTCCACTCCCAGTGCTGCCATGCCTGCATCCACCACACTGGCTGGCAAGTGGCAGAAGGGCAGAGCTCCTGCTCCCAGTGCTGATGTGGGCACGGCAGCACTGGGAGCAGGGGTTATGCCCTGCTGCCTTCTAGAGTGAACTGCAACTGCATCATGTGCCCTGCCCCCTGCCCCCGCACCAGCTGGGCAAGTGGCAGCAGGGCATAGCCTCTGCAGTTCCCACCACCAGGGCAGAGGCAGACACAGCCAGAGGAGCCATGGGAGAAGCCCCCATGCCTTCCCTGTCCGACCCCATCCCCCACCCGGCCCAGCTTCCCAGCACTTTAAAAAAAAAAAAAAAGCTCTGCACTCACTGGCTCTGGCAGCAGGGATTTGGGCCTCTGAGGGTTCAATTCAGAGTTCCCCCATGCAGCACAGGGCAGCAGGGAGCAGCAGAAATTGTTCCTCTGACTTGCACCCGTGTGGCAGCTGCCCCATAGCGTGGGTGCAGTGCAGCTCGGCAGGTTGCCATATACTGCCTAGGAACTGGGGTAACTCCACGTTTCAGCTGTCAGCTGCTGAGTGGGTACCAAGTAGTGGGGGGCAATCTCTATTTCCTCTCACTACCCTATGCTGCACGGAGGGGGGGGAGGGGGCTCTGCCACGAGCACCCAGAGGCTCCAATTGCCGCTGTCAGAGCTGGTGAATGAGGGGCTATTATTTTTATATTTTATTTTTATAGCTCTTCACTTACTGACTGCAATGGCAATCAGGGGCCTTTGGGCACTCATGAAAGAGCGCCCCCCCCCCCCCCCCAGTTTGGGTTA
>NW_005841881.1:2163509-2176095 GCF_000455745.1 Alligator sinensis | reverse complement strand
AGTAGGGGGCAGCATGGCTCAGCAGGGTGCTGCACACTGTCTGAGAGCTAGGGCAGCTCCAGCAGTCAGCCAGAGCCCAGGACCACTCAGCCCCAGAGAACCCAGCTCCCAGGTAGTGTGTGATGCCCTGCAAAGCTGTGCTGCATTCACACCATGGGGCAGCTGCCATGTAGGTGCCAGGCGGGAGGGAGTGATCCCCTCTGCCCCCCTCCAGTGCCCCACGCTGCATCAGGGTGCTCTGCCACAAGCCCTCAGAGGCCCTGATTGCTACTTCTGCAAACTGTGAGTGCAGGGCTTTTTTTTTAAATTTTTTTGAAATGTGCCAGGACTAGGCTGGGACCTGGCAGGGGCTGGGGCTGGGGCTGGGCAGGGCAGCCATGGGGGTTTCCCCCTTGGCTCTCCCTGTCTGGGGAGAGGCAGGTACAGCCAGAGGAGCTGTGGGAGAACCTGCAGCTATCCCACTGTGCCTGTCTTTCCCCGGCTGATCCAAATCACTGAATCTCTCCGGATCAGTGCCAAGTCTTCTGAAGCCTATTCAGCTGAATTGATTCAGGACAGTGATCTGAATATCTGAATTGAATCACTGTCCTCTGAATCGGCCGATCCAAAACTGAGTCAAATACTTCCCTATTCGCACAGACCATTACAGGGAGTAGCTGTGAAGTTCTGATCCAGAAATGGATCAAGATCCAACCTGATTCATGGTTTTAAGGTATTCAGAATACTCTGGAAGCTTTACAATCTGCAGCTTTCTTGCACAGTAGAAGGGTTATTTTTCAAATAAGTTATATAATTTAGTGGAATTTACCCCATAGAGCAAGAGAAATTTTAAGTTTCAGAGATTAGATTCATGAGTGGGAAGCTACATGAGTGACCCAATACAAAATGTGGATGATGCTTGTGTTTCTTCTTTTACCCACTATACAAGTGCATAGAGCTTAGAGTACCCAGCATGTGGGGGAGACAGATTCAGTTCTACTTTCTGCATAGTGGAATTTGTGCCTCTATTTTCTTTTTGTCAGGTGACTGGCTTTCTGGGGTGGATTTTCTCAAGTCTCTTCTGTTGAAGCTTTTCCAGCTTGCACAAAATAATCAACTATTGAACCAGTGGGAGTAAGACTGAGCATAACTCTATTGGTTGGCAGGTAGGGAACCTTTCTCCTCAGAAGGAAACCCAGGCCGTAGTCCCTGCTCTTAGGAAGAAAATCAGAGTTGTAGGGAGCTGATTGCATGCCTGGGGTGAAAAGGAGTTTGAGGTATAACAATAACTACAGATAGGGAGAGGACGGGATGGGATGGCAGTGAGTAGGAGAAGGATTACCTTCTCAGGCTACTACTGTTGCTGCTGCCATAGAAACATCAGCACTGTTTAGGTGGCAGTAACCCTGTAGCCAGGTTCCCTGGGAGCCAACCCTGGTGCCTTCTTCACTCCCAGCCCTCAGCCATGATACATGTTAGGTTCAGGACTGTGCCTACACTGGCAAAGGCTTCTCAGGGGGTGAGGTGGGCGATTCTAGCACCCACTCCTAGTCAGCACCTGGAGGTGGTGCCCTGATTTTATCCCACCCTAGTTATACTACTGAAAAAAAACAACAACTTTTTGTGAGATTAGGATCTGGAACCCTGAAGGAGATTTGTCTGACCATGGATAAAAGGACTGTGTTTTCTATACTTTGGTAGGTGTACTGTACAGTGCTGTGAAACAGGCAGGGGGAAGCCTGGTGTATAAATCCCAAGGGGACTTATGTCTGAAGTCAGTATCTAGCTGCTCAGATCTTTCAAGATTTAAATAGTTCTGGGCATACCCAGAAGCTGACTTTCAGGCACCCAGAGTATTTTATTGATAAAAATTTAAGTGTCTAGAGACTTCAGCTCCTGCTGGGTTTAGCCAGCAGCTAGGCAGGTTTTGAGAATTTAAATTTTGGACTTAAAAACCTTCCTTGGCAGTTAGGCTATTCTTACATTTCTAAATCCTGTTATGAATTTAGCTCCAGGATTTTATTGGGGTTTTAGTTTGTATAATCTTTATTGCCTTTTTTCCAGATGCTTCTGAAAGGTGGTACTGAAAACAGGATCTCTGTACTCTTTCAGCGGAAACTGTCCAATGCAATCTCAGATATCTTGCCAAATGGATGTTTGTTGATCTAAGGATAAATACACATTTTCTGTTAATTGCTCAAGCTGACATTGCTTCCTCCGCATTTGTTGGCATGCAGGGGATTTATGGATTTGCTTCATTGTTGTATCTGTGTCTAGAGTAAACAGAAGCTAATGCACTCTGGATCTATAGCTCACAGCTATACAAAAACAACAAAAGGTTAATTTACATTGATCGTGGGGATTATGCCATGAGTCTCCATTTGGCCTCATGCCTCACATAGTAAAAGACATTTTTTCCCCTCTGAGGTTAATAGTCAAAATCCAAGTAGAGAATCTTTATCATAGAGAAGAAAAGTAGATGTTATAGAATTGGTGGCTGTTTTAACAGTTTTAACCCCTCCTTAGCTAAAATAACGAGTAGGTTTTCATGAGGCAAATGTTAAACTGTATTATTTCCCTCCACAACAAATAAGGGAAACCTCTGGCATTTACTGTTGTGGGAAATCATCCAATATAATATTGTGGCTGGGTTTTCAACCAGTGTCTTCCTAAGGCTGGCAAAGGCAATCACTTTCCTGTGAAGCAGACTGTACTGGCAGTATGTCCCACAAGATGGAACGGTAAATGGTGCTTCCGCACACTTTTTGTATTTTGTAGGAAAGGAGTTTTCTTAGATAGGGGATGGATGTGGCATAGAAAATTGCATGGATACTATTTAATATCTGACCTGTTTGCAGGAGATGATAGATGATATGAATCATGATTATGTGACAGAACCTATATATTTTAATAATAGTTATTTCAGAAATATAGATTGAAAAACTTAAGATTTGGGTATAGGGACCGTCATTTTGTTTTGTTTTGTTTTGTTTTCTGCTGGTTTTACTAATAAGGAACAGCTTAAATAAATCCCCCATGGCTACCCAGTGAATCGGTGACAGAGGCAGATATAGAATTGACCCAGTTTCCTCCTCTACCAGGAGGTGACACTTTTATTAGAATTAAAAATGTGAACAGGACCAAAGGTCTTTATGTCAAATGATACTGTGTATTCTCACTTAACCTGGAATAAAAGTAAAATGGCAGTGACATTCTCCAGTATGAATATTAGTGGGCATAACCATAATAATTCCTCTCTCTGACAAAACGTTAATGCTCAACTTTATGAACATTAAGTATGGGGTGTGGGGCATGCATCAATCCATTTGGCTAGGGCATGGCTCAAGGAAATAAGCCAAAATATTTCAGTCAAATTCTTAACTGGAAGAGCAATAACCCATGAGTCTACTTTCCCTAAAAGCCTCCAGGGCTTTTAGGGAGGCTGAACAGTATATCCTGTCAAAATGCATCAGTGCAGCAGACCAAGAAAAACGTAAACCTTAGCCTGAACATACAAACAAGTAAGGCTATTCATATACCTATGTAATACACACAGCCTTTGCCACCCTTTAGGAGTATTTTCACCTTTTTCTTTTCTTTTTTTTTCTCTCTCTCTTTTTTGTGCTATTATGTAATATAATCATTGAAATGGCTTCTGTCTGCTGCCAGCCATTTGGGAAGGAAAAGGTACATTTTTTAAAGAAGGATTTTCTTTTTAGAACATTTTCCCAGATTTTGGGCTTAAATATAAATGCCTACCCTTTAAAATGTCTTGTTGCAACTTTCTTCTCATCTTTGCTGCTTATGAAGAGAGATGAACATGTTATTGTTACAGCATACATTGAACAAACACATGACTGGACTTCCTGTTAATGGTGTTGGAAAAAAGGCCAAGGTATGAAAGGTTAGCAGATGACACTAAATTTAATCCACCATTTAATTATTGGATGCCATCACTCTGAGGAAACTGTTTTCTGCAGAAAACACAATTTTGCTGGAAATTCAGCTCTATTTATAATGACATAATAATAATTTAACACCCATTTAAGTTGTTGAATTGTGAAGACCAAAGTCCTAAATTTATCAGCAAGATGGGTAAATTAAAGTGTAAGCTTCTCCCACACTGCTCTTACCATACTTTAGCTATAATCTGAAGGGACCCATTTGAGTGCTGAAAGGGGATTTCAGGTTCCATTATACCAACCAATATAGTTGTGTGCAAACCTCCCTACAGAATTAAAACTGGCTATTTCAGCTGGTATAGCAGCCAATCCCCACTACATGCCACTCCTGATCAAAAAGAAAGCAACTAGGAATTAAATGTGGCTGTTGAACTGGCTACATTTTGTGGGAGCGGAGACATTCTTTATCTGAAAGCTCCAATGGAAAAGACAACAGAAATGTAATCAGCTTCTCAGTCTGTACTTCACTAGAAATCAGATACCTTTTGATTGGGGTAATTCTATTTGTAAAGACAGTGCTGACTGCCACATTTAGGGTAAACCCTACCAGTTTATTTCAGTAATTAGATTCTTGAGAGTGTGTGTGAAATGGCACGCATAAGAATGCAGCAAGCAAGCTGGTATTGGAACAAAGGTCTTTGGGGCAGGGACTGTGTTTTCTTTTGTGGCTGGAACGTGCCTAGCACACTATGGGCATTATTGAAAAGAACTAATAATCATATTTTTATGGGAATATGTAATCTCCCCCTCTATTTAGAACTGAAGTTCTGAAAGAAAGGCAGGTGGGCGCTGAACAGCTACAAAGGTCACATAGCTGCGAGAGCTGGTTGCAAATGGGAAAACATGTTTTTTTTTTGCAAAAATGTTTGCAATATTATTCCTCCTTCCCTCCCCATTTCCAAACTCATCTAAACGTTAAGCTTTTTTACATGTTCTGATCCACTGATGTTCAAACACCTTGGATGGGAGGGGAGTGGGGGGGGAGGGGAGAAGGCAATGAAAATTCTCATTACTGGAGCAGAAATATGTTTCAGAGATGAGCCAAGAGCATTTTCTCATTACCCTTTGAAATACCAAAGATTGTTAAAATATTGTGGTAGATAATACCACTCTCTTGTAATGATTTAAAGGGGATTCTTAATTTTGGCTTCAGAATGGAAGTAGGATTCTGTGACTCTAGCCTTTCCAGTAGTTAAAATAATCTGTTTCATTGCCTTACCAGAGAAAATTGCTTGCCTTATGGCCTGGTCCTAGCCAGTTTTGGGGTTCATAGATACAGCTATTATCAGCAAAGGATTCTCCTTGTGGTATATCAAAGGATATGTGGTATGTCAGCACTGCTCTTTCCTGCCCAGGGAAGAGGGTCGGACTCGGCGATCTAATAGATCCCTTCCAGCCCTAAAATCTGTGAAATCTATGATATATTAGCAGCCCAGCTCCCATAGCAGAGGCTGTTTCGGGGAGATAGGAAGAAAGGAGGAACCCCAAGTGTGTGGGGGCAGAAGCAGCAAGGAGATGGGGGGGAAGGGGGTAAAGGGGAAAGGCTGGGGTGGGGAGAGGCAGAGGGGCAGGGACTAGCTGCATCTCTGGCCCTAATCTGGGGTGGGGCCAGAGCCAGAGCCACAGCAGCTTCCCACCCCACTGCTGCCTCATACTCGATTCCAAGATGAGGGGTTTTCCCCCTATGTAAATGGGGGAAGGGGAACACTTTTCTTGGAATTGAGTAAATACAATTACTGGTTGAGGGAGGCATGAGATTTCATAGAGAGCAACATACTGTGTCAGAATTTAGGAATGCACTGGCAGAAAGAAAGGATTTTATATAGATGGGAAAGAGACAGGGGACAAGAGAGGTAATAAATGGGCTGATTACATCAGTTGAGATGAACAAAGCAGTTAACACCTGAAGGATGCTGGAGTTAATTGTCAGTCCAGATAATGGAATAAGAATCCATAATCCCAGTTGAGACCATGGCTAATATAATCCATTCTGTGCATGATTTCTTGTTCTGCAATTTCACATTCAAGCTGGTTTTTAATTTTTTCCTTTTAATTTATTTAAGGACTGCTACTTTGAAATCAGTGATGGAATGTCAAGGGAGGTTAAAATGTTCTGCTACGGGCTTTTATGTTTTTCAGGAAATTATGTTTAATTATTGCCCATTTAATCTTTGTTGTGGGCATTTTGAGGCCCATTGCCTCATGTAGCCAAAATAAGACAGCAGAGGGGCACACTGTAGACAGGTGATAGTGTATATGACATTGGTAGAAGAGCAGATGAATGATCTCTGGATTTTATAATTAGGTTGCTTGGTCCAGTGATGATGTGGTCTGTGATTGATGAGGGGGCGCCACTGACACCTGGGTGTGTAAGGTCTGGTGGTTTGGTGAGACTTGAAGTTACTCTGTAGCTGGAGAGATGTCATTTGAGGTTGAGAAAGTTGCTTGTCAGCCAGGGAAGGCTTGTCCCCGAAGGCCATCATTTTACAGGTCATTAATGATGTGTCTGAGGTGTTTGAGCTGAGGGCTGTGATGACCTGAAGGATTCTGTTGTCCTTGCCACAGGTCTGGTATTGTAGCAGGTTAGATAGGGGTCTGAATCTGGTTCTGTTGATCTAAGTGGCTATAGTTTTGCAATTGTATTGTAAGTGTCCGAATACCTATTGTGGATTCCTTAAGCGTGCATCCCATTTCATGAAATCCTATTTTGCTCTGTAATCCTTAAAGAAAGTAAGAAAAGCCTGCTTAATCAAAACCATTTGCCCCCATTACATGATACCTGAGTAAACAATGGGTTTTTACCAATATCAATAGGACTGGAAATGTATTTACTTCTTAAAGACTATTGGCATTCATGAATTCTTTAGAAATAAGGCCAGGAAGTTATCAAGCATAATAGGATTATAGGAAAATAGGGCTGGAAAGGACCTCCCAAGGTCAAGTCAGGATTATCTCTGACTAAGCCATGCCAGCCAAATGTCTCCAAACTGATCTTGAAAATTTCCAGGGATTAAGATTCCAATGGAGGTCCCAATGCTTGGTCACCCTCATAGTCAAAAAGTACCTTCCAATAGCTCACCCACAATTCCTCTGCTGCAGCTTATGGACATTTCTCCTGCTACTCTCCCCTATGGCCACAAAGCATGAACAACGCATGCCCCTGGAGGCTGGGGGGACACAGCGACCGTGGGGTAGTCAGTGCAGACTGGTAGTCGGTGATCACCTGCAGATGCCGCTGGCTGCATCAGCAGCGGCTAGCGACAATCGACGACTGCCTGCAGATGCTGCCAGCGGTGTCGGCGGTGAGACAGGGAGTGGTGAGTGGCGACTGCCCACAGCTGCTGCTGGAAGTGTCAGGGGTGCTTCTTTCAGGGGGTGCACGTGCACTCCCTACACATCGTCACTGCCACAGAGAAAATTCCATCGCCATCTTCTTTATAATGACCCTTTAGGTCAGCAGTTCTGAAATTGACAGATTTTGCACCACCAATTTAAAACAATACAACCTTAGGTACCACCAGCAAATTTCTGTCATATAAAGCAATTAAAGCAATTATAATAAATCTGTTAATGCATACCACTGACAGGTTGTTTGTGTACCAGTGGTGGTATGTGTACCACAGATTGGGAACCGCTGCTTTAGGTATTTGAAGGCTATTATCAAATCCCCACCTCAGTCTTCTTTTCTTTAGCTTAATAATCTTAGCTCTTTCAGCCTCTTTTCATTAGTCATGCTTCCCAGTCCTCTAATCATTTTATTTTCTCTCTGCTAGACTCTTCCCAGTCCACATCCTCCCTGTGGTGCGGGACCCAATGGGCACAATACTTCAGGTGAGGCCTCACCAGTCCTGAATAGAGTAGAAGAATCACTTCCCTTGATTTGCAAATGACACTCTTGTTAATGCAACCCAGCATACTCATGGCTGTTTTTGCAATAAGAGTGCACTGAAGCACTGCAGCTTAATCAGCCATTTCCCCATCTGTATTTATGCATGCAGTTATTCCATCTCATGTATAGGATGTTGGGCTTGTCCTTGTTAAATCTCATCTGGTTATCTCTAGATGATTTTTCCAGTCAATCCTGTTATTTCTGGATCCTAGCTCTAACCTTCAGAGTATCTGTGGTTCCACCAAACTAGGTATCATCTACAAATTTACTAAGTGTGCATTACATGTCATTAATGAAGATGTTGAGCAATACTGGACCAGGATAGACCCCTGGGGAACTTCACTTGATACCTCCTCCCATGTACACATTGAGCCATTGATGCCTACTTATTGAACCCAATAATCCTTCCGGTTTTGTATCCACCTTACAATACCCTCAGCTTGTCTGTATTTCCTTAACCTGTTAATGAGAATGTCACAGAAGATACTGTCCGAAGCCTTGCTAATTCAAGGTATATCATATCTACTGCTCTCCTCCCACCTATAGAGCATGCCACCTTATCATAGAAGGAAATCAAGTTAGTCAGGCATGACTTACTCTTAGTAAATCCATGCTCACTGTAAGAAAGTTCTTTAAATCTTTAGTATAATATATTGTATAATAAAGATTATTTATTAAATCTAAAATCTACTGATTAAATCTTAGATCGTCTTTATTATAATCTAGAATGATTAAATATAATAATGTTCTTAAGATCATAGAATGGCCATACATATTAGGTGATGAGTAATATTTCAATGTAAAAATCACTATTGATGTTCAGCTTAAGACAGCAATGTTTCAGGTCCATAGCTGCAAGAGGCCATTGCTCTAGGTTACAAGCTCAGCATCTCTGAGAAGAATTTAGTATAGCAAATCTAAAATGCAGGGGATTCTTATGGTGACTAAAATGTAAAGAAAAAATAATTAAACCCATTCTATTTTACCATGTATTTGTATAATGCATAGTACATAGTATATGTGTGGGGGGTGGGGGGGAGAGCTGTGGCTTTGCCTATCACAAAGCCCTTATAATGTGGCCATTATCAGAGGAAAATGATCCTGACTCATGAAGTAATCCTAAAAGGAAGGTCATAGGAGAGGACATAAGTCCTGCCTGGGGTAAGCAGAAGTTGAATGGCTGTGGCATGATGTAGCACTACCAGCAGGAAGGAAACTTGATCTTCTTCCTATAACAAATATGTAACAAATATATGCTTCTGCTAATTGAGCAAAAAATCAAAGCAGAAGATGATGCAACAGTCTAATGCGGCCCTGTTCACACCTGCAGCCTCCAGGAATTCTGTTCCCTCTCAGCATCTAAGTGACACTTACCCAGCCACATAAGTGGCATTCTTAGCACTACTGCCCAGTTTGTTACCTGTACCTGTACAGTGAGGATACATAAAAGTACCTGCATAAACTGAGCATACACAGTAAGATACACAGCAGGCAGCTATGTGACTACATATGCATGTACACTGGTGTAAGTCCTAGAAAAAATGATCAGGAGCATGGCTTGCTAATTCTTTAGCCCCAGCACTGAATGGCTAGAACATTCACCCAGGAAGCAAAAGAAGGGCTATGGTCTATGGCCTTCCTCACCTAGAAGAGATTTAACCAATAATTCCCCGATTTCCTTGTACAGTATTTTAACCACTCCTTCCTCCCCCTCCCCACCCACCTGTCATGGGTTTTTTTCCAGCTACAATTTTGTGACTTATGTGCCTATCATTGATTTGCTTAGTCTGTGACGGGTGCTACTGAAAAATAAATAATAATAATTGCAATCTCTGTTTTGGTCAATGAGGTGCTAAACTGGATCATTCAGGAGCATAGTAGGGAGCCATGTTTACTAAGTTATATCAAACAGGACAAGGTCTATAGTTCTAGACAGCCTTGGGTGCAACATTCTTATCTCACCCAGGGAAGGAACTTATAAAATGGTTAAATAGCCATGAGACCATCCACCCAATGTTTTCCATATACAAAAAGCAGTCATGCACTTTGAATCTAAATTTGCTTTTAGTTTAGATTAAAAACAAACAAACAATGAAGCAGAGAAAAGCCTCCATTTAGAGAACACAGTGTGACTTGCTTCTCTAACAAGCTACATGAACTCTGAGAACAAAGCTGCTTCTCAATAGAGAATAGTTGGTCTCAAAGATTAAAGGAAGCCGTATACAGAAAATAAGGGTTTCACAATTTCATGATGGTAGTTATAGGCAACATATATATTCCTCACTTTCTTTTGTCTATCTATAATAAAGAGTGGTTTAGGTAGGACACCATGCAAAGTCCTGCCAGTTATGGAAGAGAATGAACTGGATTTGCTTCAGGCTGCAGAGATTTACAAATCACTTAACACCAAGTCAAAACTCAGTTGTAAAACTGATTTAAATTATCAGAATTTTATTTTTTTTACAGAAATTTCAGACACTTTTGGCTTGATTAGACCTTCATAACTCTGGTAGAGATGTTTGATCAATAAAAACAATAAAATCATATGTCTAAAAAACACCTTAAAGTTTGCTGGGGCTTTTTTTGGCCAGGTCTGATGAGAAGGGTGGAAACGCAGTAAGGTTTTATTGGCATGTAGTCTTCCTGGTCATGCTCAGTGTGTCACTTTGGAAAGAGATCAGCTCCCAAACTGTTGCCTGATTCCTACATGTAAATTCCTGCTTCATTGTCTCATGTGTTTTCATATACTTCATTGCTTCTTGGCTTGAAAACAGGTTCACTTTGCTTTGTGCCAAGCACATCTTTCCATACTATTCAGAATTTTGGTGAAGAGCAAGGGTAAATTAATACTGCTGGCCAATACATAAAAACGTTATCCCTCTCCCCATTGCTGAACTGGAATCATATGGGTGCTCATTACTTACCCTTCCTTTGGGTTACGCTGAGACATACCCTGAGAACCTTGTGGACACCCTAGTTCTTCCCGCAGAGACAGATAACCTGTAGCAAGTTGGTGTGCACTGAAACACATCTTCTGCCACAGCCCAGATCCTAAATGCCTTATTTTGATGCCAAGGTTGTTGGTTGTAGCCATGTTGGTCTAAGGACATAGGCAGACAAGATTCTTTGGGTAAATGTGATATCATTTATTAGACCAACTAAATAGTTGGAAAAATTGTTCTTTTCAAGCTTTTGGACACAAAGATCCTTCTTCAGGCATTGCAGAGAGTCTGCTGTTTGTTTGGGTGCTCTCCTGGGTAGATTAGAAGCCAATATGCTAAAATGCAGGTCTGTGAATATGTAAATGTGTGGTAGACAATAGGTAGGTTATGGGAGGTGGGGTGGGGATGGTATGGGGAAGGGAGATGTTGACCTGGTGAAAGAATACAGCTAGTAAGCTGTAGAGAGGTTACTTAGGGTTCTCAGATGGCAGATAGGTTATAATATGCCATCAATCCAATGTATATATTTAGTCCATGAATTTTTGTATCCAGTAGATCTATGAAGTTCATAGGTTCATCTACGAAGGTGTTTTCTAAACTCCCGTTGAGAATTAGAACTGAGAGATAGGAGAGAGAGAGTGGTTATCTTGTGAAAAGTGTGCACCCACAGGTATTTCATCACTCAAGAAAATTCCTAATAAAGTCAGAACCTCAGGATCCCCCAACTGCTGACCCTGCCTTAATCCTTTATTTCTTTCTTTCCACTGGGCAACACAAGGCATTGACACCAATCTGACTTTGTAAATGCAAAACTCATTCAAAACCACGAAGGGGGACCTCTCTTCTCCTCCCACCACACACTTTACAGCCTGACTCTTCTCTGATTCTCACCGAAATAAATCCATTGAAATCACAGGACTCACAACAGTATATAATTACTGAGAAGATGTGAATGAGAAGAAAATTGTACAAGAAAAGAGAGAAATGACTACAGGACTGCTGGGGGTAGTTTTTGCACCATTTCTAAGTCAATTTGATACGGCTGTTTGAGAGCTCATGTCATTTTGCTCATGAGCATCTGCCCCCAATATTAATGAGTAGAAATATCAGTAATTGTAATGAATATTTTCTAAAGCTCTAATTAGTCCCCTAGTTTACATTCTGGTTCTGAACTTGCCCAACATAATCAGAAACTATAAACCCTGACAGCACTCAGCTAACACTGTATGCTATAACTTCTTGTGATTCACACACTGTAAATAATGCGGGTGGGAAAATAAGCCCACACTGCTTTGCCAGAAATGTGCATCTCTGCCCATTTGATACTAATCTATGTCTTGTAAATAGAAATGGCAGTGAGGAGACTGTTAACTAAATGTCTCTTAAACAAAATGACACCGCTCTGGATTTTTGTTTGAAACTTGATTAAAGTTTTCATTGGCTAATAAAGATTAAAAGCACAATTTTTATTTGAATCTAAGATGAGGCCCCCCCCCCCCCACTCCAGTTGGGGCCAGAGTCAGACCCACAGCATCCTCCTGACCCCTCCACTTCTACTTGCCTCCTCCAGCTTCTGTCTCTATCCCCTTCCCCACCTTACTGTCAGGTGTAGCTTGGCTTCAGCCTGGGCTGGAGTCCCTCCTGGCCATCAAGCACATAGAAACTCTGTCCCCTGCCAAGACAATCAGCAATGCCACTGCTGCTGCATGGCTTGGCAAAGGATGTGCTTCTACATTCTGTGCTCCAGAAGAGAACAGAGCCTGAGCAGCATCTGACAGTCAGGGGCATGGGAAGAGGCACTTCAGGGAGTGGGT
>NW_005841881.1:2156047-2163499 GCF_000455745.1 Alligator sinensis | reverse complement strand
TTGAGGAGAATGAGCTGGAAGTGGCAGAGACCGTGAAAGGAGTGACACAGGTTGTGGGGAGCTGGGGGTGGGAAGGTGCTGGTGGGTGGAGCGGCAGGAAAGCTGCAGGGAAAAGAGGGGATAGCAAAGGGCAAAGTGAACACACACAAGTCACTGCTTTCCCTGCTAAAGCAGTGGGGGTGGCGGGAGGCGAATTTAAGGCAACTCTCCAATAATTTTATTTTATATCTGGAAAAAATATAACAAATGTATACATTTTCCATATATAGAATCTAATTTTTTGGTCTGGGTGGGGTTGTCTTAAATTCAGGGTCATCTTAGATTCAAGTAAATATGGAAAACTTTGTGTTTATGTGTGTGAGGGATTGGCACAGAAAGGAGAGTCCTGTGGTAAAACATGCTAGACCAAGTGAAAAGGTTTGCTTCTTTTCAATAGATTGAAATATCCTTTCTATCTCCTATTTCCCTTCACCTCTGTATAAACAAATGCTTCAGTTAACTATTAGCAAGATGAGAATGGTAAAAAAATATGACCATTATCTCTGGGTGTTGTAAGTATATTCCTTTTAGATTAACTAATCCTCTAAAGTTTCTACCCTGAGAGCACATCTACATGCACAATTAATGTGCCTGAATTTTCTGCACAGAAAATTCAGGCTCATTAAAGTGCTCTCCAGTTCACATCTGCATGTTCGCCCCTGTTAGCAGCAAATTAAGCCCACCAAAGCAGCCCAGTCCAGGGCTGCTCCTGCCCTGCTCTGCCCACTGAAGCAGCCAGGGGGGCAGGGAGAGGGGGGGAGCTGTCTCAGCTGGCCAGGGAGCTTCCTGCCAGCCATGTGGAGATTGGGACCTGGCCTGAGCCAGGGCAACTTTCTCCACCCTGTGTAGTCCCCTGCTGCCTATGCTGACCAGGAGCAATTTGCTCCCAGTCCATGTCTATACATGTGGCATGACACATTAGTTAATGCTCTGTTTTTCTCGTACCTGTATGTACAGGTACTAGAAACTGGCATAATATTAGATGAATATACTGTGCAGTAATTGCTGTGCATGTGTAGATAGTCATGTGTTACTGTGCATTAAATTAGTCTAATGTGTAGTAAAGTGTCTTGTGTAGACACACCCTGAATGTTCTAAACCAAGGCTTTTCAATTGGTGGACCACAGGACACACGTGACCCAAAAGCAGTTAACATGCAGCCAACAGGTCTCTGTAGCTGCCTCTCCTACTGCTGGTGCTGCCTGGTGGGTGGGGAGCTGCACACCTATAATAAGTAGGCATCCCAGGGCCAGTCTAAACATAGGCCTTCCCACTTGCTTCAGGGCAACCTGCCTACCTACCTCATCTGCCATGCCTTGATGATAATGATTGAAAGATGTCAATAAGGTGGGAGAGTGCCCATTTACCTGATGCCAAGGGCCCATATACATAGCTCTGACCTTCCCTGTTCTGTGTCCCATGCTTCACAGATGGCATCCATGTTCCTCCAGTGCCTCACACTGAAACCAGAGCTCCAGAGCCTCACATGGGACTTTCACTCCCCACTGGAGCCCACAGTCCCCATGACTTCACAATGGACTCTCCTTTTCACCATTCAGGGCTCCCAGCCTCTACCCATTTAGGGCTCCTAGCCCCATCACAATTTGAGGTTCCCGGTCCCCTCTCAACTGAGGGCTGCAAGCCCCATCCCCTGCCCCACACTGGGCCTCATCCCCTTATCCCCTCACCCAAGGAACTTCACACATAGTTCCCCATAGGCTTGGGTCCCCCCTCAACCCCAGAGCCACACAATCAGCTCCTTAATGCAGCTTCAGAACTCTTAGTGAGTCTGGATGCCATCTCTGGCCCCTTTACCTGGCCAGGACCCCATCTCAGAACTCAGTGAATCTGGGCCCTTACTTTGTCCTTTGGGGTATGCTCCCATAGCCTTTCCTCTCCAAAGGATCACCCGCAAGGCAGCAGGGGCTGAGGCTTTCGTTCACCCCATACTCGCCTTTCACTGGGGAGGCCCCAGGTGTGGCATTTCCTGGAGACTGCCCTGCCACCAGCAGCCCCACCATACCAGCTCCACCAGGGTGTAGTTTTAGGTCATGGACCAGGAGCCTCCAGCCATCCCCATAGCTCCTGCCCTTACCTCCAAGGTTGTTCCATGAGCCACAGCTCAGCTGGATGGTGTTCTCCCAAGCGGCTAGCAATAAACTGATGACTTTGCTGTTCAGGGCCCTGCTCTTATAGTGAACAGCTGGGCCCTGTTTCCAATCTTAGGTACTTAGGCCTGATTGGGGAAAATAGCCATCTGCAGGCTGCTTTGCTGCTACCACTCACCCCTAGGAGTAACAGAACACACCCTGTGCTGTGTTACAAACCCACTAAGCACTGGGAGGGGTGCTGGGGTCCTGTCTAGTAAATGCTTTCAGGGGCTACATGTGGCACCTGGTTGTGCTATAGTTGGAGATCTCTTTTCTAAACTGGGGAAGCAACTGTAGATTGAAAGCTATAAATAGCAGTTTCAGCCAAAGGTTTACACCTACCTGTTAGTAAAGCAATTTTTGGTGGGGATGGTTATAGTTGGGCTCTTCCAAGGAGAGATTTACAAGAGAGAGGCACTCTGAGGGCCAGTTAAAGAAGATGCCCTGACTAGAAATTCACAGCTGTATTGACTACTTGGAATGTAAACAAGGGCATGACTTCAGTCATAGAAAATTAGGATTGGAAGGGACCTCAGGAGGTCACCTAGTCCAACCCCTAGCTCATAGCAGGACCATCCCCAACTAAATCATTACAGCCAGGGCTTTGTCAAGCTGGACCTTAAGACCTCCAAGGATGGAGATACCACCACCTCTCTAGGTAACCCATTCCAGTATTTTACCACCCTCCTAGTGAGAAGGTTTTTCCTAATATCCAACCTACACCTCTCTTGCTGCAACTTGAGATGATTGTTCCTTGCTCTGCCATCTGCCACCACTGAAAACTGTCTAGCTCCATCCTATTTGCAATCACCCTTCAGGTAGTTAAAGTTTGTTATCAAATCCCCTCTCTGTCTTCTCTTCTCCAAACTAAATAAACCCAGCTTCCTCAGCCTCTCTTTATAAGCCATGTGTCCCAGCCATCCCAACCATTTTCGTTGCCCTCCACTGGCCTCTCTCCATCTTGTCTACATCCTTTCTTTAGTGGGGTCCCAAAAGTGGACACTGTACTACAGATGTGGCTTCACCAGTGCAGAATAGGGGGGGAATAATTACGTCCCTCAATCTGGTGGCAAGGCTCCTACTAACGCAGCCCCGTATGCTGTTAGCCTTCTCGGCAACAAGGGCACACTGCTGATTCATATCCAGCTTATTGTCCACTGTAACCCCCAGGTCCTTTTTTGCATAGTTACTGCTTAGCCAGTCAGTCCCCAGGCTGTGGCAGTGCATGGGGTTCTTCCATCCTAAGTGCAGCACTTGGCACATTTCCTTGTTGAACCTCATGAGATTTCTTTTGGCCCAATCCTTCAACTTGTCTAGGTCACTGTGAATCCTGTACTTACCCTACTATACCTCCCAGGTGTCATCCATGAACTTGCTGAGGGTGCACTGTATGGCATCGTCCAGATTGTTAATGAAGATATTAAACAAAACTGGCCCCAGGACCAACACCTGAGGCACTCCACTTGATACCGGCTTCCAGCTAGACATTGAGACATTGATTACTACCCATTGAGCCTGACAATCCAGCCAGCTTTCTATCTATGTTAACAGTCTATTCATCTAGCCCATACTTCCTCACCTTGCTTCCAAGAATGCTGTGGGAGACCATATCAAAAACGTTGCTAAAGTCAAGGTATACTGTATCCACTGTTTCCCCGCATCCACAGAGCCAGTTATCTCATTACAGAAAGCAATCAGGTTGATTAGACAGCATGACTTGTCCTTGGTGAATCCTGTGTGGACCGGGAGCGACCCGGGCCCTTTTTTGTGCTGCACGCAGGCTGTGGCCAGCAGCCCGGGCACGCTGGATCGGAGTCGCGACAAGCTAGAATTAGGCACAGACTCGTAGCGGTAGTTTTAAAGATTGTTTACTTACACCGAAGATGGTCGTGGTGTAGGCTGCAAAACTTGCTTGAGTTGCGGTTACAGACACAGACAACACGGACGGTCACGTGGAGTTTGCTAGGCTCCACGGAACAGAGCTCCGGATGCTCTGGGTGAGCGCGCCACCAAAATCGGACTCGTAGATACGTCTTATAAATTCTTTCCGCTCGAAGACGGGAAGAGGTGGGTGATGGATCAGGTCGCCAAGCTCCTCTGAATCTCACACAGGGTCTCTACTACCCTGCCGTGTATCCAGAGTCTCCACGAGATGGATGTGGAGTCCTCTTCGGCTTGGGCGGAAACCGCTCAAGCCTCTTATACGGCTAACAGGCCAATCGTTAGCCGCCACATGGGAATAATTTAAAACTAGCCAATAGCGGGGAACAAATTTGCATACGGGTGGCAGGAACTCTTTTGCATCGTGCATTTTTCTTGCAACTTGAGCAATGCACCCTGCAAAAGAAGCTGCAAAAAGGCGGGAAACTTGTCCTTGCACCGGGGTTTCCTCTGCAATAGGAAACTCTCCCGTGCAATGAAGCTGTAACCTGGTGGGGATAATTCTGGTGCCGAAGCACACACAAAATCATGCCTTTGGGTCATGAAAAATCCATGGTAAATCCACTGTTCCTAATCAACTTCTTCTCCTCCAAGTGCTTAGAAATGATTTCTTTGATGACCTGCTCCATGATTTTTTCAGGGACTGAGGTAAGGCTGACTGATCTGTAGTTCTGTGGATCCCCCTCCTTCTCTTTCTTAAACATGAGCATTATATTTTTCTTCTTCCAATCATCCAGGACCACCCTGGATCAAAGATAATGGCCAGCGGTTCTGTAATTGCATCAGCCAATGCCCTTAGCACACTTGGATGCTTGGCATTTGGCTCCAAGGACTTGTACACATCAAGCTTTTCTAAATAGCCCCTAACCTGTTCTTTTATTACTGAGGGCTGTTCATCTCCTTGCCAAACTGTGTTGCCCAGTGCAGTGGTCTGGGAGCAACCTTGCCCGTGAAGACTGAGGTAAAAAAGACATTGAGTACTTCAGCCTTTCCTTCATCATCTCTCACTTGGTTGCCTTCCCCATTCAGTAAGGGACCCACACTTTCCCTGACCTTTCTCTTCTTGCTAACATACTTGTAGAACCGCTTCTTGTTACCCTTTTTGTGATGCATTTCTAGAGAGAGATTAATGAGGATGACATGGCTATGTTGGGGAAATGGAAAGGAATGGGGGACAACTTTCTTTGGAGCTGAGGCAAACTTAGACCAAAGAGCTGTGGGGAAACAGAGACAAGGAGCTCAGTTGTTAAAATAAAAATGGTCTTTCGTGGAGGCAGCTGTCACATTTCTAAACTCAATTTTTACCTTTGCTTAACATCCCTTTAAAGTCACAAATATGAATCACCAGGCTCCTCAGAGGTAGCTAGTTCTGTTGATACTATACCTCCCAGGCAGGCAGGAGACAGATTTAGAGACACTCTCAACCCATTCTCATTCATTTCTCACATTGCTACATTTAGTAAGCATTCTGTGTAAAGTACAGTACAAGTGTAATTGTATTAGCCAGCTCCAGGCTGATCTAAAGTTATTCCCTGTGTGTTAAAGCACTTGGTTCCCTCAACAGATTTTTTGGCTTCTCTGGATGATTTTCAAAGCAGATTCGTTATCAAACATCTGTCAGGGTCACTTTGAATGTGGTGTGGGTATTAGAATTAAGTCTGCATTGGAAATCAGAGACAGTTTTCAAACAATTTTCCCCCCTTTGCTTTCTGAAAGGAAAATGGTCCTATTTTATTTTCCTTAAATGGTAAAGCCATATAATTTTGGTATATTTCTTTTCATCCTGTCAGGATTGAGATTTTTTTTTAAATGTTCTTTTTAAGTTACTTTTCTGACAGGCAGATGGAATGCAACATCACATGTCAGATGTTTATGGTATCACTTTAATCAACAGGAGTAATGACCGATTTTTTCATCAATGCAGTTATGAGCTATTACTTGGCAACCGTTGAACCTCTGGATCATGGTGTACGTGCAAGAGATGTATGAGACCATCACAGCAAGACTTGCAGCTCATATACCTAGGCAAGCTTATGGAGGAGTGGAGGATGTCCTAGACTTACCACCCTCCCTTCAGACCATCAACACAGAGTCCAAAGGCCAGATCGAGTCTAGATGTTCAGTGCCTTGATGGTTGTAACTTCTGCTAGAGAGCAATATATTAGAGTGGCTGCTGACTGCCTAATGCCTCAGTGAGGGTATGTTTCTATCAGGGTGATATCCCTTAGCTTTTCTCCAACCAAGGAAAACCTGCAGGGCAGGGGGGGCTAGGGTTTTGAGGCCGGTACCCTATACCTGCCTTATTCTGGAAGTTGCAACATTATGGTATTTTATAGGAGATACCCTGCCAGGAGTAGCCCCACTGTGTTGTCATCTAGAGCTCCAGTCTGACACAGTTTATGGTCATACCTAGGAGAAAAACATATGTAATATAAAAATAAACCCTTGCTTCTGCCTTTCTGAAGCTGTCTTCATGTGTCCATAAGATACTGGGAATGATATTTTACTTTGCCTTCTGATTTTATCTTATACATTATCCTGTACAACAAAGGAAACTTTGAATGACCTTTGACATGAAGTGCTACCTACTCTCACTCCGTCTGCAATCCAAAAGTAGAAAACAAAGCATTAATCTATTGTACTATGCTAAGAAAAGGTTGCATAATCAAGTGTTCCTTGACCTTAGGATAGGGGTGAGCAAAATACAGCCCACAGGCTGGATCTGGCCAGCTAACTGATTGGATCTGGCCCATAACTGCCCCTGCAGGGCTTCTCATGGGGCTGAGCTCCACCCACTTCTGCTGTAGCAGCCCATGCCACACTCCCACTTGCACCCAGCTAGTGTGTGCAGCTTCTGCTGGGGCTGTTCCTGGTGCTGCTCTGCTCCCGGCTACCTTCCACCCACTCCATCTGCCTGGAGTGATGAGCAGCACATTTGCCCAGCTCCTTTACATTTTAATTCAGCGAAGAATATAAGTACATGATTAACTAAAGCACATTATTCAAGTCACATTGACTTTTATTACATTTAAGCACATCCCAGGTTAAACATGTTCACAAACGCTTTGTTAAACTTGGGCACAATTGGTGACAATCTGTACAACAGAATAAACAACCTAATGGTATAAGCTATTGTGCCAGTGTATGAACATGATTAAAAGTACAGATGAGACTAACCAGTTTTTCACCTTTTGAATATCTTCCAAGTCCCCCTCTGACTTCTTTTAACACAGTAAATAATGTACAGAATAAAAAGAAGACATCAGGTAAGAACCAATGATGGTCAGATCCTCAGTTACTATGAAACACAGCAACGCTAAAT
>NW_005841881.1:2152625-2156037 GCF_000455745.1 Alligator sinensis | reverse complement strand
GCTGAGAATTCTTGCTCAGAAGTTTGTATTATTTTATCACTATGTCTTTCCGGTTTATTAATGTTTGTGGGCAACTTCAGAAACAAATAATAATGATGCAGAGAAGAACAGAGTCTTGTCTTGGAGCAGATTACTCATGCGACTCTAACTGACACTGACTTCCCACAAGGCAGTTATGAGTAACGCTTAAGCACATTGTTTCCTCTGAAATGTCATAAAGCAGATAGCCCCGTTTCTATACTTCACATTGAACTGAACACTTTATGATGTTGACTTAATTAGAGCAAAAAGTGATCGGAAAGTATTTTTAAGAGAAAGTAGTCTCTTGTTGTCAGTTGTCACTGAGATGGATGGAACTCGGCTGCATTGTTGAGGTACAAGTGGTGTACTGGAATGCTGGTAGCTAAGACAATAGGCCGCATATTTTAAATTGTATCAAGAAGGGCCTATTATTTAGGCCTTTATTACTGTCAGTGTCACAACATGTTGCATTATTCAAACAGAGCATTGCTTCCATCCGTCAGTCTCTCCTTTGCTGTCAAAGATGCAAATGCAGGTTTGCATTGCTTAGGGGAAATTTGTAATATAAAAGAGTGGGGGAGAAAGATGTCAGGAAAAGTTAAATGATATAGGATACAAATCCTGAGGGGGAAGAGCAGTCGGAGCTGTGAAATTTCTTACTTTCTATATAATGAGAGAGCTACAGAAAGTTGCCTCTTTGGAAGTAGAGGGGAATTTGCATACATGCACTTGTGTAGGTCTGTTGCAATATAAGATTGGGATGTTAGAAAAGATGTTGAGAATAAATAGAAGATAACAAAATAAAAGGAGAAAATGTTTGAGTTCATAGGGCAATGTGCAGGTTTTTGACAAGGAAGGCAAATCAAAGTATCCTGAGCATTTGTCTATGTAAGGAAGTTTCTGCTAAGCTAGGTTGTGAATTTACAGTCCATGGACTATCCATCCCAACTCCCTGGGTGTGCACTAGCAAGGTAAAGTTACATGTTACACTTAGACCATACTAAATCTGTGGAATGATAAGCAGTGTTAAAGTTAGAATGTCTGGTGAGCAGTCGCAAATTAAGGGTTAATACTGTTTCTTGCTTGAACAGCTCTGACTTGCCATTACAGGACTGACAAGCAGGGCATGTCTAGGTGCCAGGAAACCTGAGTGTGTGTGTGGGGGGGGGGGGCTGGGGGGAGGGACTGAGAGTAATGAATCCTGGGATGCTGAAGGACTGTATAATTGATCCTTTTATCTCCATGGAGCAGACTTAAGTTGCCCTAACATGAGCTAAGGAGTATAGACCAGAGTTAACCCTTGCCTGAAGTAGCATAACTTTGAGATTCTCAGGCTAAATACAGATAGTCAAAAAGCCCGGCTGAATTGATTCAATCTTTGCAGGTTTTGCATAGATTGAACTGATAAGCAAATGAACAGACATTCACTTTTGATTCCTGAAATACAGCCACATGCCTGCAGTGGCCCAGGCCAGAAGCTAGGGGTACTAGAGCACACTTCCCTGCTTGCCTGGAGCAAGCAGCTTAGGCCAAGGCTATCCTGCCCAACCTGTGAGGGAGGGTTTGCAGGGGAGGTACAAAGTATCCTGGGATGCTGGGGGGACTGTGAATTAATGTGAAACTGGAGGGGATCTGGGACAGAAGTTCAATAAACCAATTTAATGTAAATCAGTTAAGTCTGATACTACATCCATCCAGGTTTGTCTTAAACCAGTTTTGGCCACTTTGAAAGCAGTTTATGTGCACTGCACTTCTGTTGTCTTACAGATTTGAACTGATTTCCAATCACTTATACCAGTTTGTGTATAATTTCTGTCTCTAGCCTCAGAGCCACTTAGCTTGAAATAATGAGCTTTAACATGCAGATACTTGCATTTTAAGTGTCTTCAGTATGGTCTAAATGTAACATGTAACTTCACCCTCAGCGTGCAGAAAGCATGACATAATGTACTCTTACTGCCTGTAAAGACAAATCCTGATGGTATCAGATGAGAGCAAATTATATGAATGTAAACTGTATTTAACCATACATTAAAGCTAGTCAGGAATTTGGAAGTGAATTTTTTAAAATCAAAACATTTTTTGGGGAAAAGGTTAATTATGATGAATTTCTTAACCTAAAAATATTTCAGAAAAAATTCAAAATTGTCTTAATATCCTGTTTTGAATTTTCGTTTGAAATGACTTCTTGCTTAGGAACTTAAATAATTAGAGTAAATTTTTGAAAGGTCAACATTTACATGAAATATTTTGAAATTATTGAAGCAAAGTATTTTGCCTGACCTCAAATATTTGTTTTTATTTTTTTCTTATTCATGGAAAAGTTTGAGATTTTGAACATTTGTAAAAGTTGAGGACAGTAAATACATTTTTAAAGATTTAGACTTTTTTGTGTGATGAGAATTTTTCCTTCCCCTTTCTGGTATGGCCCACATCTCTATCTTTGCTCTATACAATGTTTCTTGTTCTCATTAACTTCAGCTAAAGGGGCCCAGGCTGAAATCCTTTCTAACAAATGTCATTAACAAGACTCTCAGTGGCTTCAGTCAGGCCAGGGTTTTATCCAGGGCTCAGATTGTGAGGATCAGATGTGTAGTGATTAAACACACTTCAACACATTCACACAGAGACCATCCTTACCTTTATGGTACAGAAATTGTCCATATTAACATGCTTTTCCCTCAAACTACTGCCAGTATAAGAAACCTGAGTCTCCAGAAATCAAAGACCAAACTACACTAATGTAAGAATCAGCTTAGAAAGGCATTTGAGAAGGCTAACCAGTTCTACCATCTGCTTCAGAGATCACATGAGGAGCTCTTACTCCTGTTGTGTATTCATTAACATGAATAACTGAGAACTGGTCACCAATGAGTGAGAGGGTTCTACAAATCTACCCTTTTTCTAGTGCGAATCTCAGATACACAGGACTTTCCACTTCTGCTGCCAGCCACAGAGAGGAGACAGAGGGGTGGGAGGTGAGGATACTATTATTCAGTTGCCTAATTGATGTTTTCATATTACTTACCCATTTAGTATGTGAACACAGTTATCATTATTATTAATAATTATGTTTAAATTATTCAGAGTTGCATTTTTTAATCATGAAATTGTGGAAAGAACCATAGAAAAATAAGGCTAGAAGGGAAATCAGGAAGCCATCTAATTTGTCTAGTCTAAATCTCAGTGGAAAACCTGTTCCTGGGAGATTTTCACTCTAGTTCTGCAGACTCCAGAGGTTTGAGAAAACTCCTGGTACCTAAACTTCTGGATACTTCTCTAAGTGCATACACCTATCACCACATCTGCCTATCACTATGATAGCACCATCTGTACATGCAGACATTACTTGGTTGCCAGAAAACATGTACAATCAGTGCCTTTGGGAAGC
>NW_005841881.1:2150052-2152615 GCF_000455745.1 Alligator sinensis | reverse complement strand
CTGCAATAATTTTTTTTATAGAGAGAAAGGGAACTGATTCACCAGGGATGGAAAGACTAAGGTTCATTTTCTCTTTTACAAAGATGGAACAGTCTGAGGCACGGATGGCACTTTGTTTTCATTAGTGAGCAGACTTTTCTCCTTCTCTAAACCTCATCTCTCACTATTTCTACAATTAAATCAAAAACAGTCCAATTATTGTTTATGTACTGGTAGAATCAGCTAATTGATTCATAGCAACCTTCCCCTCAAACAAATGGTGCCAAACTCTTTCTGTGAAGGATAGAATCAAAAGCCCTCAGGCTTTCAGAGACACAAGCTTTGACTATAATTGCAAACAGATGCAAAAAGAGAAATAAAATGTTCCCAAGATTCTTAAAGCTAGGGAAAATAAAATGGCACTCAGATATCTTTACCAAAGAGTGTTCTACATGCTTCTCTTTCTTTTCAGTGTAAAAGAAAAATAGTGGCTGGCTTACGTCTTGGGTGGTCCATTCTTTGCACAGCATTTTCCATTTTACTTGATGGGGAGTGGGAGAGGAAATACATTCCTATAGTCTCATCAAAAATCCACCTTGTCTTGTGTCATATCTTTCCCTGTTCTCATGACTTAGTTGCCTATAGAGGCAGATGCATAAGCACCACCTTCATTTGCAGCATATATCTAGTACTATGAATCCTGCTTTGCCTCATTTTACTGACACCTAGCCTCTCTAACAATATAGAACTTGGCCTGTCTCAATGTGAGCCCTGGGGCTCCCTAAGTCCTCCCTTATTTTCTTCTGCTCCCTATTGGAGTTGGTCAACATTTTCAAAAGTTGGACAAAACATTAAAAGTACAAAAATGTATTAACATTTATTTTTGTTATTTTTTGCAAGCTCTAGCTTTTGCCTTTGGCTCTCCTCTGTCCTAGTACTAGAATGCAATAATATAGTCAAAGGGAAATGCAAGTGATGAAGAGAGAGATCAGTTTTACAACTCAGGACAAGATGTGTTAAATAACTTATTATAGACATAGTGATGTCATAAGATGGGGTACTCTAATGCTAAAGTAAGCAGAAACAATATAGGCTGGGCAGGAACCATTAGTAAAGGAGAAGTAGGATCCAGCCCAATTTTTGGGAGATAAATAACTTAGTTTTTAGAGGGACTACATTCCCACACAATAAATAAATGTGCATGGAGGCTGTCTAGTAGAGCAGAATAAAATCCAAATGAGTATACTGTGATAGCAGAAAGATGATCTAAATCATTGGAAGATGCATGGTTATTCATGTAAATATAGGCAGTGACTGCTATCATAATAAAATTAAAAACATTTGGAAAGAAAAAAAGGATCCCACACTATGATATTAGCAAGATAATTAGTAAAATCTTTCTTGACTATTTTAAAATATGCCCATCAAAACATTTCAAAGAATTAGAAAATCTACTGGAAATGGAAAACATGCAAAGGAACCAAGGATGCAACATGTGAAGAAAATGGAAGAAATCTGGATTGCCATTAGCTAACAAGGAGAATGGCACTGTAGCAAAACCAGAGAGCTGGACAAGTAAAATAGAAGACAGAAACACAAAGCACAAGAATAAAGACAATGACTTCTCTTCCAGAGACTTGGAGAAGGGCATGGTGATACCCAAAAGTTTGCCTATGTTTATCCTAACCGTGCAGTTGATTCAATAAAAGATATTACCCACAAGAATTCTTGCCTCTCACATATTTCCTGGAACATCATGACAATAATATCATCTCAACACTGCCCTAAAGACAAGGAAGTTAATAAGAGTTAAAGATAAAACAAAAGAAAGCATACATTCAACAAAGTCAGGGAACCATAATAAGCAGACTCTCTGCTGTCTGTTCCTTCCCTATCTAAAACTGTGTTTCTTGCTCCCTTCCTCCCTGGCCTCCCATGTGCCACATACAGAGGTTGCCCATGTCACTTGGCACACGGGTCTCAGGTTGACCACTCCTAGCATACTGAACAAATATTCATTTTGCAAAGAAAATATACTAGTATAAAAACTGCCAATCAACAGTAACTTTATTGACTTTGAAAAAAACCTTTGCTAGTCTTGACAAAGATAGTTTATGGGAGATAGTGGCTACACAGGGATTAAGGCCATTTAAGTACATATTCTCTTTAGTGCCCCTGCTCTCTGCAAATCTTTTCAAAGCATCTGATGAAGTGGGTTGTAATACATGAAAGCTCATGCTTCTTTAAGCAAGTTAAATTATAAGGTGCCTTATTTTAGCTTAAATTCAGACTAATGTGTCTAACTACCTCTCTCTACTCAAGATGAAGACCTAGATTTTGTAGATGTGGTTGCCTTCCTCTTGGTTTAACATTCAGCAGGCAAACAAAATCTTAAAAGATAGCTGACACAGGGGACAACAGAAGGCTAAAAATGTCACTGGAAAAGACTACAACACTGATAACAATGGAAATGAATAACAAGACCAGTAAAGCAATCAGTCAGGGACAAATAAAGAGCATCAACTAATTTAGTTTGGATAGTCCAAGTAATACAAAACAACAGCACAGAAGCAGAAATAAAAGA
>NW_005841881.1:2141655-2150042 GCF_000455745.1 Alligator sinensis | reverse complement strand
GAAAGAAAATGGAAATGCAGCATGCACAATTAAATCTGGAATAACAAAAACCTGTTAGTATATATGAAGATGGGGCTATACAAAACAGAGGTTACCAGTATTAAAAATTGAGCTTAAACAAAGCTGGTGACAGCTCTTATGGCAAAAATAGACATTTTTGATTCATGATGTGCATGAAGAATATAAAGAGTTAAGTGGACAGACAAAATTACATATTTGGAAAGCTGTTAAATAACAGGATAGTAACCAGCAAGTATGTTGTTTAAAGGGCATGTAGCAACAATGAAAGCACACAAGATTTCAAAGCAAACATCAAACTGGAAATCATTAGGGAAAAGAGTATCTGGAAAACCAGAAACAGCAGGGCAACAAACCATTAAGAAAGATTCAGGTGAGTTAGTGGATATCAACTGGGAAGAAAAATAGTGCAAGGGACTGATATTTTTGAAGAAGAGGCAAGGTTTTTTTATGATGCCTTTTATTTGACTTTCCTGAAAGCTTGTCCACCATCTCTCCCAGCTATACTGTTATTCTGGTAAATGATATCACAAAGTAAAACCTTGCCTCTTGTACATTTTCTGAACCATCAGAGCTACAGCAACATTCTGACCCTACTATATTTTTGGAGGAATAATTTGTTTGCTTTATATGCAGCAGATTACATTACATTACAGGAACATATGGCAGGAACAGATCTCCTGGGGCACTGATTTTAGGCCTCTGCTATTACAGGTTCCATGTTATATAATCTTGTTCATAAACTTATCGTGATCCATCCTGAAAAGTATTGGGTTTTGTTTTGTTTGTTTTGGGTTTGGGGTTTTTTTGGCTCCACTGCTTAGATTGCTGTGCAGTCTGTTCTTTTAATCTAAAACTTGAAACAAAATGTAAAAATATTTTTTAACCTTATTAAAGTGAAATATTTCAAGAATTTCCCATAAGAATTCTGACAAAAGAAATATTTTCCCATGAAATGTTCTGTTTCTCTAAATCAGCTTTTTCAGACAGGAATCTGGTCTATCAGAAAGACATCAACCATTCTGTTGAAACCTCTGCCCTGACAATAATATCAAACGTGACTCTATTTTTCCAGTGTCTGCGTCTTCATTTGTTTGTGTGCTGCCCCAGTAATATGGAATGATCTTCCAATCCAAGACCATCCATCAAAGCTACTTGGGCTTGGTACAGTGAAAAGGATGGATTCTGCAGCATGTTGGTTCTGCCTCTTGAAGATTCCCTATTCCCTCCTTCAAATCTGCTTTGTGGTTGCATAGAGGTGAGACTTCTCCTACCCCTTAGGAAGGAGTTTTACAAGCTTTGCAAAATGTATTTTAATTGTCTCAACCTTAATTCCAATTTTATAGCTTTAAGTGTTGTTTCTAATTAAAACCTCATTTTTAACCTGATCTATGTAATATGATTTATATTACAGATTTACATTGCTACGTATTCAGGTGCTCACATGAAGCGTAGGATCCCCAGAAGAGTGTCATAGTGAGACTAGATCAATTTTAGAGGACTATTTGATGAACTGATGCTAAACTTCTGTTATTCCTTTTAAGTTTTGTCTTAAAATGCTCTATGGAATGAATGTAGGTGAAAGTTATCAAGTCTATAGGCTTAGAAATTGAGATCCCATTAGAATTCATGGAATGTGTGTAACTTGGGCAGTGCCAAAGCAAACTTCTCCCATTATGCCAACATGCCTCAGTCCTAATCTTCAACAATCACCTGAATGGATGAGAAAACAGTTATCCTTATGGATCAATCAATCCTTGTCTTCTGCCAAGACTCTGCCAAAAGGAAAATATCACATTGTATGTTATTTAAACTCACATGAGCTGTGCACCCACCCCTACCCTAGCTACCTGAAGCACAAGAGAGACAAATAGTGTTCAGATTGATTCCTAGGAGGCATCAGCTTAACTTCAGACTGCCACTCAGGAGAGCTTGTGGATGTGCACTGGGCTGCATGGAGAGGTCAAGCTAATGGTTTTTAAATATAGGATCATAGGAAAGTGCAAGTGGAAGTCACCTCACAAGATAAAGTCCAGCCCCCTGATCAAGGCACTTGGCTGACTCAACCACCCCAGCCAAGTGTCTGTCTAGCCTGCTTCTGAAAGTTTCCAAACATGAGGATTCCACAGTTTTTCCAGGTAGCCTATTTCAAAGCTTAACCACACTCATATTTAGAAAGTTCCTTTAAATCTCCAACCTAAACTTCCCCTGCTGTACCTTGAGGCCATTCCTCCTAGTTTTGTCCCCTGCAGATACAGAAAGAAGCCTATCTCCATCCTCTCCATAATCACTCTTCAGGTATTTGAAGGCTGTGATCAAATTCCCTCTCAATCTTTGCTTTTCTAGAGCAAATAACCCAAGTTCTTTCATCCTTGCCTAATACATTTTGTATCCCAGGCCACTAATCATTTTGCTGCTCTACCCTGGACTCTTTCTAAATGTTCTACATCCTTCTGCAGTTGGATCTACAGTTGGATGGGTAAAAAACTGGCTGATGGGGCGCACCCAGAGAGTAGTGGTGGATGGGTCATACCCAACCTGGAAAGATGTGAGCAGTGGGGTCCCCCAGGGCTCAGTCCTCGGGCCTGCACTGTTTAACATCTTCATCAGTGACTTGGATGAGGGGGTTGAAAGCACATTGTCCAAGTTTGCTGATGACACTAAGATGTGGGGTGAGGTGGGCACACTTGAAGGGAGAGAGAGGCTGCAACTAGATTTAGACAGGCTACAAAAGTGGGCAGATGAGAATAGGATGGGGTTCAAAGTAGACAAATGCAGGGTGCTGCACCTTGGGAGAATAAATCCACAGCATACATACAGGCTGGGGAGTTTCCCTCTTGAAAGCACAGAGGCAGAAAGGGATCTTGGAGTCATTATTGACTCCAAGATGAACATGAGCCACCAATGCCAGACCGCAGCCAGCAAGGCCAGCTTTCCCTTGTCATCCATCCAAAGGTGCATCTCAAGCCAGTCCAGAGAGGTGATACTCCCCCCTCTATGCGACTTTGGTTAGGCCACAGTTGGAGTACTGTGTCCAGTACTGGGCGCTGCACTTTAAAAAGGATGTGGCCAACCTGGAGAGAGTTCAGAGGAGGGCCACCCGCTTGGTGAGAGGGCAGCAGGACAGGCCGTATGAGGAGAGACTGAAGGACCTGAACCTGTTCAGCCTCAGCAAGAGGAGGCTGAGGGGGGCCCTGGTGGCTGTCTACAAACTCATTAGGGGAGATCATCAGCAAGTAGGAAGAGCCCCTTTCTCCCCAGCACCAACTGGGGTGATGAGGAACAATGGTAATAAGCGGATGTAGAATAGGTTTAGGTTAGAGATCAGAAGGCAGTATTTTACAGTTAGGGTGGCCAAAATCTGGAACCAACTTCCTAGGGAAGTGGTCCTTGCCCCTACCTTGGGCAAATTCAGAAAGAGGTTAGATGATCACCTGTCTGGGGTCTTGTGAACCCAGCATTCATTCCTTCCTGTGGCAGGGGGTCAGGCTAGATGATCTGTTCAGGTCCCTCCTAATCCTAGCTACTATGAAACTATGAAACTTCTTGAATTGCGGGGCCCAAAACTGGACAAAGTACTCCAGGTGAGGTCCCACTGGTGCTGAATAGAGCAGAAGAATCACTTCCCTTGATTTGCAAGTGCCACTGCTGTTAAAAGTCTGGTATGCTGCCAGCTTTTTTTGCTACAAGATCGCACTGTTGGCTCATATTAAATATATGATCCACTGTAACCCCCAGTTCCTTCTCTATAGTAGTGCAACCTAGCTAGTTATTCCCCAGTCTGTATTTAGGCATGCAATTTTTCTGCCCCAAGTACAGGACTTTGAAATTGTCCTTGCCAAATATTACCTGATTGATTGCTGACCATTTCTCCAGCTTTTTCAGGTCATTTTGGATATTAACCCTACTTTCCACAGTATCTGCAAGTCCACACAACTTTGCTAAGTGCGCACTCAGTCCCATCATCCAAATCAATATTGAAGATGTTGAACAATACCTGGTCCAGGGCAGACACCTGGGGAACCCCACTTAATACCTCTTAATATCTCCTCCCAACTAGATATTGAGCCATTGATGACTACTTCTTAAGCACATATGATCCAATCAGCTATATATCTACCCCAGCTATGTAACCATCTTGTATTTCCTTAGTTTGTTACTAAGAATGTCGAGAGGGGGTTTTAACATAGATATGTGCTTTTCTTGAGCTAGAGAACCTCTGAGCATGAGACTTAAATAGCAGTATGGATACCCAAGTGGAATCAGTCAGTAGCACTGTTTTGTGGATATATCCAGCCTCTCTGAATTAGATGAGCATCTTGATATGTTTTACCCATATAAAGAAGGGCTTATAGCTTGATGTGAGCCTAAAAGATATGAACGCTTTTGGCTTAGATTGGAATAAATGGAACTTGCAGTTTCTTATCTCGCCATGCTTTGTCTGCATCTACAGAATCAGTATAAGGGATGTTCTGGAGCAGCAAACCTACAGTAAACAGCTTTAATGAAAGTGCTCTTTGCAAGATTGAGACCAGTGCAACTGACAGAGTGCTATCCACGGATGTGTCTTGATTGACATGTGTAGTTAATTGAGTACCACATTGCATTCGTGTTATCTACTTTCTGAGGAACACAGCAAGAGATCATCACTGACATCTGGTATTTCTAAGTGAGCATAAATAAAGCATTTCATTGATCTTGAATAGTTGTGGGTGGAACCCATAACAAATCAGCTGCAAGCTATTACAAAATACAGCAGCACTGTAATCTATTTCTCTTCCATTAACAATTAGTTCTAATGTGATTTTACCATGCACACACTTTAAGGGATCGATTAAGGAAGCTGTGGGTTTTAACTTCAGGCTGAAGTCAGGGCCCCTACTACTCCTGCAGAAATCTCTTAGTGTGCTCTGTTGGGATAGGGGAGTGATTGAATCTCAACAATTATCCTGATCATTCAGCTGACAGAAATGTGCCTTGAGAACCCTGAACATCACTGCAGTGTGAAATGGCTCTTTAAATGTACTAGTAAGAGCAGAAGAGTTAGTGATCCTTTCCAGGACTGTGTGGTCCATGCTGTGTGATGGCAGCAGACATCACAATCTACATTCAGGCAATTTGAGAGCCAGAACTGAGAATGGGCGCTGCAGAAATGGCCTATGTCCAGAAGCTTTGAATACAGAACCCTCTTAATATGCACTGCAGTCAAATAATTTCCTTTTATGATGGGGACTTCAATGAGAAACACGTAATTTTGCAGGAAAGGTTTTTAGCAGTTTATTGATGACCCTTTACTTATAGAACAGCTTTATGAACTATGTTTCACCCTAATTTCCAACCTGAGCAACTCTTGTGGCATGAAAGGATTGTATGGGAGGTACAGGAAGTGAGGACAGAATTTGGACCTGGCTCCTTGTGATCGGTGAAGAACATTAAATTGGAGGGTTTGCTTGTTTAAACTTGCATACTTGCAGTATCTTCCTTCAAAGATGTCTTATAGCTAAGCTTTGATTAGGGTCATATTGATCAGAACAGGGAACAGGTTTACAATAATGTGAGCTTAATAGAATTGTGTCAGCTCAAACAAACTGTGAATTGTTTGGAGCAGGAAATGTATTTTACTGTAGCATTTGTTTGTAGGGTACCTTATACAACAATTCTTGCTTGATGATTCTGGATACTTTGATAACACAAATGAATTAAAAATACTAACATTTATTAATACTAATAATTATACAGCTCTTTAAAAAGAACCTGGCAGAGTGTTATAATGATAAATACAGAAAATTAATGCTTCTTCCAAAAATGAACAAAGAATATGGCCACTGGTCATTCAGGAGTGTCTCTGGCTTCTAATACTGAGATGTAATGTTAGTGATATTATATTTGAGTCTGATCCAAAACCCATTGATTTCAGTGACAATTCTTGCATTTCCTTTAGTAGGCTTTGTCTTAGGTCCTTTACTTATCAGTCAAAGTAGAATACTGTAGTAGTATTGGAAGGCCATTCATGGGATAGTGAGAGAGAAAGAGAGACAAGGACTATGTTTTCACCAATTACCTGGAAAATCCAGCTAACCAATCATTTAAAGTGAAAAGCATTGAAGTTAAATAATTTTATTTCCTTCAGTTAACAATAACACGTTAGATTGCTAAAATGAAAATCATTTAAGACTTTAATACGCTTTTCATTATCCATGCTATTTGCTTGTGCCTGTCACTCAGCTTCAGCAGAGAAACCCGACCAGTCAATTTCTATTTCTGCTTGTATTGAGCTACTCTTTGCACCTCTATAGGCTTTCCTTTGCTTCAAAATCCAGCCAGCATTATATATTTATTTAAAGAAATGTTTGAAATATTTAAAATGATTGAAAGCACATTTTATCACAGATAATTTTTTCATTATACTTTTATTATTTCTTCATTGAGCAAAATTTTAATTTTGTTCCTAAAAAGTGTTGTCCTTACTTAGTTTATATGGGTATCTGCCTTTGGCTTCATAAATCTTATATAACTTGAGGATTCAAATGTTATCACTATTTCTTATATTGTCCATTAATAAAAGAATTTCTACATTGCTGGATATGTTGCTGTTTTGTCCAGGAATCAGTATTCTGCTTTATTTCAATGGTTGTTACATGTCAGAACATTTCAAGAGTATACTTTTGAAGGAACTTTAGCTTTTTGAGTGTCAGCAAGTGGTTTTTACTGTTACTCTCACACTGCTATTATAAGCCATTAATAACATTAAAAAGTCACTGGCCGATAAATGCAGCCATTTAGCAGGCCTAGGGTTAGCAGAACAGTTCAGTTCATTATAGTTTCTAGGTCATTTCTGATCTCTTCCCATTAGTATTGAGGACATTCACATAACATGAATTTGTAATCTCTCTCTGTTTCACATCAACAACAATTGCCTGTAGGCCTGATCCCAGCTAAGTTCCCGTCATGTAGGATCCTGCTGTGTAGTAATAATGCTGGAATTTTAAGGTTGTGCCCCTGAATATATAATGACATATGCTTAAAAGAATAAACAGTTTTAACATTAATATTGCAAAGGTTTATAAGATTATAAAATGTATGTTAAAAATATTACAAAAAACATTTGTATGAACAAACTATCAAAACACCTGAAAAAATCAGTTTCCTCTAATTTGTCAAGATTAGAACTGATAATTTGGTACTTCTAATGCAATATTTGGGGGTGGTGAAAGTAAGATGGGAACATATAGGTAAAATCACCTACAGGAGAAACAGAATCCTGAACTGAGGGACCAACAAAGATGACTGAGGGTTTGGAAGGCAAGACATGTGAGGAGAGGCTGAAAGAGCTGGGTATGTTCAGCTTGCAGAAAAGTCACTTAGGAGGAGATATGATACCAGTTATCAAATACTTGAAGTGCTGCCATAAAGAAGAGGGAAAGCACTTTTTTTCTCTTGCTACAGAGAGAAGGATGCGGACCAATGGCTTGAAATTGCAGCAAAGTAAATTTAGATTGGATACCTGGGAAAACTTCTTCACTGTGAGAACAGAGAGGCAGTGGAATAGACTTCCTAGGGAAATTTTGAAATAGATGACCTCTGGAGGTCCCTACCAGCTCTATTTCGGTATGACTCTATGACATGCATACACACATGTAAGCTTACCCTTGCAAGTCCTATGACGGTACACACATATTTTCACACAATATAAATGGAAGATACTTAGGAACTAATCTCTAAGAGTACTTCAAACTGAATAAAAATAAATCTCAAGTTCTGTGCGCCCCTCTCTTATTTGCTGAAGGTGAGGGAAGCATGGGATTGAGAGTACATATATTTAAGTGTAATATCCATAAAATGATTAGGGTTTCTTTGTGTTGCTGCCTTCGTTCTTATTCCTGCAATTAGGCATGGGTGTTATGATACACACAGTTATAACATGTATAAATGTTCACTGTGACATGTATGTCATGTAAAAAGCATATAATGTAGTTCAGTTTTCTACCTTTTTTACTGATCTGGTAGTATAAGAGGGCCTTGGAATAGAGATTTGTACCCATGTCAAGGTATTTTTACAGATAAAAAATGGTGAAAAGGTGTCCTCCATGTAAATAAGTATTACGACTAATACATGTATGTCATTCAGATAGGACTTGAATCAATAGTGTAACTCAGGAGTACCACTACTGAAGTAAATGGAGCAATGTCTATGTAATACTTGTGTGAGTTCAGAATCAAACTTTCAGAATTCATATGTACTGTACATACGATATTTCTTTTGATCACTGACACAGAAACAAAGGTAAAAAAATCCATTAGCTAGCACATTGAAGCTGTCAATCTTGCTCTTTGATATTGTTAAACTCTAGATGCAATTAAGCAGGAAT
>NW_005841881.1:2139430-2141624 GCF_000455745.1 Alligator sinensis | reverse complement strand
AGGAATGTGATTTCCAATACACTTAATAGCAGAATTATATGTCCTTTTGCTCAGCCAAGTATGTACTTGAGGATAAGAAGGCAGAGAGGCACCTTCAGCCCAAGGACATGGAAAGCATAACCCTATCGAATTGACTATCAATAATTAAGGCCTTTGATGCTTTGAATCATTTAGATAATAAGATTGCTTTGAAGTAAATAAATAACAAATTAGAATTTGTAGCAGTCACAGGTGTTTGGCAAGACCAGCTTGTAATCAAAAAGAAAATGAATGCATTTTACTCGGTGTAATTAGAAAAAGAAATGAAGTTTATATGCAAATTGTAAAGCACTTTAGTAAGAAATAACTGGTCAGACGGCTTTTTGTAATTTAAACTTTCATTTAGGGGGAGAATTTGCAAAGTATCCATTTTCAATGCAATTTGTGTGCAGCTGGTTGAACTATGTTAGTCTTCCTAAGAGAGTGATTCAAATATCACTGGTACCATGCCAATCTTGTTATGGCACAGTAAGGACAACATATGCATTTTTAAACTTGTCTCTCTCTTCCTCCCTCTGGACTGGTAGCTAACAAGAATCTCCAAAGGTTGTATAGAATTACTTGGTTCCAGTAGTTAAACGGAAGATGTTGTCAAAAAACCTTGGAGATAATAAATAAGGATGAGAAAACTAAAGTGAGCAAATTTCAGACCTTTGTAAGACCAGCAGCACTAATAATGGAAACTAATCAAGACTTTAGCAATATTTCATAATCAAGGGTAGGAAACTACTTGATTGGTTGGCAGAGTGGCAGTGCCTCACACATTTCCCTTTGATGTACTGTTGCCAACTACAAAACCTATCTTAGAATTGGTGCTAAAGAGTACTTGAACAAGCATTTCCTTGCAGGAGATATTGCAAGTAAAGATAAAGAGGCAAATGCGGCAGTGGTGAGGTTGGATGACCAGGAAGCAAAAGAAAGGAGCTTGGTTCAAGGAAAATGGGATTTTCAAATGGAAAATGAAAAAAGTACAAACGGAAGTGACAAAACTTAAGGACAGAGGTTCAGGGGGATAGAAGCATAAGATACAATGAAAAGGTCCTAGAAGAAGAGAGAGTTTTTATACTACAAAAGCTATTGGTGTATTGCTCATCTGGAGTTAATTGTCTTAGCTAACATTATTTATATCAGCTGAAGATCTGACACACTGGGTGCAGCTACACGTGTGCTTTACTGTGCATCAAACTAATCTAATGGCAGTAAAGTGTCACAGTCTACATGCGTGTGGTGATTATTGCACATTAGATTAGTCTAATGTGCTGTTTGCTAGAATTGATAGATACAGATACTAGAAAACAGAGCACTAAATAAATGCACCTTGTCACTCATGTCAGGAACAAACTGCACCTGGTCAGCTGCACCAGTGGGGGCCAGCCTCCTGCTTGGTGCTGAGCCACGTTGTAGACAGTGGAGTCCTGGTATTGATACGCATGCGTAGGATAATGAGAGGTTGCAGTATTCTAGAACATCTGAACTCCTAGCCGTAATGTAACCCTGGGTGCGACACTACACACGCCCTCACCTGAATAGTAGGATCCTGGGGTACCCAGTAGCCAGTAGCCCTGCCCAGCCCCCCTGGGAAGCTGCTGCAGTGCCCCGAGCGGAGAGCCTCCCCTTACAGTCAAGCACCCTCGCAGACAATTCTCAAACTATTTACAAGATTTAATTATTTACAACATAAGAAATAATAATTAAATAAGCACATGGATATACTGACTAATAAACCCTCAAGAACTTATTTACACAGTCTCTCACTTGCACACGGTGTATTAGGGATCCTGTGTGCACTGCTCCTGGTGGGGTATCTCAGGGAGCAGGACTGTCTGTGTCCCTGCACATGGTCTGTGGTCACTCCCTGGTGCTGGTGTCTGTCTTCATGCTCCTGGAGTCTCCGGGCACCAAGTGGCCTCTGGGAAGCAAGTGAAGACTCCCCTGCAGTCCCTGCAAGACAGACTTCCCCTGCCTTTGACCCCCTTCCCCGGCTCTGCTGGGAGCAGTGTCTGGGCTGCAGGCTGTAGCAGCCCTCCTGTCCCGCACAACCTCACAGCCCTGACAAACGCAGCCCCTCCTTGGACTTTGCTTGCCCCGGGGCCCTCACCCATCAGGGAAACTAGGGCAGACTCTGGCACTCCCCGCCCCATGGCTCTGCTGTGCT
>NW_005841881.1:2136759-2139420 GCF_000455745.1 Alligator sinensis | reverse complement strand
GCTTCTGCTGTGCCCCCCCAGCCACACAGGCTGCAGTCAGGTCTCTGCAGGCTTGAAGTCTCCACACAAGCAGTCCCTGCCTGATCCTGCCACTGCAGCCTCCGGGGGGCGGGCGGCGAGAAGAACTGGATACTGTATCACACTGGATACTATATCACTCCCGTTTCAGCCTCTGCTGCAGCTTCAGCAGGGCACTCCCAGGGGCTCTCCGAGGGACCCCTGTGTTGAGACTTTGGATCCAGCCTGTCTCTCAGCCCCTCTCTTGTTCTCCCCTGCAGGAAAACAGCTCCCTCTTTTTATCCAAGCCTCTCAGCCAATCCCAGCTCAGGGCCCTTCCAGGGTTTTTGCTAAGGGCTCTATTTCAAAACTTTGCTGGGGTTATGCCACCCTTCCCACTTCCAACAGGGCTGCTTCCAAAACAGCTTCACTTGCCCTCAGAGCCTACAGTGTCCCCCCTGGGACAAACTCTGTCTCTCTGCCAGGCAGCCCTTGCCATTCTGTTCAGGTGGGTCCATTTTTTAAATGCTGCCGCATCAATGATGTCATGACCCACTTTGGAAAGCTGAGCATGTTCAGTGAGTTGTTTGACCAGTATCTAGTTGTTTGTTTGGTAGCCAGGGGAACTGCGGCAGTTAGGACCATTATGTTAATGAGTTATTATGGGTTGTTGGAATAGTTTGATTTGTATGGTCCTAGCTGTGATTGACTTGATTAGCATTGATTGAGAGAGTAATGATCAGATCTGCACATGATTGACAGGTGGTGTGGTTCGGACATTATAAAGCCTATCCAGTGTAGGGGCCAGCACAGCTTTTGGGGTCATCATTGGTGTTAGAGCTTGCTGAGACCTGCTCTGTCTCCCTCTTTTGCTTGGTGTGTGTGTGCGCGCGTGTGCAACTGATTTAGTATTCGAGTGCTTGTGTTTGTGGAACCCATCGTTCATTGGCTGGAGTGAGTGAGAACACTGTGTGTGGGACAGTGTTTGGGAGCAATGACAGGAGGGCCCCGATCACCTGAACACTTGCCGGCCACTCAACTGCTTCTGCGTGTCGCGTTGGTCGGGTAAAGTGTCACCTCCCCCTTTTTGCTCAGTACCCACCTGCGTGTGAGGGAGCAGCATAGAAATCCTCAGGGGGCGAGGCTGCAGATCAGGCCTGCCCTGCCAGTCAGCTCTCTGGGGTGATAGTTGGTCACCGAGGGTGACAGGCTGGCACTGGGTTCTTAGCTGTTCTATAGTGTAACTGTTCATAGTACTGTATACTGTGCCTGTATACTGCTGTTTGGTTTTGTTGGTTCTTGTCTTAATATACTTGTTACACTTTACATTCCCATGGGGTTTTGCTTGGTATTTTGCACCTCTGGTTTGGGCCAGGCAGTAGGCCAATTTCCAGAGGGATTTAACTCTTTGGTGTTCCTGAAATCCAGTGGGGAGGTTGGTAGGGTATAGAGGCTTAACAACCCTCGGTGTGTGTTTGAGAATGTGGGTGGGCGCCTGAAGTGGTCCGCGGGGTTTTCTGCTTTATTGTGGTGTGCCTGCCTTCTCTTTTTCCTGCTCTTCAACATGGCTGGCAGTTTCTGCAGCTATGTAGCAGGGGCAGCTCTTTGGCTGCCTGATGCTGGTCTGTGTACCCCCGGGGACCCTGCCAGCAGCTGCCTGCCCCATGATCAGTGGCTGCAGGCATGTGCTGGGCTCTGCAGTCCCCTAGACCCTGACTCTGACCCCAGAGGACTACTGCTGGGCACAGCCTGCCTCCCAAGCACCATGCCAGCAGGCATATACCACCACCTGACACCAGCACCCAGATCCCTGGCTTGACCCTCCAAGGCCCCTGGCAGCAGCTGCCATGTTGGGCTTTCCAACAGCAGAGACAGCAGCCTGGGGGCCAAACTGGACCAAGGAGGAGACGGCAGACCTAACCACCATTTGGGGTGACATAGGAGTCCAGCGTCACTTTGTCTGGGTGACAAGGACCAGCACCTGTATCTATGTGGCCATGGCAGAACACATGCAGGAGTGCGGCCACCAGTGCTCCAGCCAGCAGTCCTGTGTCAAAGTGAAGGCCCTGCAGGCTCCGTGGGTCCAAGTCAAGGACCACAATCAGTGGCCTGTCCCTTCCACCTGAGAAGAGAAGAGAAGAAAGAAGAATACAATTGTATGTTTTTGCTTGCTAGCAATGGCTGCAAATCATGGATTGTGAGGACTTGATCACATTCCAAACGTCTGATTCATGCTATGAGTCCTTCTTTCTCCAACGCTATCCTGAACAGAATTTTAATCAAATGTTTGTTTGGGGAATATGGGGTCTTTGTAAAAATACTCATATCTTCATTCAAACAAGGACATTTATTTGTAAGCAAGCATATTTCTGAGTTTCTATTCATTATATATTATTTGCTAATTACTATTTTCCTTTAAAAAAAAAAAAAAAACAACAACAATTTTCCAGTCAGAAATAATACTAGTCATTACAAGGAACTGATCCATCTCCATTGCTGGTACAGTATGTGTTTTGTTTCATCCTAGAGCTGGCTGCATCTCAGAGTTGGGTGGATGGCATATGCATTCATGCATTTTCTGTTTGTAGAACCTTTGGAGAACTTTCAGTTTGAAAATTCCAACATTGTTAAACTTTTGCCTCTAATGTTAACCTCCTGCACCCA
>NW_005841881.1:2116336-2136728 GCF_000455745.1 Alligator sinensis | reverse complement strand
TCCCTACATTCCCTTCCACCAAAACAGCTGACCCTCTGGCTCACTGCAGCATTACTTTTCACTACAATACATCACCTTTATGAGACATTATGCTCCTTCTGCCTCAACTGACTTTTTTTGTTGTAAGTGGATTCTAAGACTATTAATTATTTCCCATAGAATTCAGCCTCAACCAATAGTCTTGCTTATCAAGAAAAAAATAGCATATACATTGAGCTGTAATCTTTTGCTTAATTAATATATGCATATTTCATAGGTGGAATAATTAAAGGATTATTTATATCACAATAGGAAAATATGATACAGAAAGGCCTAAGACTTCTACTTACTGAACTCTTCGAATATTCATTACCATTTTAAATTCCCTCTATTGAAATCTAAATTGCCATGGTGTTATTTAGCTATGTAGAATTTTGAATACCCTTACCATAGACCAATTCTTCGGCTACAAAAATTCTTGAAGCATTGTATTGTCCTACCACAGCCATACCACTGTGGCAATAAGAGGAAATTCTATACCCACAAGAATAGAGATGTCAGCTCTAGTAAGCTGCCCAAATTTCAGTGAAGGTATGTGCATTTTGTCTTATTAAATCCTCTTAGTAGTTTCACTTGCTTACAGCATTTTGTTTTGCCTCTTTTCATGGCATGTATGTGTGCTGTTCCACAGGTGCTATATTCTAGCCTAGGGATGATTTAACAAAATCATCTGTGGCCATTTTTTATATGTTGTGGCCATTCAGAACTTCACGGGAGAGTAGGGAAGGAATATAAATTGCCCTGCTCCAGAGATGTAAGTGATTTTCTTTTGGTTTTCACCATTTTATGACCTATGATTGTATCTATTATCTCATGCTGTTTTGTTGCATTCAGTTTTTATCTTTCATCTTGGACTTGAACTGTAAGTTCTTTGAAGAAAGGACTGTCTTTTTGTTCTGTGTTTCTACAGAATGGGCCCTGCTCCCTAACTGAGGACCTTAAGCATTATTCTAACACAGATAAATAACAAGACTTACCAATTTTCATTCCATCTGTCCACATACATGAGATATTTCATTTTAATGTTTGGTCATCCAGCTTCCTCAGGGCCTTGCTATAAGGTAATTTTGAGTGGCTCGTCAAGTTCTTAACATCTGGATTCTCCACACATTAACACCTGAAACTGGTTTTAAGTACTCATTATGCAGCTCAAAGTTAAGCCACTCCAGGGCAGGATTATCTCTGATCTCTGCTATACAGCTCCATGTTGGAATGACTAAGGTACAGTCATTCTAGGCAACACCTTAGTGTAGATGCCCACCTACCCCCTCCCAAGGTGGCCCCAATTGGGCTCACTGCCTCCTCCCTCATCAGCATCCCAGATACCAGCTCACTGCCCCTCCCCTTTCCTCCCCCCCCCCCAACAGACAGTGCCTGCATTGTCTGTCTCAAGGGAGCAAGCAGGGAAGGGTTAACTGACCTGCCCAGCCATCAGCACTACTCTCTGAGCGAGCTCAGGCCAGAAAAGAGCAGCAAACCAGCAGCTGCGGCTGAGTAGATGGGTCAACCCTTCTCTGCCTGCTCTCCTGGGATGGACAGCCGGGCAGCTATAAGTAGTCAGGAGCAAGGGGGAAGCTGGCCTGAAGTGCAACTGCTTCGAACTTCAGTCTGCATTAACACCCATCAACATGTTACACATTACTCTGAACTGCACACAAGGCCCTTAGGGTCAATGGCTTAGCAGAAAACCCATTCCCAGCAAGCCCCATCCTTTGGGAAAGCCGGTTTACCACTTTTTTAACAGCAGCGTCTGTGACATTCCAAGTGGCACAGTATTTACGCCAGACATTTTCCTCTATCAGATCTGTCTTCTCCAGATGTTGTTTCTTCCCCTTCAATAAAGTACAAATGTGCTGTCAAAGAAAAATGGTAGATACAATATCACTGCACAAAAAAGCATGTCCACACATTTACCAATGTATTATTTGATAAAAAAACAAGCATTTATTGAAGTCTGTGATACAACATAATAAAAAGGTGGTATAAATTGTAGTGTCAGACCCTAGACTATTCAGACCCCAGACTATGAAGTTCAACAGATATGATCCTGAGCCCAGGTTTTCACAAATGCATTATAGACTTGTTAATGCTGTGTTTTAAAAATAAGGGAAGGAAAATTTTAAATAAATAACAGTTGGGTATTCAGAGAATAAGAATAGCATTAAGTTAGCATGTTTTGGATGCTCGGATTTTAAATGTCTAGGAATCTGAATCAGTCAGAGGGTCCAGTATTGTACAGTGCATACACACACACTATTTTTTTAAGTTAACATTTTTAATTCGACTTAACTGTCAGAGCATACAGAGTCAGAGTATGTAGAAGAATGTTGATTTAAATGTGAAACAAGATAATACACCTCCAAGGTGTATTACCTTGAGTCACATTAGTTAAATCGATTTAGCTTACAAGATGGCGGCCACCATATTAAGAAAGCGTACGTGTGTACGCTCCAATATTGCTCAGCTTAAGTCGATTAAATTAAGTCACCTTATTCTAAGTCAACTTAGTACACGTGTATGCATCTGTAATGAGCTGCATACTCAGGGCATTCCCTTTAACATTTTTTATTATATACCTTCTCATTCATCCAGATATGACTATCCTGCACTTGCCTTATGCTTTCTGTACCCTAATGATGACTTTGTACAGTTGAAATTAAAAAAAAATAAGAACAGTAAAATCCTTATTTAGTTTTAACAAAGGAAAATGATGAAGTTCATCTTTTTCTAATATTCTGGGCAAGTTAATCAAATGGGAGATATTTCATTTTGTTAAAATGTCAAAAAGGAAAATAGTGATTTTTTTTAACTTTGAAACTTCTTGGTAATTTTCATTTTAAACAATGCAGAATGTTTGGCTGTTTTTCCATCATGGAAATAAATGTGAAATCTTGATATTTTCAGCAAGAAAGAAAATTCTATTTTTCAAGTCCCTTTTTCACTAAATAACAAAATATTTATTTCAGCTACTCTGTTTACAGTGATGATGACAGAAGGAAGGTCGGGCACTTGGGAGGCCATTTTGACTCTGAGGTAAAAAAGAATCTGATATTTGGATCCATCACTTTCACTGCCCACAAAGGCCACTTAGAAATACCTTTATTGGTTAATCCAGAACTTAGTCCATTGACCTCAGTTAGCAGTTAGCACAGATAGTGATATGCAAAAACAAAGCAGAGACTTATTTCACTGATCATAAAAGCTTCCTTTAATTCCCAATATCAAACAGGAACAGTTCTGTGCAAGGAAAAAAAAATGCAAGGGGTATCTAAATTCACCTCATCCTTTCCTAATTTTCTTTCTTTTTGAAAAAGAAAAGGTAATATTTATTTTTTCTTATTATGTTTCAAGTATCTAAACAACAAAAACAAGATATGTAATTTTCCTGATGCTTTCCAGAAGCCATACTTAGCATTTTTCTGTTTCTACACAATACTGCTATACATTTACAAGACAAACAAGGTGGCCACTGTCTGCTAGCAGTCTGGAGAGAGAGACAGAATAAGCAGATTCTTTCTGTTGCAAGTGTCACAAACCTTATATCCCAGTGCCTTCCAGAAATACACTGTCCTCTGCTCTGAGGGGTTTGTGTTTCAGGGGGAGAGGTGGAATTTCATTACCGGAATGAAGGTCACAGGTGGTTTTGCATGGCAACATAATTAAATTGCACTGAGTGAATTAAAATGGCTAGCAAAAAGATGGTCTTCTTTCCCAGGCTGAATGGGACAGATAGAATGCAGGTCCATGCTCAGATAGCAACTATTTTGCACTTTTACTAAGGGAAATTAATCTGGAGTGAAATCACTTGATGATATCTGCCTCTGAATTCTTTATCAAAATTATTCCTCTATCACCCTGAGATGAGAAGGCAAATCATTCATAATTAGCAAGTATTTTTTGTGCTAGTCACAAAGTTGTTGATGCCAGAGACAAACCCTTCTCTTCCTAGATGGAACTGACTCATGTGCTTGGGAAGAACACGCTGATCAAAAACAATTAAGGACAAGGGAAAGTTATTAAAGATGAAGAGAGCCATTTAATTGCAAATATTGAGTTGCATGAGTTTTACCATGGGGTGAGGGACTGTACTGTGGTTGCTGGTTCAGCTGCATGCTCCATCTCTGGCCTAAATTAATTCACTCAGAGAAGGAGCTGAAGTATGGTCTGAGTGATTAAAGAACTAGATGGAGAATTGAGACTGCATCTGCCATTGACACAGCACTGCTTTGCCTCTCCACCCTGCATCATTTCATCAGTCTTTAAACTTCGAGTAGTACTATTTACTTTCATCAATAACACTCTGATCCAGCAAGATATTAAGCACTATTCTGACTGACATCATGGTGCTAAAGACTTCATGGGAGTCTATAATATCAAGGTCTCAAGAATGGCCACAAGGCAATGCCCTTAGAATGACTTTGCTGAACATTTTTGTTTGGGGTACCTGTGAGCAGAAGTAGGTGGGTGGGTTGAGCTCAAGGGATGTGGTATACTATGGATCCTACTAATATCACTTAGAATTGAGAGTGAAAATCAAGCCCTTGGAACTTTTCTGAGGGGGCCTTCATTCATTAATAATTACAGAGCCTCAAGCAGAAGTCACTGTTGAAGTGGTAGGAAAAGCTTGACTTCTCTAATATTGATCAGCCGTAAATATTTTTCCTATCCAATGCAGAATAAAATTGTATTAAAACAACCCATGCCTCTTGAATCAGCCAAATTGGACTGTGAACTCCATAAAAAGAGAAATATTATAAGTTATCTGCCATTTCTACTTCTAGATGAAAACACTGAAAAGCACTTTTCCTTATTATTTCTGGTGCCCAACTCAAATGAAACTCAAAAGTGGAAAAATGACTTACAAAAGCAATAGTTTGAATTAATTCCAATTTTTTAAAAAGGCTTGAGAGGAAAGCTTTCCTTATTCTTATGACCTTTAAATAGCTCCATCCTTTCCAAAACGAAGGAAACAGACTTTAAGCTAGAAACAGGGCGAGGAGATTTGTGTGGTAACTTAAGGCCTGTTCCCATAGGATACTGGGTTCTGCATCAGGAAATTCAATGGTTTAAACACTAGAAAATGGTTACGGTTACAGTGTGGTGCTTTAGCTAACCTCAATCTGACCTTCACCTGTTTCCTAGTGTGGAACCATTGAAATGCATTCATCCTTGAATTTATGTTTCTATCCCACTACTTGTCTGTGTAAGTTGAACAAAGTGTATCTGAAGCTGATGGGTGAGATACTAGAATTTACATGGAGAGATATTATTTTGTACCCTCTCTCCAGATTTTAAACTTTGTACAAAGCTTGAAAAGAGCCCTGGTATGCTTTTCTTCCCCTCATATTTTTGACAGGGCTTTTCAGCTGATGCTGTGGGAGATAATATTGAGAGAAGGGCTAGTTTACAGCACCTTTGTGTTTTATAAGGGTATACCTGGCCAGAAACAATACAGTAGTTATATTAATTCTTCTTCTGTCAGAATATATATATATATCCACTCAATATTATATATACATATACACACATACACATGCAGAACCCAGTATCCTAGAGTATCTTATACATTTATGCGCGCGCACGCACACACACACACACACACACACACACACACACACACCAGGGAGCTGAGTCCTGGCCCTGCTACACTTGCCTCTGCAGACAAGCTTAACCCAGAGGCAAAAGATTTAAAGCTGTTATCTCCCAACTCAGCTGGGAAGGGACAAAATCCAGAAGGCCCTAGGATTTGCAGGCATCCAAGAAAAGGAGCCCATGGGAGGTCTGGGCTAGGACTATGCCTCAAAAGAGACAAAACAGGGGATCTTACCCTGGACCCTGCAGAAGCGTGGCTTGACTGCTGCCTGAGAACCCGGAAAAATTTATTTGCCGGGAGCAGAAATGAGTGTGAGGAGTGCCGCCTGTTGGAATCACTTCACTAACCAGTAGTAAAAGTGATCCCCCGGAGAGAGGGGTTTGAGGAGTGCCAACCTTTACAACAGGAAAAGGACTATCCTTTGGGGAAGGGGAAATCCAGGGTACACACCTGGGGTTTGCACAGATGTGTAGACTAGGTGTGGATACAGAGAGTAGTGAACCTCAGTCAGGAGATACAGCCTGTGTCTATGTCTACTAGAGGGATGCACACGAGCAAGGATGCTGACTGGGCAGTAAGAGGAGCACAGTGATCTAACTCTGACTCCAGGGTTCTAAGGGGTGACCCTGGGGGGAAAAAAGCAAAGAAAAACTGGTTTGTGGTGGGGTTAGGGTGAGAACCTGCTTGCAGTCTGATCTTAATCAGTCTCTTAATAAAACCAAGTGAGGCCCAGAGGGTGAATTGGGGAAGTTAAATGCAGAGTACATGGGGCACAGCTTGGAGGTTAGCAGTACTTGAGCAGTACATAGACTACACCTGAAAAGCCTTGAGGGAAGAATTTATGTTTGACTTAGAAGGCAGAAACCTGAATTAATTGAAGACTTGGAGCACAGGTTGTTGCTCTGAGGATCCTGAGAGACTGTTAGTGGCTCAAGGCAAGGACTTTGGTGCAGGAACTCCATTGCCCTTGTACCCAGTTGAATATAGAGGAGAATAATTGATTAAGAGTAGCCATCCCTTTGAGAGTGACTTTGAAATAGTACGAAATAGGCCAAGAGCGTGGCCTAGACTGAGAGGAAGATCCACTGAGGAAGGTCAGGCAAGGACTGAATTTGAATTGTGAGGTGGGAGTCACCAAGGAGGTCTCTAGAGGGGACCAGGGTGTTAATTTCCATTTATTTGCATCTCTGCTTGTGTGTAAACAATATTTGGCTAAAACAAATTAAGAGGAATTCCCAAACAAAAGGTGACAAGGAATTTGAAAGTCACAGGGTCATTAATTTGCAAGACATCTCAGGTGCCTATCAGACCAGAGTATGGGGGAAGAAGGAGCCCTAGAAAAAGGTCAATCCTAAAAACAAGCTAGAAAAGAATGATCATGGGCCTGCATTTCCTTCTGTCCATAAGAATATCAACAAAGTTGTGGCGGGCGACAAACTAAAGGACAGTGGAGTGTTGACCCAAGCTAGGGGATTGACAGGTGCTTCAGACGACTCCCTGTCACAATATGTATTGCAAAAAATGGGAAGTGGTAGGGCCCACTTTTTTCCAGGTGTAGTCCTTCCTCATCCTGCGAGTTACTCAAACCCACCTCTTCCACTTTCAGAAAATACTTTAAACTACAGGTTATGTCCAGTCTGAAAAAGGTACCCTCTCTCTCTCCTCTTGAAGCTGCACCACTGTGCACGTAATGGTGCAAGATACATGGGATCAAAAGGCCAGCAAGCAAGATGGGGAGGGACTCTGTATCACCAGAAAACAAGAATACCCCAAAATAAAGGATATTCTTGAGTTTAGGTCCTTGATGCTAGTTTTTGTTTTATTTTTAATTAATTAATTGTTTTTTATAACCAATACCTGTCTAATGTAAAATGTATAGAGTCCTGACAGCAGGGACCAAAAACAGGAACCTCTTTCCTTCCCAACCCCAGCCCCGCAAGAGAGTGCTCCAGCAAATGTGAAGAATGATGAGAAAAGAAACTGTCACAATTGTCTACATAGAAACCTCTGTTGTGGAATGAAACTAAGAATCAACACACTTGGATGTCAGATGAGCAGGAAAGAAAAGTTTGGGTCTGAGAACCACATTGCTGCATCATTTCCATTTCCAAGATGTTCGATGCATAGGAACACAGGACATGTGACTTGAAGAGATTTTCTAGGACATGAAATGAAGTGCCCTGCTATCATAGGCAGCTTTACTATATAATCCCTTTCATAAACTTTTCAAGCTCCATCTCAAAACTAAAATACTTTTGTCCCTCAATGTTCCTACAAGAAGGCTATGGCTGAATGTCCTTCCTTTGACAAGTTAAACTCATTATTCTAATTTCCAGCCTAAATATAGCCATACATGGTTAGTTTATATCAATAGTGTAGCCACTATTGTCCCATAGCTGAAATAGCTCTTCTTCTTCCACAAGGGACAGAGTTTGTAAGCAATATTCAGTTCTAATAATCTTTCATGTGTAAGCTTTTTAAAGCAGGAATTGTCTGTTTTCTGCATTTGTATAGCACCTAGCACAACAGAACCATAGGCCTATAGACACTATCATAATACACATTTTAAAATCTACATTTCTGATATCTTTTTAAAGCATGTTGTCCAGACATTTGTTGTCCAGAAATAGTTCTACTGATTGGACAAATTCTGTGCCACTTATGGACAAAGTGACTCAAATATTCTCTGTTCTTCAATAGAGAAAATAGCTCCCTTTGCTCTGCTAAATTTTCCAGTGTCCAGTAAAGCAAAGCTTCTGATTTGGTGATACACCATCTACAGCTGCTCCCTTAGAATAGCTACATTTAATCACCACTGCTTATTTTACTTGTGAGATTTTTCAGACAAAATGATTCAAGTGCTCTGCAGCTTATGACTCTATTTGATTATCAAATTCTGCCTTCCACTAATTTGTTATACCAACGGCGCAAATATATTAAATAATCAGGGGGGATCAAAAGTGAAAGTGCGTTAGTCTTACAGCTGCAGTGAGGAAACATAAACAAAATAGTAAAATGTCAAGGAAGACATTTCCCTTAGTTCTTTGTTTTCATTATAGCTATGATTGTATGTAGATATCCACTGCGCTGTTCAGTTAAAGAATTTTCAGCTTGTGGGCTGCTCATGAACTGTTACCTTTGACTATTTGTTATGCTTTTCCATAGTATACAATAGGTCACCTAAATTGCATGATCATGGTTTCTGATTCATAATTAGATTAATAAAGCTAACAAATGAGACACAATGAATGTTTGGCACAGTAAATGTTTATTGATGAATATGGAAATTAATGCTACTGTTCAAATATGAGTGGAAACAAATACTTATTGAAGGAATGTTGCTAATTATTGTAAGAAAAAAGGGCATTAGTGTAGTTATACAAAACAGTAGTTTGGACTGGAATAAAGGCTCAAGTAGACTGTGGTATAGTCAAACAGTTCTGTCTCCCACCCTGCAAATGATCTTGAGTGGCCTGCTGTGGAATTTTGTGGAGGAAACAAAGCAAAGGAAGACATTATAAACATTATCTTGAATTTTCAGGTCAGTTCTGCACTTGCAGCATTCACAGAAACATCTGTCTCTCCTTCCTTTATTATTGCATTCCCATTGGTGCCCTAACTTTGAAGACAATTCTAAGGAAAATGAGCAGAGCAACAGCAGGGAAGCTGGATAGCTACAAAGGGAAAACCTCAGTCTCATTTTTTAAGGCCTCTGTGGGGTTCCTGCTTGCAAACCTATATCAGGTGTTAGCCTTGGCTTAGCTTCTGATGGAGTGCAATGCTTCTCACAAAATGGTTGCTATGCTATTTGACACATGACTGGGAATCTCTGCTAAGAGAATGGAATTGAAAGCTAAAATGAACACACCACCTTTGAAAAATTTGTCAGTGTAGAAAATACACATCTCCACTCCCGCAACCCTGCCCTCTTTATTAAAGAACTCTGTCATCCCGCGTGAGTTGTTGCTACACTGGAGAATACCAAGAGCATCATGTATTACACATACCTGCAGAAGCAGCTGATTTTTCAGGGAAAAAGTCAACTGCAAAACAAAAGGGGTTCAGAATGGTGTTTATTAAACAAGTACTGGTTGATTGCTTTACTAGAAATCAACACCAAACTTCCTGGATGGGCCAAAAATAAATCCCTTCCATATAGTAAAGGAGCAAGAGAATTAACCCTACCTAGGCTTTGTGTGACTCCTCCTTCCTCACGCCATACAAACATGCATCTTAACTGAAGCCAGCATTAATCATGAAGCAAATAGGTCTCCGAGCAGTATCCTCCCTGCTGCATTTCCTCCTGTGTCCTTTTTACAAAGCTGAGTGGTCCACTGAAATGAAAAGCATCCACTTTCCTTACTGCCTTTCCATTTTATTTTATAATCTGTTTTTTCTTTTAATGAGGAACGCTATTTATTTGTTTTAGCTCCTACCTGTAAAAATGTAAAATTCAATAAGTTAGTCTATCCCTCTTGTCAGCCTGCAATATCCCTCTTTGTATTTCATGTAGAAACTTGCAGTCCCCTATGACAGGAAAAATATCAGAATAATGAAAAAGAAATCACAACATATTTCCATTTCATTTTCTCATTACATTTGTGTTGACAAATACCTTTCAAGTCATAGATTTCAAAGATTCCTTAGAAGTAGTTTGAGATGAGCAAAGACACAAAAAGTCTAAGGAATCTACTAGTTTTCATCACATCCATTTGCCTTGAGATCAATTTGAAAATGTTGGCACCTCAACAATGATATGAATCTCTTGGATCATCCCTAGCCTCCATCTCAGACTTTACACAAATGCCCTCACCCTAAAGAAACTGAAGGGAAACACAGACTTACATGTTTGTCTCAGTGGCAGAAACCCAGATCCACAATTGGTCATGAGAGGATACTTTCCCTCAAAAGCAGAAGATTCTGGGTCAGATACAAATCAGCCTTGTAGTTGCTTTCACACAGATGTTGCAAACTGTATGTGCCTTATTCTGAGGGAGTGACCCAGATTCAGTGTTATGCACTTAAGTCTCTTATGCAGTATATAAGGAGGCTTTCCTAAAGATGATCTAGGTCACTTATCATATTTACTTAAATGCAAGATGAAGTTTTAAGCTCCTTATTTTACATTTGCAGATAGGGAAACCTCATTAAATACATTGTCTACCATTAAATTGCTGCCAAAAACAACATGAGCTCAATAATGGAAACCAGCTATGAAGTTGATTAAATACAGCCAACATATACCATAACTATGAAACACATGAGCCATATAGGGCAAAAATACCAATGTAGTTTGTTTGTTTCAAGGGCCAAATCAGTTCCAAATTCTACTGGGCAAAGCCCAATAGTCAAGTTCCAAGTTTTGACTGAGCAAAATTCAGTTGTTCAAGTCCATGTGACTCTACCACCAGGCAAGTATTGTCCTCTCCAGACTCAGTTTAGGGCTCAAATACTCCCCAGATCTGTGGCAGACACCCTACATGCAAGTCCAGGACCTAGGGATCCTGGGGTTCAGATGCCCCATAGACTCACTTGCTCTTAGCCAAAAGGCCAGGGAGCAAGCTAAAGGGAAAGCAAGAAAGCAGTGCCCCATTCCCACAAAATTGTGCAGTCAGGTTTCCTGTATTTGGGGAAAATCACAGTGGTCAGCATGCCCAGAGTGCAAGGGGCAAGCCTCACCCTGGGAAAACCACCTGGATGATTGTGGTATCTCCCTGTAATGGGAACCTACATCAAGGATAAATTAGTGCAATCTATCTGAATAAAATACATGGTACTGCCCATTGCACATGCTCAGACTCTCATGATTAGTGTGGACCCACCCTCCAGGTGGAGCCAGTATGTTTCCCTGATACCTCATCTGCAGGGATCCTGGTTTGTCTGATAAAAAATCCAAAATCCATGATTAAAATGAAGTGCCAGTATATATATATACTGCCTATATATATCTCTCTATATATATAGATATCAATTGGACACAATGTTGTATTGGTATATTTACAATTTTAAAGCAATTTGGAAGCCTACCAGTGCCTCAATCAATATAATAAAATACATTTAAAACACTTATAGATTTTGGTATTTGATTTAAGGTTTTTTATCATGGAAAATCAGAGATCCCCCTCCCCCTTAGCTCACAGAAGGCAGGCCCAGGCCCCTCACTCCCAAGCCACAGCTCCCCAACCGTGCTGTGCCCCTCATGCCCCTCCACAGTCACCCAGCCCTGCTTGTGCCCCTTGCTCCCCACCCCCTCAGCTCCCTGCCCTCCCCCAGCCCTGCCAGAGCTAGCTGGTCTAAGGTCCATATATATGCACATGGCGCCCCCTGCCTGACCACCCTCCTCCTGCTCCCCTTAGCCCCTTGCAGCTGGAACTCTGCCAGCCTGTAGAGAGCTCTTTAGAAATCTACCTTTTTCTCTCCTTTGCCTCCTTTTTCTCTGTTTTTTCTGTAGGAAACAGAAAACCCAGATCCCTGATCATCTGCATATAAATTTTTGGAAAATCCCAGTATTCATGACAAGAACACGCAGTTCCAGTCATGAATGGTTGAGGGTGTAATTAGCACATGGATCGTTTGTGGAGAGTATCTGGAGTACATGCATAAACTGAGCAATCCTGAGCTATGGAGTCACAACTGCTTGAAATGCTGTTGACACTGTTGGGGCCTAGCCCAATGAACTGCATGGTAAATCATGAGCCTTTTGGCTTTGAACTAATATTATACATAGTTTGGGCAGGAGAGATACCATGAAGAGGTTTTCCTATGGAGGTCAGATCACCTTGAATGGCATGGTGGAAGAGTGGAGACCTGTCCAATGTACTGTGAACAGGCCCCGCTACAAGTCTACTATACCCTCCCAGTGGGAAGATCTCAGCACACGCCTATTTTATGGAGATGGGGGATTTCTCTCTAGCTTGCTTGTTTGGCATATTGGCATATTGTCTAAGGGCAAGTGAGACTCAGAAGCATCTGAACCCCAAGACCTCTGGGCTTGGGGCCTCAAATAGAAAACCTGCCATAGATTTGAGAGCATCTGAAAACCAGGCTGAAGAGTTTGGGAGGAAAGATATTTGCCGATGGTAATACCACATGGACCTGAACAACTGAGCTCTGCATTTATTTTGAAGTCAATGTTTTCAAATGTATCCTTCACTTCCATGTGTAGGGGAGGGGGAGGAGATGTAGGGCAGGGGGAAGAAGTTGTGGGGGCAGACAGCAAGGGCCACCTGACCCCCCAGATTTATTTTCCCTGCTGTAGCAATGGAAGGGGGACAACTACAAGGCAAACCACCAAAAATTAGATTCTATACCTGGGAAATTGTAACAGATTTATCCATTTTCTCTATATAGAATCTAATTTTGGGGGAGTCATCTTATATTCAAGGAAATATGGTAACTCCTCAGGAAATGCTAGCTGCAGAAGAATGCCTGAACTCCCTTTTCACCTTGAGGCTTAGGCATCTGTCATATGGGTCCTAGGGAGATAAATCCATCATCTCAGGATCAAGACACCATCCTACAATAGCACTAAACTCATTACACTGAAGTACTGCTTACAGCGTGGCAGCCTAATAACACTTCATAGTAGCGTGCCAGTGAAAAAACATGCTAATAAGCTACTGCACAGTGTTATTGGGCTACTGTGCAGTAACTGTCACAAAAAATTGTCCACCAGTGGTAATGTGCAGTAAATGTAGTTACTGCACATTCAGTTAGTACTGCACTAAGAAAGTACTAAATTAAATGTGCAGTAACTATGGCACATTATTGAATGTGTAGATGGGCCACTATAAAGCACAGCACCAGTACCATAACTCAGGAGTGGGGGAGGGAGCATCCAGAACAGCAGCCCATGGCACCCACTTTGGTTGGGAAGAGAGGAGAAACATAGCAGCTGCTGTAACTGCTGGCCAGCCCCAAGACAACTGCCGGCAGCCTGGTAGCCATTGTTGCCCCATTTGCCACTGCAGACCAGGGTACAAAGTGCTGTCCTGTTACACTTCTGCATAGGGGTTCACTCTTGAACTGAAAGTAGATAGGGGATTCCTCTTCCCATGTATAAGATCCCTTACTCTTGGAGTTTCCCCATTTCCCCTTCTTCCTGTGCAGGATGCGGGTAGAATTAGGCATTATGCTTGTGTGGAACTGTGAAGCAATCCAGCTTTACTGTCTTCTTTTTGTGTGTACATGGTTGACTTTGTTTGGCACAGGACAGACAAATTCTTGAGTGAATAGATCCTTACTTTCTCAGTACTGACCTCTGCACAGTTAAGTAGGGAACTGTTTCTTTCTTGGATAACAATATGAAAAAAAGCTGCAAGGACTTTACGTTTGTTCCAGTTCCTCTGATGCATCCTGCACTGACTGCTGCTCCAATGTGAAAATTGAATTAAAACTTATCTGAGACCCTTAAAACAAAAACGAAAAAGAAGACGATGATGATGATGACGAAAACAATAGAGCTGGGCAAAACTGAACCTCTTTATATTTGAATTGTTAAAAAAAAAGGGGGGCTCAAAGACATGACCTACATTTTGATGCGTATCCAAAATAAACTAAAACTTTCCAAATTCATCAGTGCTTATAATTGCCATTGCTTAATCTGCATCATATATTGGTCTTTGTAAATTTATGCATTTCAGTTTTGTGATGTTTGTTTTCTCTGTGGGGTTTTTTCATTTTCCTTTTTTTTTTTTAATTATCAGCACTGAGATGCATTTTGAATGAGTAGATTGATCAAGTATCACAAGCCACAGTTCCTCATTTTCTAATTTTGACTATGCTACTGATTTACTGTGTGACCTTGGGTAAGTCCTCTCTTCTTTTTTCTACTTGATATGAATTACATTTAAGGATTTATTAATTTTGCGCTGATGGCATGATTCATGTTTTTACATAGATTTGAAAAATATAAAGTATGGAGCGTTGTTATTACTACTCTGTAGATGCAAGAACAAAACCTTGGAGGGAAACCAGCTTCAGAAATTAAGGATTAAAATAAACAATTTCACTAAAGAGAACAATTCAGGCCTAAAATATGTGTGTTATATAAATAAGCTTATAGAGAACCTTAGACCAACCAGAACCGTACACCATATTTCCCTAACGTAAACAATGCAACACTCTTTTTTTTTTTAGCAAAACAGAAACAGCAAACTATTCTGAATCATTTTTAATACAAACATTGTGCAGCAGTAAGCGAATGCATGGAGAGCTGGAAATGGTATTTAGTAGAAACTGCTTGAAATCAAAAGATCCATTTCCATTTCTCAGGTGAGAGAAATGTAAAGAATAAAACAAATGCAGAGTAAACAGGTTTTGAAATGGGCACCAGAGCTCAGGTGTCCCCTCTCAGATGAATGCCCTAACTGCTGGGACACAGAGGGTGCATCTGCATGAGACACTAACTGCGCAGTAGCCTAATAATACTGCACAGTAGCACATCACAGCACAAACAGTGCTAATACACTGTTGAACAGTATTATTAAGCTGCTGCACAGCAGCATTACTAAAAAGGCCAGCGCTGGTTATACAAGTACTACATTAAATGTGCAGTAACCACTGTGCAATAATGAATGTGTAGATGTGCCCAGAGTCATATTATTTTCTCTTCTGCTCTCTCTTTCTGGCCCAGTGAACCTTAAATGTTTTCCTGTATGGTAGCACTTCTTCAACAGGAGGGATGGAGATGTCCAGCTCCCCCTTTTGAATGGCATATACATTGGTAGATGTGATGGAAAAGATGTGAACATGAATCCCCCTCAGGCTTAGGAGTGAAGTGTATTCAGGTCTCCCATTTCCTTTGTGAATACTCTAACCACTACACTTTTATAAGAAATGTATGGGTTTTCTTTCTCTCAAGGATTGGTCTCACTCCTTTAAAGAATGGCCATAAACACCAGAGGATACCAGGTTTTGTGGCTACAATTAACAGAAGCACATAAACTTTGAGCAGGGTGGAGTTTTAGACATTCCCTCTTTTCAAGTGTGTCCTGTGGTCTAGTAGCTCAGTGTTACTTCCTGCTCAGCATGCTGGTCACTTTGGATAAAAATCACTTTGGGCAAAATGGCAGAAACAGCCAATAGCTGGACTCCATTACCCAGCAGCCCCTGCCTGCATGGCTAGGACTAGTTTCCATGGAGACCCGAGCAGCAGGTGTGCTGTGATTGTGCAGGGCAGGATTTTCCATGGAGACTGGCCCTAGCAGTGCTCACAGGGAGTATGGAAGGGCAGGATGCTGCTCTGGGGCTGGGCTGGGATCTTGCAGCAGTGACAACATGGTCCAGAGCTGGGGCAGAGCCGCAATCTGCAGCCTGCTTGCTCCAGGCAGGGGCACATAGGCAGCAGATTGCAGCTCTGCCCCAGCTCCTTGCAGCAGTGCAACATGCTCTGGAGCTGAGGCAGAGCTATGATCTGCTGTCTGCACGCCCCTGGCCAGATCATGCAGGCTGCAGATTACAGCTCTGCCCTGGCTCTGGACCAGGCTGTCACCACTGCAAGATCCCAGATGGGTCCTGAAGCAGCTCCCCACCCTGCCATGTGCTTTGCCAGTGCTGCTGGGGCCGGTCTCCATGGAAACTGTGGCCCTACACTATCACAGGGAAGCTGCTACTGGGGTCTCCATAGAAACTGGCCCTAGCCATGTGGGCAGGGGCTGCTGGGAAATGGAGTCCACTGCCAGCCAGATCCAGCCCATGGGCCATCCTTTGCCTGCCCCTGCTTTGGATCCTATTCCAAGGTTTCTAACTGTCTACAAACTCTGTGTATAGAACCTAAGTACCTAATACAGGATTCAGGATTCCACCATGGGGATCTTGGACTAAGTGTTTTGCTCAAAGTTATATAGGGTGCATACAAGCATACTTCAAGCCACCTAGACCTAGACTGGGAGCAGGGAAAGCTGCTGGAAGGAGTGCATGCAGCCAGTTGCTGCTTCCAGGAGCCACTGCAGAAACCCAATGTTAGTAACTAGATTTGGGGAAGGATGGGTGGGATCAGGGCAGAAGGGGCTAGCAGGTCCATGGAGGGGAGGGTGGCAGGACTGGGGATGGTTGGTGGGTCTGTGGGTGGGGGTGGGGAGAGGGGTTGGTAAGTCTGCAGGAGGGGGTTGTCAGATCACAGGGAGGTATCACGGGCTAAAAATAGCCCAGTGATGGTTGCGGGAGAGGGAGTGGGGCAGGATTAGCATAGCACTGGGGCTAGGGTGAGCAGCTGGGCTTTCCTATGCTGTTCTTCGAATGTGTGAGGGGATTCAGGAGTTCAGGTTAACACTTTCCTAGATCACTTTAACCCAATCTTTACCTAAATTAGTGCATCTCCTTAGGTGAACTAACTTAGACTGAGCACAGACTTTTTTTGGCTAAATTAAACCTCCTTAAATTCTGCACAACTGGGCATTTAGATTGCCCCAACCCTGAAAAATCTTTGGCAGAGCAGGAGATTGGGCAAATGTCTCATATTGCATCTTAGACCCAAATTCACTCGTGTTCTTATGGCCAGTAATGCAAATAATAACAACAACAAGGAAATGAGGATCTTTAAAATTTGTTCAGCTATCCTAATATAAAATGTGATTAGCAATTGAGATAAGGGCATTAGAAAATGCATGCTTTTTAGATCTGTCAGGAAGCAGGAACAGTAATCTAAACTAGAGCTTGTTGGAAATTTCCACTGAAGCTGTTGCAGCCCTTTCACTTTGTATTTATTCCTTCATTCTCACTTTGTTATTATTCATTGGAATAGTAGCTTGAACCAGAACATCCCACACGGTCAGATGAGTGCCATGACAACTGAGCTGGAGAGTCTGTTCCTAGCCTTTCCTTCTTACCCCTCTCACTTCTCTGGCCCAATGGCTATTTGTTTAAATGAAAGAAGTGAGTTCTAAACAGGAGAGGTTGAGAGAACCCTGTGCCATGATACACAATAGGCTAGTGATTAAGGCATTCTCTGGAGATATGCAAAACTAAAGGGGCTAAGTCTTGGCTTTGAATGAGGCAAAGCTGTAACTAAATTCTGCAGCGTGCAGAATTCTGAGGCTTCCCACATCCAATATAAATACCCTAAACAATGGACCTACTATACTAGGTGACCTTTTCCTTCATTTTTCCATGAAAACCCTTAAAATAGTATATGTTCCTCCCAGTGAAGAGTGGGAAAGTTGTTTCAAATCCAGCCTTAATCTAAATGCATGGATCAAAATATATTTAAATTCTGTAACCACTCAGGGAACATTTGGGCTGTCATTCTGCTTCATTTGTTGGACTTTTGAAATTCCAGGGAAGCAGCAAGGTGACTTTTACAGTACTGATCTTCCTCCTCAGAAACCACAGCTCTCCCAATCAATTGAACTAAAATAAACTCTCCCTTAGCATTTAACAGTGTAAATCCAATAGTACAGGTGGTCATCTTTGATTTGTTTCAGTAAAAATAGTTATGGATATGAAAATAAGCCAGCTCATTGCATATCCTGCAGCATCACTAACACTAGTGATTTTATCTAAAGGTTTTACATACATTTCATTCTAAACAGTTGTTTCAACAAGTCCAAGAAACAAAATTAATGCCTTCATTCATGACATTATCATCTTAGCAGAATGCACCACTTGGCAAAGATAAGTCAGACATTACTGATGGATTTGTAACAGGGGAGTGGAGATATTTCTAAAACCTCACAATGCAGGATGCTTTTGAATGGTTGATAAAGATGAGAGAGGCTTATGATGTTTGGGAGTCAGTTATTTTTATCTCCCACTTCACTTGGTAAATGAGTGTCATTGGATCCATTTTAAACCTTGCAAAACGTAGAATCATTTACTGACTGTGACTCAGTAAATAGACCAAATTTCTGTACACTAGCCTATAGATGTCAGAGAAAATGGATATTTTTGCTTTGCTAAAATTGACATTTTTCAAGCTTTATCCTGTAGCATTTTAATCACTGAACCTGTCACCTTTGTCAGATCTGTGGGGAACACAGAAAGGCATTCCAAACGAAAGAACTTTGCGTGCAGCTCCGCCCTGTTTTTCTCCTGGAAGGTGAGAAGGATGAAGCTTAAAAGAACTGTCAAATCATGCTCTGAGCCATGATGAGGAAAAAATGATTAAAGATCAAAAGCAGTGAAATATGTTCCTGATTAAGAAACCAAGGACTGAGTAATGCTGTTGTCAAATTGAATGTCCCCGACAGCAGCAGCTGCAGCAGCACCTAAAGAAACAGAATTTGCTCCTTTTGCGCAGCTAAATAACTTAAAAGAAGGAAAACAAGTGCCTCAGCTAATCTTTTTCCTCAAAAACTTTTGCAGTGTTATATGTGATGCTAGTAATCTCCTCAGCCAGCAGGGATTCAAAGGCTGACTATCTGTAACCTTTAACTCTGAATCTTCTAATTAAGTTTTTTTACCACTAGCTATTTATCAGCCCCGTACATCCCCTGATGCAAACAAACCCTCTTGGAGGTTTGCAAAGCTGTTGCAGGGAAAGGACACATTAAGACTGTCAGGGAGGTCTATCTATCTTGATTTATTTCATGAGCTCTTCAAATGTTTGCTCTTCTCAGTAATTATAACAATAAGCAAAGGACTGTAGACATGTTGGACCACCCTATACAATCTATGCAAGAAAACCCCTAAAGAGAGGCTAGGATATTTGAAGGCCAGGAAACTGCTGAGTGCTCTCTGATAGCGAGACTTGGCTTGCTATCCCAGGTAAAGTGACTTGAGTTTTTTTTTCTCCCATACATATGAATCTTAGAGCCATCCATCCACGGAGGGCTTTTCAGCAGTCAACTAATCTGCCTGATTTCCTAGTTCTGTTCCTTTGCTCGTAAGGCATGGGACTCTTAGAAATACAGCATCCTTGTCAGCCACTCCCTTGGTACATCTTTGAACAACATGAAGTACAAAGCAGCATAATATAATTTTGAGAGAGGTGGTATCAGTTCACACTTACATCCTGGTGGTAGGCACACCAAGTGGTAGACCTGTGAACTCCAGAGACTGCCTTCTGTTCTGGAGCTGTTCAGGCACCCTTTATATGTATGAGGTTCTATTCTGTTCTATCCAAAGTTCCACTTAAGTCAATAGAGAGCTCACATGGGAAAGCAGTACTGAATATGGTTATGGACAGCAGAATTGGAAATTAGATTAGACAGGCTTTTAGGTGGCTTGTGAAAGAGGGAATACACTAAAGAGGTAGCACACTACTCCCTTTTTCCCAGAGCTTTGCAAGAATCTTACAGTTCACCTTCCTTCTACCTCCTGGATAGGAAGCTGTTCTTTTAACAATTACAATAGGGATGAAAAAGATCAATTAGCTCATCAAAGTGAGAATTCTATCATCCATTGTGCACCTATATGGCACTTACCCAATGGCATAAGTGGATTTTTGGGGGGATTCTACTTACCCTTCCAGTGAAGACTGTAACTGTACTCTGCTACTCCCAGGGGTTTGGGCAGCAACCAGGCAGCTGGCTGTTATCCCAGTTAGGCAATGCTGCCTGATTGGGGAACAGGGCCCAGCTGTTATATATTAAGGGATGGGACCCGGACAGCAGGAGCTGGAGAGACACCACTGGCTGAACTGTTGCTTAGTACAACTTGAAGGTAAGGGAAGAGCTATTGGGGATGGCAGGAGGTATTGGCAATGCATAGGGGATACATGCGGGTGCATGTGCACCCCTTGAGATTGGCAGTGCACCTTCTGAAAGAAGCACCGCCTATGCTGCTGGCAGCTCCTGTGGGTGGTTGCCACTTGCCCCCCCC
>NW_005841881.1:2081680-2116308 GCF_000455745.1 Alligator sinensis | reverse complement strand
CCACCCCAGCCTCCAGGGACATGTGTCATTCATAGCAGGAGGCTCCTCGTCCTGAGCATGACTGGAAACTGGACTCTGCCAGGGAAGGGTGGCCTGGTGGGACTGTCTGTGGTGGGATAGTCCCCCAGAAATGCCAGGCCAGTTCCCTCCCCAGTGAAAGGCAGGTAGGGGCCCCTGATAACCCCAGCCCCCACATTCCTGGTGGGTAGTTTGATGATGACAAGGGGAGCCCAGGCTCACTGTGAGCACTGAGGCAGGGCCCAGACCAGGATGAGGGACCTGAGGCAGCACCCAGACTCGCAGTAGAGTCTGAGGCTGCACTAGGGAGCTGCGAGTTAGGTTCCGGGCTGGGGGGAGGGGGCCCTGGTAATAACTTAGAGAAAGAGCAGGTGGATTGAGGCTTGGCACCCTAGTCCCATAGTGAGGGGCTTGTAGGCTCAGGGAAGGGCTTGGAGCCCAGGGAAGGGGCTTTTAGGCCCAGAGAGGGGCTAGGAGCCCAGGGTAGGAGCTTATAGACCTAAAGAGAAGCTTGGAGCCTGAGGACAGGACTTGAAGGCCCAGGGATGGGGCATGAAGGCCCATGGATGGGGCTTGGAGCCCAGTGTATTAGGAATATTACAAGGCTGGGTGTTTGGCCATAAAACATCTGTGAGGCATGGGACACAATAAAGGAAGGTTGGAGTCGTGTACATAGGTCCTTATTATCAGGGCAGGTAAGGGGCAGCCTCCCACCTGATTAACACCAGTCAGTCATAAACATCAAGGTGTGGCAGGTGAAATGGGCAGATGATTTGCCCGGAAGCAAGTGGGCAGGCCTATGTTGAGACCAGTGCCAGGACGCCTACTTGGTTCAAGGACATATGTATGTACTCAGTAGGTTATATACTACATATGTAGCTAGGCAGCTAAGTACACACATACACTGGACATGCAGAATCACAAAGTGCTGCCTGGCAAAGAACCACAGCTAGTAGAGGTTAGAAGCAGGAGGAGGAGGACAGTTAGGACACTTAGCTAGGAATTGGGAGACCTGTGTTCTAAGCCACCCCTCATTCTGCGGGTGTTTGAATTTTGTCTCTCTGACTTGCAAGTGAAGTACAAGAGAGAGCACAAGCCAGAGGGAGAAGGGGGAGCGCAGTGAGATGAGTGCTGGCCCAGAAAGCCCTGGGTGCTAGCCTGGACTCATGCTGGCAGTGGGGCAAAACCTTTGCTACTGTTTTCCAATCATTTATTGAGTGACTCCACATCAGGAAGGGTAGAGAAGGGGCTGGATGTTGCCTTATCTATGGTTCTGTGGTTCAAGCACAGTACTGGGATAACCAGAGAGCTCAGATTCAAATAGGTCTACATGAAAGTATCCCTAATCCTGGATCACCTACTTCCTGTGCAACTGCTCTTACTACAAAGCTACTGAGACTAAAATATTGGTGGGATCCTGCTGCTTTTCCCCCTGGGGACTATGCTTAGGCAAGCACATATATAGCCTTATATCTATCTGTCCTGCTCATAGCCTACCGAGTATGTACTGTGGTCACATTGCTTAGGAGCAATAGGATCATAAACATTATGTAATGCCACTGACTGGGCTGGGACTGACTGGGCTGGGAAACTGCTACTTAGACATGCCAAGGGTAATAAAACCCCATTCTATGGCTGAAGAGGCAGGTGACAATTACCCCAAGACAAGATATATTAATTTTTAAAATGATTCCTAACTAGACCTTTGCCCAAAGGCACCCTAGAATCCTTATCCATAAATGTAAATGTAAGTGTAAATGTAAAGGGTTATTATTATTGCTAGGTTTGCATAAGAAAAAAAATTAAATAACTCTTTAAAAAGTAGGTTGAGTGAGGAACAGAGAATCTATTTGCTATGCAAAAGCCCAATGAAAATGCAAGTATGTTCAAAATGCATAAAGAAAAGAAAATTATTGTAAGAATAACAGTAACATACTGATGCCAACCTGCCATCTCCATTAATTAATCTTTCATTTTATCTCTGGATTTCCAATAGCAGTCAGATGGGAATACTGTTATGATTGAATTGAGATCCTTTTACACTCATTCGTCATACTACAATATAATAAACACTTTTATTGCCCCAGTTTCTTCAGTGTATATATAATTAGGAATCACAGATTTTGTCACCTAGTTGACTGAGGAAATCAATAAGAAAAAAACATATTTTAAAAGTGTAGGGGGCCTGGAGAATTTCACTTAACACCAATGAATATATTAAGTGCCATTACAATAAAACAGGAGGACAGAAGGAAAGACAGAAAGAAGTCTGACAAACTCTGGTCTCGGGAATGAAAATTACAGCATTTTCACTTTTATGTTCTAGCCAAATATTTTCATAGAATAACTCAGTTCTTACTGCATTAAAAAGTTTGATTAGCCACTGCTACCTATTGATGGGAAGAGATGTTCGAAACAAAACAGAACCAAGGGTCCACAGAAACTCTAAGTACTTAATTGGAGAAAAAATCTGAGAGTTTAGTGGAAAGATGAGATTTTCTCCAATACTCCCAGTAAAGACTTTGGAATCACTGAAGAGGAGACTCTGAAGGTTTCATCCTAAGTACTTACCTACGGATTCTGAGGGGCTCTAAGTGATGTTTGAAATCTATGCCAGCTGCTGAAAAACTTCTGCAACAATTGTTTATATTAACACATCAATTGATGGGGTAGAAGCTGTGTCTGTGTGTGCAAGACTTCTTTTATCTTTGCATTACTGGCTAACTGTAAGCAAATAAAAATCCTTTCAAGCTGTCTTTCTCTATTCCTTCCACTTCAGTTATGCTCCTATTATATGAAGTTGCTCCACCAGTGGGATAATCAGTCACTTCAAATTGCAGGTTCTTCTGGATTTCCTTTAGTTTTTCCACTTTTCCCAAGTGCATATTACAATATTACTGAGAAGCTACAGAAATTTTCCTTTATGCCATCAATATTTAGAGATGTGTGGACAACTGATTTTTTCCATAAAACCCCGTGATGGACAGACCAAAGGGCTTCTGTCAGATTGATACATGATTTAGAAATCTTTCAATAACATACACCCTACTGCAGAAAAGGGGTGATGAATATTCTGCAGGTGAAACTTTGCCTAATGTAGGGTTAACCATGGGTTTGAAATGATTCTCTCTGAAGAACTCAATCTGTGCACCTAGCCTTTACATGTGTTTGCAAATTGTCCATGACCACATAAAAGATTTTTGCCAATGTGCATGTTATTCAATATTGTCCAAGGACTGTTTTATAAGACCAAACTTTGTTCATTGAATTATTAGCAAACTGCAACATCTTTTCTTTCTATTGCTTGATATTCCTGTTCCATTTGAGGAGCTGTTCACGTAAGTCATCTTGTATTGTTTCTGTTTTCTGACTGTATGACCTAACAATAAAGCTATTTTCATTCCCATCCTTAGCGTATTACAAAAATAATTTTCCTGATTAAATGAATCTTGACTGTGGCATAGTATCCTAAGACAAAACCTTAGTCTCTAAGGTGCGAATGCACCTTGTCTTCTGCCTTTCTCAAGTTTGGCAAGTTTAGTCTTTATTTTACTATTTTCCAAAGTATATATGCCTGTTTGATTAAAGGAGGTCAATTATAAATAGAAGCCCTATGAAACAGATGAAAATGATATGCACAGGCCACATAACAAATCTCATTTGTGATAGAAAACAAAGTCTTCTGTGCCTTTCCACTGTATCAAAATAGAACTCCTCTTTTTTGCCTGTAGTGACTAGAAATACTAGCCATTCAGGGTACAGTCAAGAATAAATACTTACTTTATCATTACAGCAGCTTATTTAGAGGGGTGAGGTGGAAGAGAGACAAAAAATAAGCATGAGTAACCAAAAAGGAGCACTATAAAGGCCATTTAAATGCATGTGTGGTGGGCTTCCTTGACTTTGCCCAGCTCTCTGGGGTTAGGAGACCACAAATGCGATTGGTGGGGCAAAACCCACCGATCAGAGATGGGCAGGGAAGGAGTCAGGAGGAGAGTTTGCTTCCCCTCTACTCCAAAGGCTCCAAAGGGAGCAGGCGTAGACTTAACTGGGAACTGCAGTTGCAGCCCCTCTAATTGGTCCATTTTCAATCTGGGGGCAGAGCCCCAGAAAGGGATGTAAGTAGCTGTGTGCTGAGCATGTGGCGCAGTTGGTGAGGGATGAAGAAGAAGGAAGAGGTCCTGGGGCTAAGAAGAGCTGGGAGAGCTGCCCAGCGGGCATATCCAGCTGCCCAGAAGAGACCGAAAGATTCTGCTGCTGGACGTAAGCGGTGGGCATTGCGGGCATCGCTGCACAGAGAGTCCGCGAGGGACTGGGACTCTGGGAACTGCAGTGAGGCGGCTCAGGTCTCCAACTCTAGCCCAAGGCCAGGCTGCAGTTCAGGCGTTTCTGCATGGGGGGTCTGCAAGGGACTGGGATCCTGCGAGCTGCAGTGAGGTGGCTTGGTTTTCCAAAGACGGCATGAGGCCAGGCGTGGGAGCCAGTGCTACCATGGGGTGAGACATTGTGGGAGGTAAAAGCCCTTTAGAAGGAGAGGCTGGGCAGCTGGGACCCATTCCTTGCAGTGGGACTGTATGGGCCCCGGGAATGAAGTGGTTCCCGAGTGTGGGGAGCAGCATTCAGAGCAGAATGGCCCTGGGTATGCACAAGGTGGCCCAGGCTTGCAATTCCCACTAAGAAGGATTGAGCCACTGAGAGGCATGAGCGAGTCACACTGGTCCCTTGAGGCCTGGACTGATCCCGCTTTTGGAGAAACATTAGCCAGGACAGAGAGCTTATGAACACTCTCCCACCCGGCTCCTTGAGATACATGGGTCAGTGGGGTGATGGGTCTCCCAACGAGGACTGACACTCAGGGAAGGTAGCCTCAATAAAGATGCAGGAGGAAGAGATCCCCCAGAGGAAGGGAACCACTAGAGATCACTTGCATTTCATATTTTGGAGTGTTTATTGATTGTTTGATATATGCTGTGAATTTTTGGAGTGTTTATTAAGTGGTAACTGTACGCCTTGCATTTTAGAGTGCCATTTATTGTTGTATTTACCTGTTCATATCGTGTGGGAACATTATGCTTGCCTGTTTGTATTTGGGTGTGTATATAGTTATGTATAGTATATGTATTTATAACCTGTAAATACTCACTTTAGTTCACTACCTTTTTATATATAACTATATTAAATTTGTACCTGGTTAAGACATTGCTTTCTGTCCCTCATCTGTTGATTCAATTCAAATACTTCTCTTCTCATTCCTCCTCCTCACAGCTCCACAACTCTCATCCTCCCTCTCAGTTTATGTCTCTGCTGAACATCCAGAAAGAGGGGTAGTAGTGGATTTATAGCACACTTAATTCTTAGCTAAGTAGGGATCAATATTCAGGACACAGGGCCAGCCCTAGCCCGAAAACCATAAACCTCCCATATATCACTGGGTACCTCAGGGAAACCTCACAAATAATTTGGTCATCTCCTCCTGCCCTAAAAAGTGCCTCCTCCAATCTTGTGCTTTAACTTAGCAGGAAGCACTGGTTGGTTAGCTTTCCTGTTCTAGTCTTTTATTGTGGCTCAGGTCTTACCCAGAAATAATTAGGGATACCTGAGACTGCTGCTTGCCATTTCAGTCATGCCTGTGCCTCAGTTTCTGTTCAGCTGGTGTCTGGTAGGTTTGGTCCCTACCTTCTGGAATGAATGGAAGCAGGGTTGCCATCTCTCACACTGCTATCAAGAGTCCCATGAAATGGGTTGCTTTCCTTAAAAATCACATTTCCTGGATTTAGGTAACTACATGAAAATTGAAATTTTCAATAAAAAAGAGTACATTTCTAGCCCTCAGGCTGAAGAAGAAAACAACAAAAAACAAATTAGAAGGCCCCTACATTACTACTGTTTTCAAAATCTCATGATTTTAGCTCATGGTTTTAATGCTTGTGGTTGCTAATGCTGTGGAAGTCTAATAATTAAATAAGGTGTTTCATAAACAAGCCTTTTCCTCTTCCTGGGCTAAAATCTTCCAGCTAATGCCTGTGTAAGCTTATAGCATGGATTCACAGTACTTTCCTTGCCCTAGACCACATCATCCTTTTTTACAGTGTGGGCAGATTGTAAAAAATCAGGCCACCAGGCAGTCTAAATAGCCAACAACTGGCCTTCGTTACCCAAGTAAGCCTGGCTACCAGCAGCCTAAGTAAATACTTTCAGCTGTCCCCAGTTACCTGCAGGGCCATGACTGCTTGCTTATAAACAGCAGCTGCTTCAGTGCCCACCAGGCTACTCAACAGAATATGTTCTAATCTAGAGTTGGGCTTCTGATACCTTGCTTCTAGTTTCCTGATTCCTGCCTACTGATTCCTTGTTTAAGACTAGACCTCTTGTTCCAGACCTTCTGGCTTCTGGTTCCCAGCCCTCCTTTCACTTTGCTCCTGACTTTATTCCAGATCCCTGTCTTCTGACAGCTGGATCCTGGCCTCTTCATGTAGATTTCCTTCAGCCATTTTATAAAGTCTTTTTGGATGGACAGAAAGCTTTTCTTTGACCCACTGGAGTTTGCCCATGTAGGAAAGTGCAGTTCAGTCCTTCGCTCTCCCTTTTGTTTTGGGAAGTTCCTTCTATTAAGCTCCTTCTAATAATAATGATTGGCTTGTAACATAATGGGTGTGTCCACACATGCACGCACATACGCTTGCAGCAGCTCAAATAGAAGTGGCTGGTCGGGTCCATTCAGTATGTACAGAGCACCCATCAGGCAGTGCTGCTCTGCTGCCGTGCCTGCAGCTGAGCCACAGCCATGCTGGCTGCTGCCATCGGTGCCATGCGGATGGGTGGGGTACCGGCGTGTGGTGGCCCCTGCTCCAGCCCGCCCCCCCCACTCAGGCCCCCACCAGGGGCTCAGGATCACGCTGGGCCAGGTCCAGCCTCCACATGTCCCAGGCCAGCTCCATGGAGGCAGGACCCAGCCCAGCACAATGTGTGGTCCCTGCGAGTGGTGCCAGGCCCCCGGGTGACAGCCCAAGAGGCCCAGTGCTGCCTGAAGGGTGCATGGCTCCACACTGCACCAGGCTGGGCCTGCAACAAGTGGCACAGGTAGCACCGGGTCTGAGGCGGCTGGAGCCATGCCACACCACACTGCAGGGGGCTCTGGCAGTAGTGGACCCTGAGCTCCTGAAGGCTGCTGCTGCTGCGGGGGGTGGGATGTGCACCCTGCAGGGGACTCACCACCTGACCAGCACCCCCACCTCTACACAACCCCCTCACGCCCACAGTCCCCCCACACATCCACAGCCCTCCACACCTACAATCCCCTCCCCCCCCAGTCCCTACTTACCAGGGACAGCATCCAGGTCATGCTGCTGCCTTGCACCACTCCTGCTTGCTCCCCTGCATGCAGAGAGAGCATGCTAGGGCAGCAAGATCACCACAGAGATTCTCTAGCCAGATGCCAGAGCTTCTCTGGAGGACCCAAGTCAGGGCACAGTGCAGGACCATGCCTTGCCCCACTTCTTCTTCACAGTTTGTTTTTTTTTGATACCTGGATTTCCAGATATCAAATTTTGAGCCTGTGCTGCAAATATGCAGTATTGGAAACATTTTTTCTGTTCACAGCAAGCCTCTTGTGGTGTTTCAAACTGCTTTGAGATGTGCACACTCATCTGGATACACCGAACAAGTGCATTTCATAAGCATTATCTAATTAAGTTCTCTATCTGTACTTTCTAGTTGCCTCACTGTCCATAGAGCACTTGCCAGTCATCACAAGATAGTTGGCTGGCCATCTATTTCTGCATCTGGAATTTGAGTAAAGGAGCTAGAATTCATTAAGCACCTAAAAATATACTATATTTTCTCACATGCAACATACCTCCAAATATAATATGAACCCTGTTTTTTGAAAGGCAGAATGAAGGAAAAAAAAGATATTTTTCCAGACATAAGGATGCATAGAGCAGGGACAGCCTAATCTTCAGCTGGCTTATAGAACAGGAACAAACAGAAGACAGAAAAATTGTTCTGAGAAAGGTTAGCTTGATTATTGCCCATCACGGCCATTAAAAAGGAGTTACAATTATTAAGACCTGTAGAGTGAAAAAGTGAGTCATTAAGTGACTCCCTTAGCTTCCTGAACAGTAGTACCACAGTTGCTGTACTGTGGAGCAGGAATCTAATCAAGTTGCTTCCAGCCCCAGGCAGAAAAATCAGTTTCCTTGCTTAATACATTTGTCCCAATTTTGGGGGCCTGATTTTGGGCAGAAAGGTGTGTGTTGTATGCAAGCAAAAATAGTAGTTGTGTTGGATTGATGTTGCAGCCACAGTAGTCCAGGCAATATGCAGGAGGCAAGGATTTTGTGGGTGATAGTCCATATATATATATTCTATTTGGAAAATTATGGTAAATATATATATTTATAAAATATAATATTTATAATACACACACACACACTCTAATTGGAGAGTGATGGTAAATATATATATATACTAGCCAACTGCCCATCAAGAATGATGGGATGGCAAGGAGGGGGCTGGGATGGTATGCCACCACCTAATGTCCCATGTTGCTGCTGTTCTGTCTCTTGCAGGGAGCGGGGTGGGGGAACCGAAGCCAGCAGTGGTCCTCGGCGCTACTTGTAGGGAGCGGGTTGAGGGAGCTGAGGCCAGTGCTGTTGGCCTCAGTTCGGCTTTGGAATCATGGCGGTGCTCCCTCATGCTTGGAGCACTCTGATTGGCTGTTTCTGTCAGCCAGTCAGAGTGTGAATAAGGCGTTATGGATAGAAAGACTCAGGCTTTTATAATATTAGAATATATATACCATCGCTTTCCAAATCAAAACACATTTTAATATACCTTCCTTGTCTTAGAAGGGTGTTAAGTAAAGAGTCCACAAATTGAACATTGGCATAGAAATTCAAGTCACCGGTGTCAGTTTGACACCTGACTTTCATTAAAAGTCAATGGGAAATCTTACTTGTGCATCACCTTCCTTACCTTTTATGATCACATGATATACCCAGTGAGTGGAAAGCCACCATGAAGCAGGGCCTACATTGATTTGAGGTGGAGATGATCAATGAAGAGATGCAGAAGAGGTATCAGAAGCAGGGAAGACAAGATGGCACTCGGTATTCAGGCTCAAGCTCAACCAAGTTTATATGTACAACTTGCTGGAGGGTCTTCTTGTCACTCATCAGACTCAATATATATCAAAGATTCATGTGTGGGGACCAGGCTAGTAGGAAAGTACTGATCAGATAGACATCACCTCCTCTCAGACTGACAGGGAAGAGGCAAATAGACTGAAGAGAAGAGTTTGACTCCCCATCTCCTGGTTTTAGAAACGACGATTGAAGGTTGCTCCTTTCTAATTGTGGGTATCTTCTGTCTTCCCATCCCTTGAAGCTCAGGTGATGAGAAGTTAAGAAGACTCTCAATGGTGGCCATTTGTACATGCCACAAAATTGGCCTTTAAAATGGCTTAATGCCCTTTTGCACCACTTTAAATGGTGCAGCTGTTTACACATGTCAGTGGCATAATGCAAGCTAAATGACTTTGGGACACAGCAAAATAAAATGTAACCCAGGCGGTACTCCAAGAGGTACCCCCTCTCCAATTGAAGGGATCAAAGCAGGTGCACAAGCACTGTGGGTGATGTAGGGACTCTCCTCCCCACTATAGAGCAGAGCCAGACCACCAATGAGTACTTAACCATATTCCTTTAAATAAGAAAACAATACTGGGAACATAACCAGTATAAACCAGGGGGTAAAGGGGACACTACAATGCCCCGAGGGGGCAGGATTCAACAAAGGTTAGACACTTACAGTCATAGACGTATTCATCCAGTTGACAAAAGACAGGGTTAACCAAAATGTAAAACACAAACAGCAGAACAAACAAAACTGGTTGGTGAAATATAAAAGGCACAAAATACAAAATGTCAAATGAGATGGAATATAGGGCCTAGGTACCTAGAGGGGGAGAAAGGGGGAAAACACAATTACTCCTTTCCACTGCAAGAAGAATTTCTCTGTTAACTCATGCATCCCAAGTCACCCAAACTAGGATTTGAACTTGAATCTCCCACATAGTAGGCAGAAACTCTACCATACAGACACCAATGCTGGGACTGCTCTAAGCTGCTAGGGGTCTTGACCTTCCTGGAGCCCCGGCCTCATGTCGAGCTGCCTGGCCTCTGACTGGAGGAGCTGGAAGCAGAGCTGGGAACCTCTCAGGTTGCTGCTCAGATCCTTGCAGGAGTGGCGGACCCCCTCCTGCTAGCACAGCCTCTCACAGGGGATCCTAGAGCCCAGCAGGGAGCCTCTCCTGCCGGCCACACACCGTGCTGGGTCCAACTGCTGCCTGCAGGTCCCACTCTTTCAGACTCTTCTGGGGCAACTGCTCCCACCCCACTGGGTGAGCTCTTTGAAGCTCCTTCCTTGTGGTCCCTTGCTGGTCTCTCCTGAATCAGCCGTGCTGCCCCTTTTTTCCCCCTCCAGGTGACCCAGGGGACAGGGAGGGTGAGTCTCTGGGGCCTGATTGGTGAAGAAAGGGAATCCCAAGTCCTCCAATCATCTTTTGCCCTTTCAAAACCCCTGGGCTAAGTCACTGCCAGCCAACCCATTACAAAAACATGTCCAAGGTGTTTTAGTGTGCTACCTTACAGCCACAGAGGGAAGCACTGGACCCTGTGCAGCTCGGGGGCTGTGCAGGCAGCCCAGCCAGCCAGCCTGGCAGCAGCCCATGCAGGCAGTCTCCACTGAAAGAAAAAAAAAAAAGTGGTGAGCCTGATGCCTGATCTTTTTTTTTTTTTCCTCCCTGAAGCCTGCCTGCTTGGGGGCCTGGTATTTCCCTTTGCAGCTGTGGTGCACCATAGGACCACCTGAGCTGGGTGCCTGTGAATGGGTGCTGCCTGGGGGGTGCCACCACTGCTGCAGAGGGAAGCACCAATCCCCACTTCCCCCCGTGTAGCTCAGGGACTGCTCAGCCCACTGGCCGCTTGCTCTCCCCCCCCCTCAGCCCACTGGCAGCTTGCCCTCCCCCCCTGTCACTGAAGAGGCAGGTAAGGATTGGGCCCAACCCTTGTGTACACATCATGGGGGTTTACTTCACCCTAAATTGAAGTAGTGTTTTTAAAAACCCACTGCTTCAATTTAGTATTAAACTGAAGTAAACCCTCATGGTGTGTACAAATGCCTTCAATGGCATAATTCTTTCTTCCCCTCTCTGAAGGGTGAGAATGAAGGTCCTAGTGAAACTGGGTCAAGATTTTAGGATTCCCCTGCTGGGTTTTTTTTTTCATCCTTCCTGGTGATATCTATAATATGACATTTTGGGAACAAACAGAGAGAAAGGAAAGGAAAGGAAAGGAAAGGAAAGCCTGTCAACCTCTCTCACCAGGCCTCAGATTTCCCTGTGAGGACACTCTATACAGCCCTGGGAGGTAAGCTGGAGGGAGGGAGTGGAAATACCAGAGATCTCACAAGAAAGCCAGATCTCACACGGTTTTCAGAACAATGCAGATGCAAGATCATCCATGGGCAATAAGAATAACCTTCACCGGTGGAAACAGACTCTTGATGCTTGTCTTACATAAGCCAATTCTAAAAGCTAGATTTCCACATTTAACAGCTTGTCCATCACTTTTGAATATATTGAGTGAATACCCAAGACATGGACAAATCAATTTTAAAAGCCATTGTGGTACTTGTTGTAAAAGTACATGCACAATTGAGCATATATTTATAGTAATTATGCAGACAGATGACTGGGTTGTTAATTGTTGAATTAAAAATGCTTATGTACTGTTATTCTATGTACAGTTTGGACTATTATGTAGAGTCTGAAGTATGTTTTTAGTGTGTATTTCCATTGTCTATTTTGTGGAATGTAGTTCTTTTGCTCACATACCGAATGCCAGTAACTACCAAACAGTTTAAGAAAAGACTTTATCCCGTGTGGTCCTCATAGAGATTGAGTCTGAGTATGAGAGATGGGGAGAGAGGGGTTATATAAATAATTAACCTTTGAAAATAACTCTTGCTTTTGGAGTGTGCATATCAGTACAGTATAATTATGCATTTTTATTCAGTGTTTGATGAAGACTGCAATAGATAATTTAAACAGAGTGTTCATATTTGCATAATGGACAGGATGCAGCTTCTCTCAACAGGCCTCTGAGAGGAAGTCATGATGGAACCTCTCTGCTAGATCAGTGATGGCACCCTGGGGTGTCTTGAACTCCTTTTCAGGGTGTTGCAGGGTGCCATACAATATTAGAATGATTGGTATACAAATATCTATATGTGATTCACAAAATAGACCAAGGAATTTCACATAGGAATCCATAGTATCAAGAACATTCTGACCTGTTGTAATTTTCCTGAGTTTTTACCAAAAAGTATTCTATTATTTTTCTAAAGTAAAAAAAAATGAGTGAAAGCTAGGAGCTGCCATTTTCTGAGCAGTGCCTGGAGTCTGAAAAGTTTGAAGATTATTGTACTAGTGATGTGCTAATATTCCTTACTTTTCCTGGTCTGGGATTGTTCAGGAAGCCAAATACCTAGGCCACAGCTTTCTGTGGGTTATACTCTGATCAAACCTGTGTTCTGATTGAGCCTTAAAAGAGCTCGAAGAGTCCCTGGAACTGGATGATGTTTTCAATCGAGCATACAGAGTAAGTTTCAAGGCACCCGAAGAATTTTCCAAATACAACTGGTTAGGAATTTCTCAATAAACATATGCAAAAGTATATTTTTTTAATTACAAATTAACCATGAAAAAGAAAAAAGAAAAAAAACCCTTCAGAATTAAAATTCCCCTTTTAAAGTGTGTGTATATATGATAATACACATTTAAAAAATAAACTTTTGTATAAGTGCAGTAGTTTTGACACAATTTTCAGGAAAGCTCTCTCAGGTCCAGAATATAATTTGTGGTCTCTGTTAGAATGTGAAAAAGAGACCCCCACCACCAAATAGCCAACAGCCTAGAGAGTTCAGCAGCCATGTGAAGTCATGTGACACATATTTTGATGTCTCAGCATTTTTCATGACATGCAAAATCTTTCTTTCCTAGTTCTACCTGCTAGTCATTGCAGAGAGTAAATTTCAAACAAGTCTATGTGTTGAGTTTTCAAGAGATCCCAAGGGCCAAGTTTCACTTTAGATTAAAACCCCAGTGAATTTCAATGGCTGGAAACCCAAGATGTACTAAAGCCAGGAAAAGTTCCTTGCACCCAGTATGAACTACAAAAGCTGTGTGCACGTTATAGTTTTGCTTGTTTTTTCAACCATTAAATATGTGAGCCTGGAAACCAGACAGTAACAGTAAGTGAGGAATGACCTAACAGTGAAATACTTGTTTTTTATTGCCTGCAAGTATGCAGTGCCATCATTTGTTTGATTGACATGTAATAACATCTCTTTCACTATAAAAGCTGGAGTTTTGCCTTATTTATGTAGGTTTCAAACCAATAAACTGGTTTCATAATGCGTTAATGTTTACTTGTAAGCAATAAAGTGAAAGCTTGGGCAATAACTCCGACAAGGAAGAAATTATTATGAGATTGGAGCTGAAGGTTTATCATAGGTTGGATTCTTTTTTATTCATGCACAGTCCCAAACACCAAGTAAAAGATAACATCCAGCTTCTTTTAAGAGTATAAAAACCTCATTCTCATGGGCATCAGGAGTTTAAATATCACTTAAAATATACAGTATCTGGTTTAGGATGAAATCCCATCAGTCTGTACAGTGCAGATTTCTTTATTGTAGACTGATGTTTCTTGTGCAGTCTGCTTCCTGCTTTTTGTTTCCTGCTGCCTCCAGATCTTCATTTTGATGTTGAACATTAAAACAATTCTTCTCCTCATTCATTTTAATGGCCAGCAGGGGAGATTAGAGATCTTCATTCTCTGAAGTGTCACAGTTCTCTGTTCATTGCTCCTTTTGTCATGTTTTCTTGGGCATTTTTAGTACTGCACTGCAGTGGACCAGATATCTTTACCAGCTTTGGGATGCACAGTCTTTCTAATCTGATCCGTCTGACTAATTTCTTGAATCAAGATGCCATACAAGAAAACCATTTATGGGAGAAGCAGTTTCCTCTCTGCTACAGCACAGGGAGCAAGTCAAGAGACTTGGACTCTATTGCTAACTAGACCTGGCTGGGAAGCAAGATTTCAATTTCACAGGGAATGGAGCTTTTTAACAGTTGACTTTATCTTGAATCACAACTGTTTATTATTATTATTTGAAATTTCCCATGAAATTGTTGTTGTTACGTTGTTGTTGTTGTTCATTCTGGAAACACCAGACACGCTGATTTTGGAATGCAGTTCTGAGACTTACTTCATTTGTGTTTATAAAGGACTTAAAGCACTAGCACAGAAAATACTTTAGTTTCCAGAAGTGCAAATACATATTAACTTTTACAGAATTGCCTCTGAATTAGACTCATACCTTTGTTTGGGTTTAAAAGTCAGATGTCAGATTGTGCTTGCTCATTTTATTGGTGTACATGAATCACTGATATTCTTCTGTACCCAAAAGGGTCATAGCTTGTGTTAGGATTGAGCTGTTCATAGGCTAGAGATAGGAGAGTGACTCACTAAGTAATTCAGGGTAGAAATTGCCCATTGGTCTGTGCTTGTACAGTGTCTAGCTCATTCAAGGCCCTGCTCTTCAATTGATTCTTGCCACTATTAGACTAAAATCAAATACATTAATAATATATAGATTGTAAAGCCTTTGGGGCCATCTACTTTGACCTCTTGCATAGCAGAGACCATTAGAATTTCCTTGAATTAATTCCTGATTCAAGTCCAGTAGTTATGGTTAAACTAGAGCCTATCACTTAGGACAAAAAAATCCAGGCTTCAGTTTAAAATTTCCAGTAACAGAGATGCCCCATAAATACTTGGTAAATTGTTCCAGTGGTTAAACAATAACACCAGTACCACTGGTACAAACATGCAATCTTCTGTAGTCTCTGTCATCATCCATCACTGAATTTATTGGGGTGCTTGGATTTAGCCTTAGAGTTAGGCTGTTGTCCTTCCTGAGAAATGTTGGTAAGTTGAGATATAAAATTATTTCAAACTATCAATATTCCAGTGCTTGGTGAAAGAAGTTCTAAAATAAGCTCTCGTATGGCAAGCTTCTCAGAAAAACAGCTCTCTCCTATGAAAAACTGACTATTAGTTTGCATCCAAACTTCCAATTTTGGGGTAGGTCATTAGGAAGGTTGTGGTAGATACTTTTCAAGATTCCTAGATCCTCAGATTTTCTTGACTGTTAAATAGTGCTTTAGGACTGACTATATTAATTGGTATAATTGTGAGAAAATGTATCATTTTGTATTCAGTGAAAATCTCTTATCATTAGGCAACACTTGTTTCTGGTAGCTGACCATGACATTTTGTGTCTGGCTTGTGAACTCTCTGTCTTAGATGGAGTTGTTTAGTGTTTCCAGTCTTCACTTCCTGAAAGAATCCAAACATTTTCTAGTCTAATAATTTTCTTCTCTGGGATGCCACAGAGGTTTCCAGGGGCACACATTTCACTTCAGCATATATATAGGCTATAGAGAAATGTTAGCAAGTAGATAAGAGATTCAATACAGTTAGTACGGTGATGACACCAAGATTACCATTTCAAACATTTCAGATAACTCACTGTCTATGGGCATAGATTAATAGATTCAGAGATTGTGAGGCTGGAAGGGACCTCGGAAGATCATTGGGTCCAGCCCCCTGCACCAAGCAGGAAAGATAACTGGGGGTCAGGTGACCCCAGCAAGGTGACTGTTTAGTCTCTGCTTTAAAGATTTCCAGGGTAGGTGATTGCACCACCTTTGGAGAGGACTTATTCCCCAGTCTGGACACTTTAACTGTGAAGAAGTTTTTCCTAATGTTGAGCCTGAAATGGTCTTCCAGGGGTTTATGACCATTACTCTTGGTTTCCCCCAAGGGTGCCCTGGTGAACAGTTCGTTGAGCCCTTGATGTACTCCTCTGATGTAGTGGTAAATTCAGCTGCTACCAAGTCCCCTCAGCCTTCTCTTTTTCAGGCTGAAGATTCTCAGATCCCTCAGGGTTTCCTCGTATGACTTGGCGTGCAAGTCTCTAATATTACGAGTAGCCCTTCTCTGGTCTCTCTCAAGTTTTACCATGCCCTTGTTAAAGTACAGCACCCAGAACTGGATGTAGTACTCCAGCTGTGGTCTCACCATGGCTGAGTAGAGTGGAAGAATCACTTTCTTGTTTTTGCTGGAGATGCATCGATTGATGCATGCCAGAGTATTATTTGCCCAAATAACTGGCATTTTATTATTGGCATTTTACACATCTGAAAGCTGCTCTGATTGAAACACCCACAGTGTCTAGTGTATTAATGTCCCTGTGCTTCAAAATGGTGGTTGGGACACTTTAAAGCACCTCTGCCACCATTTTGAAGCATGGGGATCCTGAAACATGAGATGCAGATGCTGCTGCTGATGTGCTAACTAGGCGCACATAATATTTGAGGTGCACATAATAAATCTGTTGTGGAAAGTTACTCAGAATTAGGTTGATTTTGGGGGTTGATTAATCAGACGTGCTCTGATACGCTGTAATTACCGCATGTTAGAGCAGCTTCCCCGCACTTCTATAGGCACTGTGTAAGTCTAGGGGTTTTGATAAGGTTTGCTGGATATAACTTAATCCAGACAAGACTGAGATAATACTAGCGGGCTAAGGGAAGCAACCAGAAGGGCAGGTGGACATTATAGGTGCTGACAGATGTGCTTCATAGATGTGCTACAGCCCACTGTAAATCATGGTGTTTCACAGAAAGCACCATGAGTTACAGCGACCTCCCAGTCCACCCCGAACAGATGTTCATTGTTGTGTCAGAGGGGTGGGGGATCGAGCTCCACTTTGAAGCTGATCCAGGAAGAGCTGTATTTCTGCAGCCTCTCTCCCCAAGCCCCACTCCACTCTCAGAGTGTCTCCAATCCACCCCTGCCCTCTCTGGTGCAGGCTAGACAATTCCCAGCCTGGAGCTCCCTTTCCTCCCTCCCCCCGCCAATCTTGCAGACAGCAAGTGGGTGGGGCTGAGCTGCATACACCCAGCCCTGATCAAACAGAGGTTAATCCAGGCACTTCTTTCAAGCATCTTCATCTGAACCCTAATTACATGAGGGTTAATATGTTGCATGATTGGACACTTCTAAAGTGCTCTGCAGCCATGCACTTCTGTCAGGTCATGTCTGTAGAGCGCTTTTCACTGGCCAATAATGTGACAAATTTCACTTCTGTCAGAGCCCTATATTAATGTCTTGACTTTCCTTTGTAACATAGGGCATGTATAGACAAAACAGGGGCCCTACATTGAAGCGGTGGGTTTTAAAAAAACACTGTTTCAATTTAGGGCTGATTAAACACCCATGTTGTGCACACACCCTGCTGACTTACCTGCCTTTCTGGTGGGGAGGGAAGGGCAAGCTGCTGGCGGTTACAGCAGTCCCTGGGCATGTGGTGGGGCTGGTGCTTCCCTCTGTGGTAGTGGTGGCCCCCCTCCCCAGGCAGCACTCACCCAGAGACACCTGGCTCGCTCAGTCTTAGGGGGCACTGCAGCTGCGGAGGATAGCACCAGGCCCCTGCACAGCTCAGGCAGGCAGGCAGGCAGGCTCAGGGCGGGGGAGGGGGGAGATGAGGCTCGCCACTTTTCTTGGTCAGAGCCTGCTTTCCTGAGCCACTGCCGGGCTGCCTGCAGGGCTTCCTGCAGAGCCCCAGAGCTGCATGGAGCCTGGTGCTTTGCTCCATGGCTGTAGGGCAGCAAACTAAAACTCCTCAAAGGTGTTTTAATTTGCTGTACCCTGAATCATTTAAAGCACATTATGCTGCTGGATTCCCTACAGCAGCTGGAATTAATGGGCAATACCCCACCAAGGTGTGCAAACACCAACACCCTTAAAGCTGTGCAAAAGCATTTAACTCACTTTAAATTGTTGTGCACACACACCTCTTGTTTCATTTACACATGGCCATAGACATTCAACTTAGGTGTGTTATCAGAACATGGGCTGCATCCCTATTTGTGTGATGCACATAAGACATTAGTTGCATAAAGTTACATCAGAATGAGGTTGATTTTAGAGGAAGGGAGTTTACTGAAGTGCATCACAGAGATAGTCCATCATTATCATGAGTACACCTGACTAGTAAGAAAGAACCATTTCACAAGTGCCCTTGATCCTTAAAAGGTCCTGGAATATGAATTAACAGCTGAAGGAAATTGTAAGAATAGGTGGTTTATATTGACTCAACACAAATATGATGGTTACTTAAAATCTTTTAAGAAAGCAAGTAACAATCAAAGAATAACATAGTAGGTAATGTTATTTGTTTTTTATAGCACCTCTTATCACAAGCTCTCAAAGGGGTTCTAACTGTTAGCTGATTAGACTTCAAGCCTTTTCTGACATACAGAGTCACACACATGCCAAGTAAATATCGGACTTTTAATTTACAAGAAACAGACAAATCTTGTGCAGTTTGAGGTACTATAAACTTCTCAAATTAGACTGTATATTCATACAAATAATTTGGGTTAGTGAACCCTTTGTTCCTGTCATTTGAACTCATGTTTTATTCAAAACATTAGTTGAAAATAATAATTAAAATTAATAATTGTTTTTTTCCTACTTAACGAGATAGAAGGATCCCCCAAAACTAGGTTGACGTAATTGGGTGTCATAAATATGATGATATATGCACCAGGTCAAATACAATCATGATATAAATAATTACACAAGTTGAGCTTTGGGCATGAAAAGAGCATATGTAGTGAAGGATTGCAGCAGGTTGCCATTTAATATATGGGTAAAATGAGTGTAACTTATAAACTGAGAATATAGAATGAGAGATCATCTATTCTCCTGTTAGTTGCTTTTCCAGCTACATTACCATCTTCCTGCCTCCTCATCATCTATGTGTAATTTGTCATCATGAGGCAACTTACTGTAAGCCAGATCTATGAATGTTAAACTCCCATAGCCATATGCATCCATTTCTGTTTGATACCTAACATGTAGCTTACACATCCACTTCTGGCTCTGAATCAGTGCATTTATTTTTTCATTAGACTTTTCCTCTCTGATTCCTTTTCTTGTCTCCTTGCATTTATTTTTACCATTCTCATTCTCCCTGTTCTCTACTCCATTTTTCATTGCTTGGTATTTCACTGGGGTGCTTTTCTTTGTCTCTTTTTCTTCTCCTTTCACCGCAGTGTCATTCCTTGGTGGAATATGAACCTAGTAATGTTTGAGCTTGAGTCAAGCTCTGCATTTTTATTACTCCAATGTTTACTCTTGGGAGTTTATCTTGTGATATTATACAATTACCCATTCTGTAAAATCCTTCTCTTTATTTGGCATTTACTTGAGCAGTAGCAAAAGTTGAGTCTACATAATAGGCCCCAAGCTATTTTGAACAACTTCAGAACATTCTTTGGCACAGGTGCCTAACTGGCTAGGAAGAAATACAGGCAGCTCTTGGAATGAAAAAATCTTACAAAGGAGCATTACTAATCATTGTTTGTTTGACCAGTGGCATGCACCATTTTATCACAGGAAAGAGAAGTGTCATGTCTGACTTCCTGAAGGGAGGAGGGGGTCTCTGATGTGAGAAGTGACCAACTTGGCTTCTGTGTGTCAGGAACAGAAGCAGGTGAACTCGTGTTCATGTATGAGGCCTTCATTAACCTCCCACAGCATATGATATGTCTTTCTAGCTCACTGCTTTCCTATAGAGGGGATTAGACAAACACATTAACTTAGAAAAGGGAAGTCAATAGTACTTCAGTAATAAAGGCCTGCTGCTGAAAGTGTGTGTGCGTGCGGGGGGTGTTGTTTTCTTTCTTTAAGGTAATGAAGGTTGGTGAGTGTTAGTAAATTCCATCCAAGTGTTTTCTCACAGTCTGTTTCATTTTAGAGTAATATAGGAAACAATTTGCAAATGTTATTCCCCTGCTCACCTTGGAAATCACTGCTTTGGCAGCACTGAGGTGTTATCTGTGAGCAATTTGCTTTCCATTCTAGTGGTTAAAAATACAAAGTAACCCAAATAACAATTTTCTGGCTCTTACATTGTCTTGTGCAAATGGGAAATACCACTGCACAGAACTTTTTCAAAAGCTAATTTAAATTAACAGATTCAATTTCATACATGTTACAAGCTACCTGAGCTTCCAGATGGGGCCTGTGACAAAGGGACGACAGGCCTACCTGGAAACCATCCTTCCAGTTTAGCTTAAACTTTTATCACAAAAACAGTGGAATTTAAGCAGTATTTTTTTCAGTCCTAAACTCAAATTTGCTAAGGATATGGAGAGAGAGAGAGAGAAAGAGGTTATTGAGGGAGGGAAAAAAGGGAAGGCAACTCTTAAGGAATTGTTCAGGGGCCCTATTTACATAATAACACTGTTTAAGAATTTAATAAAGGGAAATAATTCCAAGGAGGACAAAAAAGCAAAGCCCATAGGTACTAAAAAGTAAGTGGGCACAATTCACAACTGCATTACTGAGATGCCTTTAGCTATTGAAATCATCATTGTATACAGTGTATTTCTTAAATAACTTTTTTTAAACAACAACACATGAGGGATCTGAGTCTCCTTGCTCTTACACCATTTTATACCTACATGATTGCATTTAGCAGTATCCTTTGCATGAATAAGTCCTCTTTAAATTGTATCAGAAGCAAAACTAAAACAAAGTGGTTTAAATGTTTCTGTTTATCATTTACTAATTCCGTTTGTGACGTCTGTACACTTATCTGACCCAATGTGAGGCAATGAAGCATGATTATTATTATTTATATTAAATAAGCACCTACAGTCCACAAACACTATGGATGTTCAATTGTGCCAGGCACTGTACAAACAATGTAGGAAGAGACATACCCTCCTTCAAAAGGAATGAATATTTTTAGAGAAGAGAATACTTCCCTTTAAAAAGTAATGGGGTATTTTTGTGCAGACTCGTACTTTAGTTATACAACTGAAAAGGACAAAAGAAGGCTAAGATGAAATGGCATGGCTAAAGCAGTACAACAAATTATTGGCAGAGAAGAGATTAAAATTGTGCTGTCAGAGTTATAATCTAGTACGCTAGCCACTGAAAGCAAATCATCCCTGGTGTTCTCTACAGAGAGGCAAGACCTTGTGGAAATAGTGTTTAAATATTTTTCTGCCTTGAGGTATTTTCTCTTGGACTTACTTAAATGAAAGTTGGGGGGTGGGGGCGTTAGCTAGTTTGCATGTTTACTGCATGTGTTCCCAATCATTAGTGAATTAATAAAGGCTCCCTGCCCTAACCTGTCACTCTTTCATAAGCACTAAATTCACTTAAACCATTTTTAATATGTCAGGAGGACATTATTGGTCTGCTATTAAGTCACTGTTCAATTCAAATAAAACACTAATACTCCTTCTGCATTTCAGGGCTTGAATGGTACAATATTGTGTTCAAGTTGTTATATTTAATAAGGTGTGCAGCAGACTGAATGGTTAATAGTTTAGAATGGCAATTCTTGTAGCTACATAATTTTAAAAATAGATTGGGCTTTCTATGTAATAGGATGTCTGAATGAAGATTTTTACGATACTATCATCACCATTATTATTACTTTTGGTTATCTCAAAAGCCATGTTAGTACTGTGACAGTTGCTCATGAGCTGACTCTTTTTTTCCCCCCATCACCAAGCAGCTTAAAAATTGAAATGAATATTTCATAGGGGGAGGGACACTTGGGGAAGTAGTGGAATAATTTGTCTTTTCTTTCCTATCCACAGGCCTGAGTGTTTTTGTGAAATGACAACCAGTACTCAGGGAAACTAATGAAAGAATATTTCAATCAAGGCCAGCGTATGGAAAATTTCATGCTGAATAGTCTATTCCAAAAGGAGGTGGCATGTTGGGGACAACGCACCATATAATTTCCCGAGTATTATCAAAGAGCTCATATTAACTGAGAAGATTTGTGCCTTCAAGCTCTTTCCTTATTATTATTTTTTTTTCTCCCTACAGGAAACCATTTGACTGGAGAGGCAATCTCTGTACCCTGTCTATAAAAAAACATTTTGGCACCCATTTCTCCTTCTGCGTGCTTGCTTAGTTATCTTTTCCATCTGGATGAAGAATTATCTACAAGGTTTAGACCAAAAGAAGAAATAAAGATTCATTTAAAAAAAATTAGGAATGATCATCAGGAGGTTTAAAAATAGATTTCATTTTATTTATTTTATTTTAGCCCAAATTCCCTCTGATAGAGGCAAAGAAGGCAGGGCAGGTTGGCACCTTAGGGTGCTTAAATCTACACAGAAAGAGAAGTAGGTTGCTATTGGTCAGGATCTCTGGCAGATTCTTGGATCCCCTGATAGCTCCATGGCAAAAAGGAGTAAAAATAATTCTCAGAGATAAGGTCTTTTCTCTATCCTCTACTCAGGGATTTACAGTTAGAGATTAGTTCTTGTTTGGGGCTGAATGTGAAATCAGTTTTGCACAATATGCTAATCCCAGTGTCTTTAGCTATCTTTATTGCTCTTCCTTGGGACATTTCCACCTCCACTCTGTCTTAAGGTGATGAGACCAAGTGTCTTATTAGGCAATATGTCTAATTAAAATATTCTTTGTAGTTTTTTTAGTCCATTTTTAATACATTGCCTGTGTGCCTCCCCCCGCCCCAGTTTCACTGGGCAAAAAATTCTCCACTGAATTACCTGCAATGGCTCCAATGTAAGGCTTTTTTCTTCAAAGTTTCCCATGAGGGCAAAACCCATCAGCATAGGCTCATACTTACCAGTGACAGATCAACTAGTTGCAAAAACTAATACTAGGCAGAGAGAAAACATGAGAAGCATGAATTTTTCAGGAAGTGCATCCTCAGTGAAGGACAAATCAACATCAATGTGCAAGATGCTGCTCACCAAAGAGCTGTCATATTATTTCCCAGTAGGGGTGCTAGCAAAGACTCATAAGTTCCCTGCCTTTTCACTTTTAGTTTTGTCTCATGTATATATCCAATTTAGCTGTATGCCATCTTATGCATATACGATGTACTGCAAATTGACATTCACGTAGAAGGAGGGAGAGAGCTTCACAATGCCCTCAACCCAAGTTTTACAAAATCTCATCAGTTAAGAAGCAGCCGACAATACAGTAACACTTTTTAATAACCTGGGGCTGTCCAACATGCATTAGCTCAGTTAATTCCAATGTATTTCACACACACACACTGCCAGAGGCCTCAACAGCTCGTTTCAGCTGAATACAAATAAGAAAATGTGAAACTATTTTGTTAGAACAGTGAGATGTACAGTTTACAGTACATTGCATTGGTAAGGATATAAACACATAGCACTTGACAGTAGTCTATCGTTTTATGCAACGACCATCCTGCCTCCAGCAGTGGCTGTTACTTGATATTTCAGAGGAAGTGGAACAAATTGCCTGCTTCCCTGAAAATAAAATATTCCTATATTTTGTGAAACACTACTCTGAGAATGGCTTCCTGATCTATGATCAGCTGAAGCCCCCAGTCTCGAGACTTGAGTATGTTGATTGGGTTTAAATTTGAGTGACTTTGATGTCAATCTATAGATCTCACTGAAGTTGCAACTGTTTTGCATAATCCATTGTCTTTGGTTTCCATAAATGGTAAACTTGACTGATGATTGTCAAATGATGCAGCATTTCTTCAATGCCAGGAATACTCTTTGTCCTGAAGATTTTCTTTAATAGTGAGTTTCAAAGGCTTCAACTTTGCCAAAGAAAAATTCCTTTGTTTTTTTCGAGTTTGCTCTCTACTAAATTTCAAGTCCCTGTAATTTCTTGTTCTCATACATGGACCTGGTTAATATGGAAAGATTAGATCTGTTTTCCCTGTTCACTTCATAATTTATATAGAAGGCAGGGGAGATTTGCATCTTATCAGAATCATAGAGAAGTAGGGCTGGAAGAGAACTTCAGAGGTCACCTAGCTTAACCCCCAGCCTGAGGCTGGATCATCCCTATCCAAACCATCTTATACAAAACATAATATAACCGTTACATAAGACTACCATCAACCCTGACACAGCACAGACTAACCAAAGAGTGTGTATATATTTAGCTTTCATAGCCTGAAATACACTTCATCAGATGCTGTGAAAGAATGTGCAGAAATCAATGTTTAAGAAAGAGGGAGAAATTAGAATACAAAAGGAAGAAAGGATGGGGTGGGAGGAGAGAGCAAGAGGGGACAGAAGAAAGGGGGGAAAAGGGGCCAGTGTTGGGAAAGACAAACAAGTAAGCAATAAACCCATAGGAACAAAGGAGTTACAGAAGCTAATCCAGGTAATGGGATAAAAATTCATACAATTTATCATACAACAGACTGAGGGGACTGTGGTCATGGACAAAACAGGATATATACAGGAAGCTGGGAGGTACCTTTCCAACACAGAGTTTTACAAAATCCTGACAGAGGATTGCATAGCAAAATACCAGGAGGAAAACTCTTACAGAATGTGTTCAACATATTCATCAATGACCTGGAAATGTGGATGTACTGTGAAATATCGAAGTTTGCAGATGATACCAAATTATTCTGGGTAGTCAAGAACTAAACTGATGGAAAGCACCAAGCTAAATGAGTGGGGAAAAAATATGGCAAATTAATTTCAGCATTGACAAGTGCAAGGTAATGCATTGGGGGGAGGGGATGAGGAATAACTTCAACTATAAGCACTCAATGCTGGGTTTTGAACCAGCTGTTATGACTCAGGAAATAGACCTTGAAGTCATTGTAGATGGTTCTCTAAAATTTTCAGCTCAATGTGCAGTGGTGGTCAAAAAAGATTGAAAATCAAATGGAGACCATCATCATGCCATTACACAAATCCATCATGCATCCATATCTTGAATACTACACATCTCAAAAATATGTAGAATTAGAAAAAGTACAGTGAAAGCATAACAAATTATCAGAGACATGGAACACATTCCATACCAGGAAAAACTAAAAAGGCTAGGACTCTTTAAAAAAACCTGACAGGGCTAGAAGGAGGCTGAGGGGAGATATAATAGAGGTCTATAAAATAATGAAGTGTGTGGACAAAGTGAAAGAAGAACTGTTGTTTACCAAGTCCTATGATACATGAACTAGAGGCCGCCACTGAAATTAGTAGGTGACAGATTTAAAACTAACAAGAGAAAGTATTTTTTTTATACAATGGGTAATACACTTGTGGAATTCACTGCCACAGGAAGTGGTAGAAGCAGATAACATAGCCAGGTTCAAATAGAGACTATATAAATTCATGGGTGATAGATCAACTAATAGCTATTGAACAGAATGGTTGAAGATGTTTCTTCCAGCATCTGTAAATCTATAATGTTGGATGCCAGGGAGGGTACTGAATAGGGTATAGATCATAGGTGTTGACTTATATTTTTGCTAAGAGGCGGCTAAGGTGATGGACATGTGGAAAGTTTTAGCATTTCAGGTGACAGCCCTTTTCCTGAGGGGAGCTAGGAAGGCCCCCACACACTTGGTTCCTCTGGTATAGTTCACTTTAGAGATATGCAGTTCAAAGCTGTCCCTCTATAGCATCCACTTTTGCCACTGTCTGAGACAAGATATTGGGCTAGGTGGACGCTTGGTCTTACCTGGTATGGCACTCCTTATGCTTCTGTTTTATCTACCTCAGGAAACACAGGAGAGGATTACTGCTTCCACCTCCCAAGAGCACAGGCTAGGTAACTTTTGCTTATTACCCAAGATTCATAAACACGGCAACCCAGGATACCCCATTGACTCTACCATTGGGACCATCATGGAGGGAGTTCCTGGCTAAGTTGACTCTACTCTATTCCCACATGATACTGGAGCTGCCAGCTACTTAAAACAAATCACGGATTTCTTAAAGAAACTAGCCTCCATTGATGAGTTTCCAGCTAACAACATATTAGCTCCCATGGATGTTACATCTCTGTACGCCAATACCGCCCCCCTCCATGAAGATGGATTCCAAGCCATCAAGACAATTATTCCTGATGAGGAAGTTGTTTCTGTTTCCATTACACTTTCCCCCCTTGTCCTCACGCACAACTGTTTCAGGACTGGGGACTCCCTGTACCTAGATAATGAATGGTTTGTAATATAGATATATATATACTTCTACTTTGGTTAGTCTATATGGTGCAAAGCTACCCTGCCTTCTACTTGATTTCAGACTAACATGACTATGTCTCTCTTCAAAATTTATATTCATTATACTCTTATTCTTCTGAACATGATGAATTCTAGTGACAGCAAAACAGTGACTAAATTAAGAGCAATTATCTGAAAGAAATAGTGGAATTTTATGCCATTTATTTTCCATTCAGTGACGTAATACTTGAGCCTGAATGGATGACTTTGTCCTTAAAGAAAGAGTATGGCTTGCTGGATAGTATTCAGGACAACTGTTTCTATCACTGGTCTACCAGGTGACTTTGAACAAGTCTTTTTTCTTCTCTTCAGCTCAATTTCCCCAACTCAATGTGAGAATAAATACTTATCTTCTTTACAAAGTGTTTTAAAATGTACTGATGAAAAGTCCTATGAAAGGGGGTTATATGTCTAACTGTGATCCGGGGATGCAATTGCTTTCTTAAGGTTCTGCATAAAAATGTGGGTCTTTTAAGGAACTTAGCTCTCATCACTAAACACTATTGTTGAGGCTGAAAATTGCTGCATTATACGTACCACTCCAGGAAACGAGTAATGAAAGATTTGCATTTGGTAGATAATTTAAACAATTATCGTTTGCACAAAATGATTTCTTGCTGTACATTAAACTACCAAGGAGTATACATTTAAGAAATATGTAAGAAAATCATTTTCAGTAATACAGCAATAACCATGATGTATATATGATATTAGGCTAAAGGAATCCATCCTGAATTTATGACCTGAATTTATGGCCTCCGAAAAGCATTGAAAATCAACAAGATCTGTAGGAACTCAACAACTTGAAAAGCAAGTCCTGAGAGCTCATTTACATAGGCTTCTATCCCCGGGACTATTGTCAAGAAAATAGGTGCCTTTCATGTCCTCTCAAGGAATAAGTGGTTAGGCAGGATAGATAGCTAGGAAGAAGACCTGAGTGGCTTGGGACAGGTCTCTGTGGGAAAGGTTTCATAAAAACATGCTCTAAACAGTTTAAAATGTTCGTGTAGACAGACGTGGAGATACAAGTTCTGTGCCAATCATTCCACTGTTTCTTATATCTTCCATTGTGTCACACTGCTTTATTCAACACAAAAGCTATCCAATCTACCTCCCCAATATGCTGTATTCTTCAATCTAGATAGGTTGTCTCTATAACAAGTAGAGTAGTTTTGTGTCCATGACTACATAGACTTTGAGTTTCTAGTGTGCATGACCACAAGGAGGCAACCGCTGAAAATTAATTAGGATGGGTTTTACAGAGGAAAGCCTGTCTACAGATGGGGTATGACCTAGGACAGGGCTGTATAACTTGTGGGTTGCAGTCCCTGGGGCACACATGGCACTGGTCACATGTTATGCAGGCTGCACGGCATGCAAGCTTCCCAGGACGTTTGCTATGTGGCCAGTGCAGTTCCCCATTGCACAGCCAGTGTGAGTGTCTGCCCCACAGCACCTGCAGGCTCTGGGCAGGCTGCTGGGAGTGGGCTGTGGCCAGGTGGAGCTGGCCCTGCCAGCCAGAAGCTGCCTGCAGCTGGGCCTGGGGGCTGCAGCAGCCTGTAGCACCCTGCAGGCCTGGATGTTGTGGGCCTGGAAGCTGTCCAGGGGACACAGGTCCTGGACTCACTACAGACTACATGCTGGTGTGCCCCAGAGCTCAAAATGCCTGCAAGCTTTTAAGGGCCTGAGGCAGGAACTGCCACAGAGGCTGGCAAATTTGCTCCCAGGTCATATCTACATGTGCGTAACTGCGCAGTAACTAATTGCACATAAATTTGCTACCTGCATATGCAGGTAGCACATTTACTCATGATTATCCATTTTTACTGTGCAGTAAACATATGCTCATGTAGAGGTACATGCTTACTGCGCAGTAAATTAGGCTACTGCGCAGTTATGTGTGTCATATAGACATGCCCTCTGTGTGATATAAGTTAAGGCAAATGGACTCAAAGGTAGGAAAATTCCACAACTTATAATAAAGATATTTTGAAAACAAAAGAACACTATGAAATACAAATGTTCAGTGTGGAGTTTAGGGAGTTGAGGGCACAGCTTCTTGCATCTGGTATTGGTTTCTATACATATAGTGCTATAAAACTGAAAATGTAACAACAATTCTTAATGATAGGACAGCCACAAGGGCAATTCATGTGAAGCAATGAAGAAATTCTAGAGGAGTGGACATCTCTGGGAATAGTTAATAAGATGATTGAGCTTTTACTTACATCTTCATCACTTCAGCACGTTAGCAACCAAATATGTCAGCATTCCAGTGGCTGTTTCATAGTCTCTGAAATGAGATGGAGTTCCCAGTGGAATTCTTACCCTGCATTCATCTCCAATCTGCTAAAAATACTAGTAAGCAAGCCAAAATGCCCCCCTACACAATTGGCACTAACTTTGTTGAGACAGGCAGAGATTGGTACACCTGAGTTGGTATGCTTTGGGACACCATCGAAGACTTCAGTGTAACTGTAGCTTTTTAGATTAGTGAGGATGTGGAAAATTGATTTCAGTGAAATGGGGCATGTCTACACATGCATTAATGCACCATTGCTACAGCACATTAAGTTTAGTACCTGTACTATGAGGTACTACATAAATGCTTAGTAGTCAGTACTAATGCACAGTAGCAATGGTGCACGGTCTTTTCATGACACTTAATGTACAGTAGACTAATTTGTTCCGATCCACGTGGGAACGAATGACATGGCCAGGGGCAACCTGGAGCGCATCATGAAAGACTAAAAAGCTCTAAGGGCAAAGCTCAAGGAGACAGGGGCACAGGTGGCTTTTTCTTCTATCCTTCCAGTGAGGAGATGTGGATGGCACCATGAGACATGCATTGGCGAGGTCAACCAGAGGCTTTAGAGATGGTGTTACCAGGCAAGCCTTGGGTTCTTGGACCATGACCCACATTTCTGCATACAGAACATGCTCGGGTGGGACGGGCTTCATCTCTCTCCAAAAGGTAAGCATGTTTTTTTTTTTCCAGGCTGGCTGATCTCATATGGCGAGCTTTAAACTAGGTTCGCTGGGGGATAGGGACGCAGAGGAACAAGAGGACACTTTGCCGTCAAGCCAGGTGATGTGCACAGGTAGTACCCAGATAAGTGACAGGGGCCAGGGCAGGGGTAGGAGCAATGGGGCAGCATGGGCACCTACAGGAGGCCTCAAATGCCTCTACACAAATGCTCAAAGCATGGGGAATAAACAGGAGGAACTCGCCCTCCTGCTAGCTAGCAAAAACCCAGACCTAGTGGGGCTCACAGAAACCTGGTGGGATTCTACCCATGACTAGGCAGTAGACATAGAGGGATACAGGCAGTACAGGTGAGACAGAGCAGGGAAAAGCGGGGGGAGGTGTAGTGCTATACATCAAAGAGCTATACATGTCCTCAATGATCAGGGTGGGGTCAGAGGAGGGGCAAAATGAGGCACTCTGGGTAAGAATGCAAGGGTAGCATGGGGAAAGGGACTTGATAGTGGGCATCCATTTCAGACTGCCTCACCAAAGGGATGAGCTGGACCTGGAATTCTCAGGTCAGCTCATGGAGGCAGTAAAGTCGAGGGATGTTGTTGTTATGGGTGACCTAAAATAGCCAGACATCTACTGGGAGGAGCAGTCAGCCAGGTCTGACTGCTCATGTAGTTTCCTAGATGGGATACAGGACCTCCACCTAACCCAGGAGGTGCATAGTCCCACCAGGGGAAATACCTTGCTGGACTTGGCCCTTGCCACAGGTAATGACCTGGTGAGGGCTCTGCAGGTACTTGACCACCTGGGCAACAGTGATTATCACCTGCTGGAATTAACTATCCAGCACAGGGTGGTGAAAGCAAGCAGCAAGGCAGAGGTTCTTGACTTCAGGAGGGCCGACTTCTGTAAGCTAAGAAGGTTAGTAGGAGAGGCATTGGGGTCTTGGAGCTTCAATGAGATGGGAGTCCGAGATGGGTGGTTGTTCCTCAAGGAGATGATCCTCTGAGCTCAAAGGGAGTCAGTCCCAATGTGCACCGAGGGGGGCAGGAACCCTAAGAAGCCCCCATGGCTCAGAAAAGGCATCAAGGGATGCCTGAGGGCAAAAAAGCAGGGGTACAAACAGTAGAAGCACGGGGCTATCACCAAGGAGGATTACACCTCCATTGCTCAGGACTGCAGGGAGGCTGTTAGGAAGGCCAAGGCAGAGATGGAGTTAGGGCTAGCGACCATAATAAAGGATAATAAAAAGTCCTTTGTCAAATACATAGGAGGTAAGAAGAAGGCACTGGGTAATGTGGGGGCCCTACAGGATAGGCTTGGCAAGCTAGTGATTCTGGCAAACAAAAAAGCTGACCTCTTTAATGAATTCTTTGCCTCCATAGTCCTGAACAGCGACCGGGACATCTCCCCCACTAGAATTGCGGACAGACTCAGGGGAGGCACTGCCATGCCTAGGGTCAGGGATGACCTAGTTAGGGAACTTTTGGACGGGATGGACATGTTTAAATCAGTCGGTTCAGATGCTCTTCACCCGAGGGTGCTGAGGGAATTGGCGGGGGCATAACAGGGTTCACCCGAGGGTGCTGAGGGAATTGGCGGGGTCATAACAGGGCCCCTGGCACGGCTCTATGATCACTCGTGGGGCACTGGTCAGGTACCAGAGGATTGGAAAAGGGCTAATGTGGTCCCCATTTACAAAAAGGGGAGAAAGGAGGACCCCAGCAATTGTAGGCCAGTCAGTCATACCTCGGTCCTTGGGAAGACCTTTGAGAAGATTATCAAGGAGCACATCTGCAAGGGTCCTGCAGGGTAGGTAATGCTCAGGGGCAACCAACATGGGTTCATTGAGGGCAAGTCCTGCCTGACTAACCTGGTTTTCTGTTATGATCAGATCACAAAGTCCCTGGACGACGGTGTTGGGGTAAATGTCATCTTCCTGGACTTTAAAAAGGCTTTTGACATGGTTTCCCACCACATTCTTTAAAAAAAAACAACAACTTGTGACCGTGGCATTGATGCCCACACAGTCAGATGGGTGGCAAATTGGCTAGATGGTTGCACCCAGAGAGTGGTGTTGGACGGGTTGTTTTCGACCTGGAGGGATGTGGGCAGTGGAGTCCCCCAGGGCTAGGTCCTGGGGTCTATACTGTTCAACATCTTTATCAGTAATCTGGATGTGGGTGTGAAATGCATGTTTTACAAATTCGCTGATGACACCAAGCTGTGGGGCGAGGTGGGCACACTGGAGGGGAGGGGCAGAATCCAGCTAGATCTAGACAAATTACAGGGCTGGGTGGATGAGGATAGGATGGAATTCAATGCAGACAAGTGCAAGATACTGTACCTAGGGAGAAGGAACCAGCAACACACCTATAGACTGGGGAACACCCTTCCTGTCAACACGGTGGCAGCAAGGGATTTTGGAGTCATTGTTGACCCCAGGATGAACATGTGCCACCAATGCAAAGAAGTAGTCAGTAAGGCTAACCGCACCTTGTCCTGCATCTACAGATGCATCACAAGCAGGTCCAGGGTCCTTCCCCTCTATGAGGCATTGGTCAGGCCACAGTTGGATTACCGTGTACAGTTTTGGGCGCTGCACTTCAAGAGGGATGTGGCAAGAATTGAGAGGGTCCAGAGGAAGGCCACTCACATGGTCAAGGGGCAGCGGGGCTGGCTGTATGAAGAGAAGCTAAAGGGCCTGAACCTTTTCAGCCTCCACAAGAGAAGGCCGATCTGGTGGCCATTTACAAACTCACCAGAGGGGACCAGAGAGAATTGGGGGAGGCTCTCTTCCCCCGGGCACCACCTGGGGTTACTAGGAATAATGGCCACAAATTGTTAGTGAGAAGGTTCAGGCTGGACACCAGGAGACATGACTTTATAGTTAGGGCTGCCAGGCTCTGGAGTGGATTCCCAAGTGAGGTAGTACTCTCTCCTACCTTGGGGATGTTCAAGAGGAGATATTTGGCTGGGGTGATATGATCCCAGCACCTGTTCCTGCCCAGGGCAGGGGGTCGGACCTGATGATCTGTTTAGGTCCCTTCTGACCCTAAGCAGTACGATACTATGATACTGTGCATTACCACAGTAGCGTGGTTTTTGCTGTGATGCACTAGTGCTCAGCAGAATTAGTCTACTCTGTATTAAGCATCTTGTGTAGACATGCCCACTGTACCATATTTCATCAGTGTAAAGGAGAAGAAGATCAGGCCTTAAGTTACTCTGCTGGCCACTGGTAACTTATCTATGTTTTGTCTTTGTTTGAAGCAGAATTTAACACATTACTGTCAAAGAGACCACTTGATCTTGTTTGTCAAAAGGCTCTCTGGGTTCTGTTGAAAGGAAGAACCTCTTTTCTACAGAGGAGCCTAAACCCTGCATTCTTCTAACTGGTATATATTGTACTTAGCCCTTATGTACATGAGAATCAGTACAGCACATACCCCAGGTATCTGGGAGAGCACAGAGACTCTATTGAGATTCTCTCCCAAGGGCCAATTGAGCAGGGAGAATAATGAGGAGGTTCTAGACAAGGTAGCTGATTTGATCTACACATGAGATCATATTGAACCCTACAAAAGTTGTATCTCAGGGGGCTTCTATACTGTTAATTTCTATGGGTAGGTTGGGAATGATATGACTTGCCCTTAGGTATTCCTGTCTTCACTGAACTCACTTTGATTTTAGTACAGATTTCAGGTTTTAGTCTCTGGATTGCAAACTGCAGGGGCTGGCTTGAACTGACTGAAACATTTTGCTTCATTTTGGTTTTGCCTTTAAAAATTATGGACTCAGCCCTTTCCCCTTTCTTTTGATGATTCACACTTTTCATGACATTTTTATTGCCCTCCTACATGCACTTTCTAAAGCATCAACACACTTTTTTCCTAGTGAATGGACCAAATCTAAACACCCGATAATTTATTTACCGTTGAAGTAAAATCATATAGCATGTAAGATTCCTTCATTTATGCTTATCTGCTATAAATGCCTATTTCAGGTAGATTTATGCAGGTGTAAGAAAGGAAGTGAAATCCATGAACTAAGTATTAAACAATAGTGATTTGATATCAATCAAGCTAAACTGCTGCATTTACCTTTTTCCCTTCTATTTTGCTCAACTATTTAAAGTAAATTTAATGCTGTTAAAAGTATCAGACAGAGCCCTAGAGATTGAAGTCCTCTTTTTAATTACAGAACTGTGGCTGTAGAAGCTCAGAAGTGGCATTGCAAGCTTCCAACTTGCTACTTTCTTCTAATATCCCTCTATCATGACTAGAGGAGCAAAAAGGAAGTTTAAGGCTAGATCCAACTAATTCTTCAAAATGGTGTTGCACTGCTTACAAATTAGATGTTTCACCAGGGGAAAGTGTGCTCAGTTGACAAGATTAGGGACCTAGAATTGCTGTCCCGTCAAAGGAGAGACTTGGATACCTCAAAAGGTTAATCCAGAATGATCAGGGCTTGAGCAAACCAGTTGATAGTGCTAAACTCATGGGTGTGTTTGAATCTTTACTGTTTCTTAGAACTTCAGCATTTGGTTCTAGGCTACACTTAGGAACCAAAGCTTCCAGAGCAGACATACTGACCTATGCAGGATGCTCCTTAGACTACAAGCAGCATTGAGTTCAGTGCAATGAGCACCTATGGCAGCTTTCACCATCCCTTTACCAGTTCTTTGCCTCAGTGTTCCTAAGTGAGGGGCACGGCAAGTCTCTCACTGGGGTTGTAGAGAGGCAGCAGCAAGGCGCCAGACTTCCATGCATAGACCCTGAGATGGTGCAGAGTCACTTGGAAGAACTGGATGCCTTTAAGTCAGCAGGCCCGGATGAGCTCCCTCCAAGGGTGCTGAAGGCACTGGCCGACATCATTGCAGAGCCACTGGCGGGAATATTTGAATGCTCCAGGTGCACGGGCCAAGTCCTGGAGGACTGGAAAAGGGCCAATGTGGTCCCCATTTTCAAGAAGGGGAGGAAGGAGGACCCGGGCAACTATAGGCCAGTCAGTCTCACCTCCATCCTCGGCAAAATCTTTGAAAAAATTATCGAGGCTCACATTTGCGAGAGCCCGGCAGGACAAATTATGCTGAGGGGAAACCAGCGTGGGTTAGTAGCAGGCAGATCATGCCTGACTAATCTAGTCTCTTTTTATGACCAGGTTATGAAACGCCTGGACACAGGAGGAGGGGTGGATGTCATATACTTAGACTTCAGGGAGGCCTTCGATATGGTATCCCACCCCATACTGGTGAACAAGTTAAGAGGCTATGACTTGGATGACTACACAGTCCAGTGGGTGGCGAATTGGCTAGAGGGTTGCACCCAGAGAGTCATGGTGGATGGGTTGGTTTCGACCTGGAAGGGTGTGGGCAGTGGGGTCCCGCAGGGCTCGGTCCTGGGAC
>NW_005841881.1:2078547-2081395 GCF_000455745.1 Alligator sinensis | reverse complement strand
ATCGTGCATCAGCAGATGCGTGACGAATAGGTCCAAGGAGGTGATACTTCCCCTCTATCGGGCGCTGGTCAGACTGCAGTTGGAGTACTGCGTGCAATTCTGGGCGCCGCACTTCAAGAGGGATGCGGATAACCTGGAGAGAGTCCAGAGAAGGGCTTAAGCTTCAAGTTAAGGGCTTGCAGACCAAGCCCTACGAGGAGAGGCTAGAGAACCTGGACCTCTTCAGCCTCCGCAAAAGAAGGTTGAGAGGTGACCTTGTGGCTGCCTATAAATTCATCACGGGGGCACAGAAGGGAATTGGTGAGGATTTATTCACCAAGGCGCCCCCGGGGGTTACAAGAAATAATGGCCACAAGCTAGCAGAGAGCAGATTTAGATTGGACATTAGGAAGAACTTCTTCACAGTTAGAGTGGCCAAGGTCTGGAACGGGCTCCCAAGGGAGGTGGTGCTCTCCCCTACTACCCTGGGGGTCTTCAAGAGGAGGTTAGATATGCATGCAGGGGGTCGGACTTGATGATCTATTGAGGTCCCTTCCGACCCTAACATCTATGAATCTATGAATCTATGAATTTACAACCTCCACTAATGTTAGAGGGCTTCAAAAAGGCCTGAATTTCACTGACAGCAACACAAGACTTTCTGGGATCTATACAGTTTTGAGATGGCAGAACTCCTGGGCTATTGACAGACATTACACATAAACCTGTTTCAGTGATCAGAAACTGGTTTAAACCTGTAACAGAAGAGACATTCAGTGCACATTAACCAGTTTCAAAATGGCTGAAATAGGTTTGAGATAAACCTGGTTGAATGTAGTATCAGACCTTAGGTGGGGGAGAGGAGGGGGGCAGAGAGCAGGGTTATTCTCCTCTCTGCCCCCAAGGGACTACAGCAGAGTCTGCCTGCCCCATCTATCACTGCTGCCACTCATTCTGTGCCCAGGGAAGTGGCAAAATAAGACCCCTCTTCCAGATGACAAAAGGAGAGGACGCTAGCAGGGGCTTATTCCACCACTTGGCCCAGGCACAGAATGAGCAGTGACAGCAGCAGCAGTCAGGGTGGTCAGACCCTGCTACAGTCCTCCAGGGCCAGAGGGGAGACTAACTCCACTCCCTGTCCCCTGCTGAAGGGTTCCTGCCACCCAAGCTCTGGCTCCACCCCCACCTGGCCACTGGAGCAATGAGGGGGGATTAACTGTGATGGGGGCAGCAGCCCCTGTCATGATGTCAGAGAGTGCAAACCTGTTCCTGATTGGGGGCTGGGGGGAGCAGGCTGTGGTGACAGTGGTGGTTTGGAGAACTTTGCTGGAACTTGGCTGGAAAATTGGCTCTGGGGTCGGACCCAGAAGGTAGTAATTGATGGAAGTCACTCATCGTGGTGTCCTGTGACCAGTGGGGTCCCCCAAGGCTCTGTCCTTGGACCCATACTGTTCAACACTTCATTAATGATGTGGACACTGAGTCAGAAGCGGACTGGCCAAGTTCGCTGATGACACCAAACTTTGGGGAAAAGCATCCACACCAGAAGACAGGCAGGTTATCCAGGCTGACCTGGACAGGCTCAGCAAGTGGGCGGACGAGAATCTGATGGTGTTCAACGCCGATAAATGCAAGGTTCTCCACCTTGGGAAAAAAAACCCGCAGCATCCTTATAGGCTCGGCAGTGCTATGTTGGCTAGCCTCAAGCAAATCTCGGGACGTCATTCTCCCCCTGTACTCGGCCTTAGTGAGGCTGCAGCTGGAGTACTGTGTCCAGTTTTGGGCTCCACAATTCAAAAAGGATGTGGAGAAGCTTGAGAGAGTCCAGAGAAGAGCCACGTGCATGATCAGAGGTCAGGGAAGCAGACCCTACGATGACAGGCTGAGAGCCCTGGGGCTCTTTAGCCTGGAAAAGCGCAGGCTCAGGGGTGATCTGATGGCCACCTACAAGTTTATCAGGGGTGACCACCAGTATCTGGGGGAACGTTTGTTCACCAGAGCGCCCCAAGGGATGACGAGGTCGAATGGTCACAAACTACTTCAAGATCGTTTCAGGCTGGACATAAGGAAGAATTTCTTTGCTGTCCGAGCCCCCAAGGTCTGGAACAGCCTGCCACCGGAGGTGGTTCAAGCGCCTTCATTGAACACCTTCAAGATGAAACTGGATGCTTATCTTGCTGGGATCCTATGACTCCAGCTGACTTCCTGCCCTTGGGCAGGGGGCTGGACTCGATGATCTTCCAAGGTCCCTTCCAGCCCTAATGTCTATGAAATCTATGAAATCTATGAACTTGAGCCCTGGTGCTGCTGTGCACAGTCTGCTGCAGCTCTGCTTGCCTTGCATTGTGGCCCCCTGCCAGGAAAAGGTTCATGCTTCCCAACACCATGGAAGGGGCTGCTGCCCCCATCAAGAGCCCTGCCCCCTCACTGCTGCAGCAGCAGGGCAGGGGCATTGCCAGACACTGACTGGAAGGGCCCCTTAGGTGGGGTACAGGGAGGGGAGTTATTCCCCCTCCCTCTGGCATCTGGTGGAGGGGGTAGCAGGGGACTTATTCTGCCACTTTCCCCAAGCAGGGAGTGAGTGATGGCAGTGGTGGTTGGGACAGGCAGACCCAGCTGCGGTCCCCTGGGGGCAGTAGGGTTAGAGGGGAGAATAACCCCCCTCCCGGCTCCCTCTGTCTCAGGGGCCATGCCAGCCCAAGTCTGGATGTGCCCAGCCCCATCACTGCATCAGTGAGGGGAGAGCGCCCAGCAGACCTGCCTTGGGTCACTGCTGTTGTCAAAGGGAGGGAATTAACCCCCCGGTCAGTTCATTAGTTCATCCAAGGCTATTGCCTGGACTGGCCATCACCCACCGCGCCCCCCGCCG
>NW_005841881.1:2056009-2078516 GCF_000455745.1 Alligator sinensis | reverse complement strand
TGAACCTGAGAGCTGCTTTAGCCTGAGCTTGAGCTCCTGGCCTGAGCAACTGCAAGCATGTGCCTGCATTTCCTAAGTGTAGAAGGAATATCTATACAATTGCAATTTGGTTCAACCTAGGCAGGTTAAACTAACCATCAAAGATTGAATCAGTTCCGGCTCTGTCTTTTTAAAGTCTGTCCCTAGCTCTGGGGACAAAAAAAAAACATTCCTGCCTGAAACTAAATCCCAGTTCTTAAGCATCATCATCTGTCAACAGCCCAAAGTCTATTGAAATGCAAACCACCCCTTCAAGATTATTATGTTAATGGATGTTTAAACTCCTAGGATGCATTCACACAAGCATGGTTGTTTGTTTCTCTGGGAACAAGACACAGCAGCACACCTTGTGCTGCTGCTACTTGTCCCTGGGAAATGCCTGTGCCACATGCCCTCTGGTGTGTGGTGTGGCAGGTTATCCCAGGATGGGTAGGGGAGGCTGGGGCCAGCAACTACCTACCCCAGCAGCCTTACCTGGGGACCTGGGAAGCAGCATCCACAGCACTCTTGCAGCTGGGAGTCTGGCCAGCAGCCAGTGTGTGGCTCCAGCTGGCCAGGCTGTGGTTGTGGGCAGCATGCACTATTGCCACATGCACCACCCTGCTTTTTTTCTGAATGGGTTTTTATGACCCTAGGATCTCCCAGGGTCAATCCCCCCCCCATCCTCCCCCCCCACTCCATTTAGCAGTGCAGGAAATGCCCGAATGTGCAGTGTGTGCTGCCGCAGATGGGTGTGCTGCACCACATACTGCAAGGCTGCACTCATCTGGATGTGGACCTAGATTTTGTACCCAGACATGATACCAATTCATTTTTGGTTAACTAGGTAGAGTTGAACATTTTCATTTTTTTTCTTTAATTGGACTTGTTCAAAAGTACGGGCTCCCCCCCTGCCCCCTCCAGTACTTTATTTCCTTGCCATGAAAATATTCAATATTCCAATGGTCTCCTTTTTTCACGAGGGACAAACAAAACAAAACAAAATGTTTTTGACCGTCTTTATAGCTATTCATTCTGCAGCTTGGGTTTTGGCTTAATTAGACACAATTTGTGATCCATAAATAAAAATCATCATCCATACATTAAAAAGTATTAATTTAGCACTCAGTGCAAACCTGAGGCAAAATCTTTGTTAATCTAATTTATTTTAGAAGAAAAATAAAGAAATTACAAAGTCAAATCTGGTGAGTCACAAATGAATAATTGCTAGACAAGGGATCATACAAGTGAAGGTTGTTAAATAAGAATGTGTTTCATTTCATTTGTTTCATTTCTTTTCTTTTCACCAAGGAAGAGAAAAGTAGACAGCTAAAAAAGCCATTTAAAAATGTTTAAAGGACTCTGGATGATGGTAATAATTCTCTACATCCTTTCTTTGGCTGAGCTGACAGAAAGATTTGAATGGATAGCAAACAGGTCCATTCTAGAATTTGCTTATTAAAGCACAAGGAATATGAGAATGTAAATGCAGGTGTAAGGGATTACATATTACAGAAATTAGAAAGTCTGGTCACACCAGATGACAAAGATAACATCTTTAACAGATTCTTTGCTTCCATTTTTCTGAGCAGGGTCCGGGACATCCCCTGCACTAGGATCTCAGACAGACCCAGGGGAGGTGCAGCCAGGCCCCGGGTCAGTGAGGACCCAGTCAGGAAACTTCTGGAGGGACTAGACATGTTCAAATCAGCAGGTCCTGATAATCTCCACCCCAGAGTGCTGAGGGAATTGGCAGAGGTCATTGCAGGACCCCTGGCACAGTGTTATGAGCACTCGTGGTGCTCTGGTGAGGTGCCAGAATACTGGAAAAGGGCCAATGTGGTCCCTGTTTTCAAAAAAAGGAGGAAAGAGGACCCAGGAAACTATAGGCCTGTTAGTCTTACCTCGGTCCTGGGAAAGCTCTTTGAGAAAATTATCCAGGAGCACATTTGCAAGGGACCAGCAGGGAAGATTATGCTTAGGGACAATCAACATGGGTTCACTAGAGGCAGGTCCTATCAGACCAACCTGGTTGCCTTCTATGACCAGGTCACAAAATCCTTGGATGCAGGTGTTGTGGTGGATGTATTCTTTCTGGACTTTAGGAAAGCCTTCGAAACTGTCTCTCACCCCATTCTCATTAAAAAATTAGGGGACTGTGGTGTTGACACCTACACAGTCAGATGGGTCGCAAATTGGCTGGAGGGTCACACCCAAACAGTGGTGGTGGACGCATCATTTTTGACCTGGAGGGATGTGGGCAATTGATTCCAAGATGAACATGGGTCCCCACTATGGAGACGTGGTTAAGAAGGCTAACTGCACCTTGTCATGCATCCACAGATGCATCATGAGCAGGTCCAAGGAGGTAATCCTCCCCCTCTATGTGACATTGGTCAGGCCACAGTTGGAGTACTGCCAGTTCTGGGCACTGCACTTCAGGAATGATGTGGACAGCATCAAGAGGGTCCAGAGGAGGGCCACTCACATGATTAGGGGTCAGCAGGGCAGGCTCTACGAGGAGAGGCTAAGGGACCTGAACCTTTTCAGCCTCCACAAGAGAAGGCTGAGAGGGGATCCGGTGGCCATCTGTAAACTGACCAAGGGGGACCACCAGGCAATGGGAGAGTCCCTGTTCCCCCGAGCACTACTGGGAGTAACAAGGAATAACGGCCATAAGTTGACTGAGAGTAGATTCAGGCTAAACATCAGGAGGCACTACTTCACAGTCAGGGTGGCTAGGAGCTGGAACCAACTTCCAAGGGAAGTGGTGCTCACCCCTACCCTGAAGGCTAGACAATCACCTAGCCAGGGTTGTTTGATCCCAGCATTCTTTCCTGCCCATGGCAGGGGGTTGGACTTGATGTTCTGATTAGGTCCCTTCCGACCCTACCAATTATGAAACTATGAAACAATGGTAATTTTGTAGTAGTTCAAGTGTCTATTCTCATATAATTGCTTTTATAAACTGCTATGCAGCAGCTTAATATATCTCAGATGGCTTGGAGAGCTCAGACATATTTCAGTAAAGAAAAAACAAGATAATCAGGATTAATTGAGCTCACTGTCTCAGAAGATGGGCTTTATGCAGCCAAATAGCATATGGGTAAGCTGTGTAACAAAGAATAAATTTTAAAAACAGGAAGTAGGACTTCTCCATCTTCCTTTGACAACAAAAGAGAGTTGTGTTCACAAGTGTTATCATGTGAAGAAAACCATGTGTCAACCATTGTCTCTGCTGGTGTATACATGATACAAAAACTCATTGATTTGGTAGGGTAAGCATGGCAATCATTGCTTGGGCAAGGTCTCTCCTTATGAGTAGGGATCTACTTAAAGTTCATAGAGGTGAAGTAAAAATCATGGACCGCTTGCAGTGCCCAACACCATTTCTGTGTTTTTTTTGTGGGGAGCTCCTCCCCCACTCTGCTGCTGATTGGATAAGCGGCCACAGCAAACCAGCCCGTGACTGGCCAAGAGGACTGTTTTTGTGTGGCTCCATTCTTCGCCACTGATTGGCAGAGAGGGCTGACGTTCATGAGGCTATTTCCCTCGCCACTGATTGTTGGAGCGGAGCAGAACCTCACAAAAAGCAGACCTCTCAGCCAATCAGTGGTGGAGGTGGGGAGAGGGGGGTGGAAGACACCATCTTGTCTATTCTCCTTTGTGCCAGCAGGTTACCCCACTTCTCCACCCCAGTGGGCTGTGAGCCTGGACAACAGAAGCCACTAGCCAGCATTTTATTTTTAGTATTTTTTCCCTGGGGATTCTGTGCAAAATCATGGGGAATGCCAGTTTTCACGGTGATTGTGGAAACTGCCTTTTTTGCAGTTTCTGCACAAATCATGAAATCATGAATTGAGTAGATCCCTGCCCTACTTATGAGTCTCCAAAACATGTTGTTTAGAGGTAGAATCTTATTTCACTGTATGCACTCAAATCTTGTTCCTTTAGTACCTAGAAGAGGGAGATATTTGTGATCAGAGAAAAGCGTTAGCTAGAGAGGATAGGGCTTAATAAGATAGATTTTGCTCTGCAAAATCATAGACTATGGGTTTTAGCTTTGACTTCTACTTGAAAGAGGGCATAGCTTCTCTACTATTCTCCATCCATTTTGTCTAATGAATATATTAAGTTCAAGGTTTAGTTTCAAAAGGCACTAGGTAATAACTTATGACCTGTTTGGTATAGTACCATGTAGGAAAGTCAGAGAGCTACAAGCTCAAACCCTTCATGGGTGATGGATCTCTCACTTTCTTGGGTGAGTGCCCTAACCACTCAGCTATTGAGATTAAAACATATGAGTGTTCTCTTCATTTTTGCTGGACCACAATTTCAGGTTTACAGAGCTGCATACTGTCACAACCCAAGGGTGTGATTTTTGTTTTTGTGTGCGCTTTGGCACCACTGAATTATTTTCCCACCAAATTGTAGCTTTCTTTGCAGTGTGCATTTCTTCTTTGCAGCACAGAAATGCTCATTGCAAAGAGTTCCTGCCATTTGTATGACAATTCAAGCCCCATTATTGGCTTGCATGAAATTATTCCCACGTGGCGGCTAGCGATTGGCTTGCTAGCCGTATAAAAAGCTTGAGTGATTTCCGCCCAAGTTGGAGAACTCTGAGGAGAACCCCCGCAAGGGAGGACTCCACGAACACCAGGAGGAGGAGACTTCACGCTGTGTGAAGATCTCTAAGCGCTGCAGAGCCTATCGGACCCAGTGCATTTCAAGCAGGCAACAGAGGTCTGATCAGCCTCTAGCCTCTCCCCGTCACCAAGCGCAATCCTCGACATATCCCTCTTCCCTGTGCACAAAAAGATCCACGGAGCCTAGCAAACTTCGTGTGAGTCTATTCAGAGCTCTTCACTTCGAGTACTTTCTTCGGTTGGCGCGACGGGCTCGCAGTTTACAGCCTCCAACCGGATGGTCTAGAAGAATGTTCACGGGAAGGAACTCTAGTCCGCCTCTCTTCTTTTCTATCTGTAACCGCAACTCAAGCAAGTTTTCCTGCCTGCACCGCGACCATCTTCGGTGTAAGTAAAATAATCTTAAATCAACCATTACGCGTCCGTGCCTAATTCTAGCGTGTCGCCTGTTCTCTCTGATCCAGTGTGCCCGGGCTGCTGGCCACAGCCCACGCGGAGCACAAAAAGGGCCCAGATCGCTCCCGGCCTGCACATATACATGCCTGGCCAGAACACAGACTATTTCATATCCTTAGTAGCCAAAAATGCTGGTTATGTAGCTGGAAAACTATGTAGTCGGGCACAAAAGGTGAAATAGGATTCTGCCCTATGATCTCTCTGATGTCCTCTGATCCCTTTTCAGCATCAGACAAAGCAAGCTGCTGCTTACCAAAATGAATGCATCTCTGATTTAGTCTATAGGATGCAAACCTACTCTGCCTTCATGTCTGATTTTTTTTAACATTGAAATATGCTGTTAAATGAGCAGAAAGATGTACAAATTAGGCTGCACTGAGTCTTCTTATGATAGTATAAAGCACATTAGTTTTCATCTTACAATAGAGAGAAAGCATGTGCAAGCAGAGAGAAATGTAGAACTAGAAAGATTTCCTAGGCCATCCAGCCTAATCTCTGGTATTGTACAAGTTTGACATATATGTTCAAAAAGATCCTCTTTTCTATCCTTACCCCAGGAGTCTCCAGGAAAGACAGTGAACTCTAACAGTGAAATATTCCTTACACTTGTCGCGAATCAGAGCAGCCGCCGGCAGCTTGTCTGACTCACACACCGGAGTGGTAGATTTAGAGCTTGGCAGGCGGGTAATTGATGGATGGAGTGGAATTAACCAGGCACAGACACGTGTAGGTTACAGGAGTTTGTTTACTTACGTCGCCTAGATAGGCGAGCCTTTGTTCCGTTACAGCTTCGGTTACAGAGTCGAGTATACGCATATAACTTCGGTTACAGAGTCGAGTACACGCACGCAGTTAGGTTACGACGAGATAATGACGGACGTGGCGCCGGGAACGGACGGTCGCGCTTGCAAGACTTTCTACGTCAATATTTTACGCTGACGGGGTGATTGATTGGGAATTGATCAATTTCCCAATTCTCTGGTGACAAGCACAGGTGTTTCCTGTGAGATCCCCAGAGCTCTCCGCCTTGGGCGGAAACCGTTAAACTATTTATAGGCAGAGGTGTTTCACAGAGATGCCCAATCGTGAACCGTTATATGGAATCTTTAATTTTTGGCAGGTGGCAGCTCTTTGTCTCCTCAAGTTACAAGGTAGTGGGTTAGGTTTCTCTACCTGTTACGTGTGTGTTACGTGTGAGGAGCTTACGCTTATCTTTGACCAATTATATATAGTTTCCCCTAGCATTTTATTTCAGCTGACCAATTATCTACAGTACTCCGGCCGCGTTTTGTTTCAAGGAATTTTTGGCAGGGATGTCTTTTAACCCTTAATCGTCAAAATGAGGATGATTTGAATGGTATCTCTTGCTCAGTGGCATGGGCACAATTTAATTGGGTTGTGACAACACTAACTGTAATAGATCTTTGTCTATGGAAAGAAATTAAGCAGGTAGACGTACTTGGCTGCATACTATAGAATGCACTTCATCTTCCCCAGACACTGCTTTGAGTGATGCTCTAAAGCAGTATTTCAGTTTGCTTCCCCATTTTTCCACTGCCACAAAAACTTCTATAGTTCATGAGTGTTTAGGAATGAGTCTAAGCACACGACACCAGGCTTTACCATATGCTATATACAGTGCAACAACATATCCCATAATTTCTTGTCACCCAATTGCTAGTTACCTCTCTGGCACCTTCTTCAAACGAACTGACACTTGATAATATATACTAGGCAATGACGCAGCCCCTGTCAACAGTTTAAAGGAAGATCCAAGAAAGTGTCTCATAACGTTAATGTCTCTGGGCCAAATTCTGCCTCATTTACACCTATGTAAGCCAGGTACCTGGATGAGGATTGCCCAGGTGGAAAAGAACTTAGAGCTAGACCTTTATCTTCATTTTAAAAATGTCACATGGGGCAGCACTGAAGTTGCTGTTTGCTGCCTAAGATTTTGTGGATCAGCTGTGAAATGGCCAAGTAAAATGAAGCACCCAAGTCCAAAATTCAAATATCATTAGGCAACTGAATGTTGTACCTTGTGCAGAAGGTTTACTGCAATGTAGCTGTACACATGTGCATGCATGCACAGATACATGCATTCCCACACGTGCATGCTCATTAAGTCACTCAGAGATAAAGTATGGCTTGCAGCTCCCTGTTTTAGTTTCTGACACAGGCTTGATGCATTCTGAATTAGTATAACCTGTTCACTCAAGCATGGAACCTTCTTTTTTCCTGACATCTCAAAACTACACTTCTTGTTCTTTCACTTCTGCTTTATCCAATCTATGGAAGTGTTTAAAAATTTAAGGTAAAGTAGCAGAAGCATAATGATTGGTGAGGTTGTTGGAAACCTGACCTATTCATGCAAGCACACCAGTTTTGCTTTATATTTGCCTGCTGATGCAAACCATTGCTCTTTCACCTAATTGTTCCTATTTATTGAAGGATAATTAAGATTTGAACATTTACGTAAACAAATACCATTAGCTGTCAGAAAAGCATCAAGGGAAAATACTGCTTATAAAGAAGTAGGAATTCTAAGAGACAATTATTTTTGATTCGCTGACCATATACCCACAAAAGCAGCCAAGTTATTTTATGCAATGAAAGTGTGAAGGTACCGCCAATCTGCTGAGATTTAAAGACTAGGAAACACTATTTAAAATTAGCAACTCTGACTTGTAGGAACCATACAAAAGAAGGGCTGACTTTTCCCAGCAGGCATGGTATTTTCTTAATGAAGCTGTGGTTTGGTAGAATCCATGACTCACTGAATATGGACCTTGCATTGGACAGAGGGTTCTTCTGGGACCAATTCAAAAGCTTTCACTTTTCAGTGTGCTCTTTTCTATCTTTTTCTGTTAAAAATTCCATGAATAAAATTGTTAAGACTATTGTGTCACATAGTATTTACAAAATGACTGACTTAAGTTTCATGTGAATGCATTTGTTTGTAGATGGCAATCCTGTTGGACAAGGACAAATCATGCCTGACCAGATTGATTGCCTTCCATGATGAGGTGACTAGCTCTGTGGATGTGGGGAGACCAGTGGATATGGTGTACCTTTATTTTAGCAAGGCTTTTGATACAATCTCTCACAATGTTCTTGCAGGCAAGCTAAGGAAGTACAGGCTGGATGAATGAACTGTAAGGTGGATAGAAAATTGGTTGGATCATTGGGCTCAAAGGGTCGTAGTCAATGGCTCAATGTCTGGTTGGCAGTCAGTATCAAGTAGAGTTCCCTGGAGTGCCCCAGGAGTTGGTTGTGGAGTTGGTTTTGTTCAGTATCATCATCAGTGACCTGGAAGATGATATCGAGTGCACCATGAGCAAGTTTGTAGATGACAGCAAGCTGGGGGAAAAATAGATAGGCTGGAGGGTAGGACTAGGATTCAGAGAGACCTCAGCAAATTGGTGGATTGGACCAAAAGAAATCTCATGAGCTTCAATCAGGATAAGTGCAAAGTCCTGCACTTAGGATGTAACAAGCCCATGCACTAGTACAGTCTTAGGACTTACTGGCTGGGTAACAGCTCTGCAGAAAAGGACATGGGGGTTACAGTGGACAATAAGTTAAATATGAGCTAACACTGTGCCCTTGTTGACAAGAAGGCTAACAGCATACTTGGCTGCATTGGTAGGAATGTGGTCAGCAGATCAAGAGCACTGGAGAGGCCACAGCTGGAGTATTGTGTCCAATTTTGGGCCTCCAACTACAAAAAAGAAGTGGACAAGTTGGAGAGAGTGCAGCAGAGAGCAACAAAAATGGTTTGGGGGCTGGGGCACATGACTTTGGGGAGAGGTTGAGGGAACTGGGCTTATTGAGTCTGGAGAAGAGAAGACTGAGAGGGAATTTAATAGCAGCCTTCAACTACCTGAAGGTTGTTCCAAAGGATGGAGCTAGATTGTTCTCAGTGGTGACAGATGACAGAATGAGGAACAATGATTTCAAGTTGGAGCAAGGGAAGCGTAGGTTAGATATTAGGAAAACTTTTCTCACTAAGAAGGTAGTAAAGCACTGGACCAGATTATGCAGAGAGGTTGTGGACTTTCCATCCTTTGAGGTTTTTAAGACCAGGCTAGACAAAGCCTTGGCTGGAATAATCTAGCTGGGGATGGTCTTTCTTTGACCTAGCTGATCTCCTGAGGTCCCTTCCAACCCTGATTTTCTATGATTCTATGATATAGGGGAAGTGTGGAGGCCACAGTAGTACCGAACAGGCACTCAGCATGCAGTCTTGCCAAGGTCAGTTCATGACAAAAGTCCTTGTCAGGGACCACAGGGGATAGTATTGAGAACAAGAGCTATCCTGTCAGGTCAGAGATCCCAGGGGTTGGCACAGAGGGAAAAAAAACAGCTTTGCCAGTGTTGGGGACCTAAGGGGGCTGGTATAGAGAGTAAAACAGGACTGAGGCCCAGGAGCCCATAGTCTGTGGCAGTGGTGCTTTGCTGAGGGGCTCAGCCAAAGGAAAAGAGCCACAACTGGAAAGCCTGAAGCCTAGACAAGAGCTTTGGGGCCTCAGAGGCCCAGTGTTGGTTTGGGGCAAGGAGGCCCCCTCTAAGTTTCAACTGAGAGATATATTTGACACATGGGTGTAGCTTGGGGGTGGCTGTAGGCCACAATTATAGCACCTAAGGCACAACTAGGGTTGTTTTAAAAGAAAAAAAGAGACTATGAAACAGAGGAATCCTGAAAATTGGGGTTTAGAGGCAGAGGAGCTGTGAGAGCTAGACATAGAAGAAAGACATCAAGGAACAGGCTACCTCAGCCTTTTGGCTTAGCCTCCCCAGTTAAATATAATGTCAAGTTATGGCAGGTGAGAGAGGCTGCGGGTGAGGACAGGTGAGTCTCACTATTAGGGGGCATCAGATGTGAGGACCGATCCCCCCAAGCCTGTCACAGAGGGAATATGGAAAAAGCTAGAGTATGTGTTTTTTAAAATATCAATCTAAATAGCTTTTCCCATTATCACAGTTGGAAAGTCTCCCAATCTCATTACAGACCCATCATTTAAAAGTGTCACTAATACACTATGGAATGGATTGACAGAGTTTCCAAATATCATTGTGTACTTGTTCCTTCTGGTAACATACCAGGCAGGGTAGAGGAATATATACAGAAGTTGGAAAGATAAATTATTTCCATATACCTTCTCCAGAGAGGCAGGTGGATTAAACAGACAAACAAATAAGAGCATGAAGAGTTTCTACACCATCTTGTGACGAGGTACAGTGAATTGGAAGGTTTATGGTTAAAGTAAGTTGCCTCTAACTATGCTGGGTTGCTATTATCCCATCCCTTTCTCATTGTTAATTCCTTTCTCCATCCACACTACTTCAGTATTTTGATGATAGCTTTGTCTTACACTTTTTCCCCATTCCCTGCTTTATTGCTTTTCTTTTTTTTACTTCTATATTTTTGTTTGTTTGTGCTCGCAACAAATTCTCATAGTAGAGCAGGAGAACTTCTGCTTTCCTGCAACATTCAAGTCTTGCAACTAATATTGTCTGCACAGAATTGCAGACATCCATCTATTTTGGCATAATGTCAATGCTAGAGCATTCTACTCCTGTATGAACCTAATGGCCAACCATTTTTTGTCCTCCTGAGTGAGCTTTTAACAACAGCAGGGAACAAAGAATTTACCATTTTTTACTTAATTGTTCCAGGAAGATATAAATAATTTCCATTTATCACGTTTTGTGTAATCATATTAACCCATATAAATCTAGGCAGCTGGCAAGCACAGGCACTTCAGGATCCCTTTGTTTTTAAATTAGTTTGTCCTGCCTTGATTACTGATGAGATGCTTTGAGAAAGAAGAGATTAAATGTCTTGAGGGAAAGTAGGACTGTGCAAGTGATGCTTTTGGAAATTACATAAATAAAGAATGCACCTTTGCTAAGGGTATGCATTGTGCTTACATTTTAACAGCTGATACTTCTCCCCTTTAAGCCCAAAAGAGGGAGATGCTTATAACCCAATATTTTTCCCTTCAACTAGTAATCACTAGGTTGATCAGCTCTCCAGTCCTGAAGGTAATGATCTGAATTACACAATGAGTAATTTTAAAAGAGTGCAAAATAATTGTCTTCCAGTCGAGGACATTAAGGATTCAGTTTCTTTAAGTAAGCTCACTTCTCACTCAAAATGACCCTTTGATATATATAGTCTCAAATGACTGAAACAAACTTACTGGTTTTTTTGTAGGGTTTTCTCTTTCCTTACTTTTAAAAATATCTTCTAGGTTATCTGTGAACTTTCTGGACTCTTCTGCTCCATTGATCTAATTTAACCTGGCTATTGCCTAAATTGTGTACTTTAGGTAGGAGAGAAATGCATCTACATCCTCTACAAGGTATCCAGCTCAGATATAAGTGGCTTCATGTAGACTAATACTGAATTACAACATTTCCTGTTGGGGTTTCCTTAATACCCATTTGCCTCTAATCTGGCACTTCCTTCTTCAAGTCCCCATGACAAGGTATTTAGCAGAATTCACAGAATCATTGGAATCTCACATGGTTGAATTGTGAATGCTTTTGCTATGACCTGAAACTTGTGACTTCTGGGCTACTCTGCCCCTAGGCCCAAAGCACTTGAAGAATGAATGAGGAGACATGGAAGACTAGATAGTATTAAGGAAGATGCCAGTACAGCACCAGCAGCTGTCAGGAATAAATGATTAAGGAGAACAATGAGGCCAGAGGAAAGCAGCATCAAGGACTAGGGAAAGGAGATACAGGCATCCCGCATCTTACGCACATTTAACTTGTATGAATTCAACTATACAGGGGGGGGAGCCTTGAATTTACAGTCCAAGAAGGTGGGGGGGGGGGGGGGGGCAGGGCTTGAGTCTGCACATGACACTGCCACTTACCTGGAGGCCCGGCTACCACCACGCTGCCAGTGGTGATTGCCTCTGACTCCCAAACCTCCCGCCGCCACCATGGAACTGTGCCCGGAACTGTGTGGCCGGCTGCCAGGCGTGGTGGTGGCCAGGCAGCATGCAGCTATCCCCACCACCACCTCACGCTGTGCCGCTGCCGCTGGCCGCACAGCTCTAAGTGCGGCTCCCCCGCGGGGGGCGGGGGGAGGTTTTGGAGGCAGAGGCAGTCACCGCTGGCACAGTAATATGCCATTTCACTATATGCGATTTTCGCCTTTATGCGCTGCCTTTAGAACGTAACCCCCGCGTAAGATGCGGGATGCGGGATGTATATTACTTTGGTATCGATATCATGCAACATGATCTATTAAGAAACAATGCCAGATCAAGCACAGGATAGGGAGACAGGGACCTCCTTTGCATCCTGAAAGCCTTCTCCAAATACTAATGAAACCACACACCACTCCTCTGAGGTCAATACATTCATTTTATTCTTCTTTTGCACATGGAAAAAATGAAGACAGAGAAATATTAAGTGGCCTATCTAAGGTAAATCAAGAAGGCAGGACAAAGTACTATACAATTACTAAACAACATCATTAAGTGTTTATTCTCCCTCTTGATTCATGTGTATAACTCCTAGGGATGTTATCTAACATTAGGCAAAGGAATGGGAAAGAAAAATATTACTGCAGTTTACTATGTTTACCAAACAGCTTCAAGAATTAGATAAAGAGAGAACCAGAGCAGACAGGATCAGGGCAGAGAACACCTACAGTTGTGCCCTTCATTTGAGAGAGAGAGAGTTCCTGATTAGACATTTTGATTTAAGTTTTAATAAGCTTATTGTGTACTTCATATATTGGAGAGCTCACTGAACTCTGGCCATAAGTTCAAGTGACTGTAGGGCATGCATTTATTAAATACTATAACACAGTGCTTCAGAATATCATTTCTTCTGACTTGGATGATTCAGTTTGCTCTGCTTTAAAAGAATGAAAGGAGGCACAGGGAATATGATTGTACCTCTCCTACCTGATCTAGTCCACCCTGATTAGAGGGTCATGGGCATATTGGTAGTTATGATTTCATAGCATTTCAGTCCTAAGTAAGTAAAATAGACTTTAATAAGAATAAACTATTGGAAAATAAAGGAGAAGTGGGGGGCCACAGACAGAATAATTCCAGGCTAACAAAACCATTTTATGAATCGAACTAATGTTTAGAAATTAAATGCCATTAAGTCTGCTCTGTGTTCTAATTAAAACACTCCAGCATTGCCTGGCCATCACATGTCCTAAGCCCCCATGTTTCAACATGACACCGGGGGCACTTTATCTAATACTCATTGTATACGCTTTAGCTAAAGTGTCCCAAGGTCATTTTGAAATGTGCAAACAATACTTGTTATGGTGAGCCATTTTAATCAGAGTTACTGTCCAGGAACTGGTCTAATTAAAATGTCCCTCCTTCCTCCTCACTCCCCGCCCCACTCCCAAGTACATGGATAGCTAACCAGAGAAGGCAAAACCCCTACTGAATTAAGTATGCTCTTTGGATGTTTGAAATGATCAAATTGAGATCTAAGGCCAGATTTCTTTTTTGTCTGTGCTATTCTTAGTTCAGGAGAATTTGGGTATTGAGGACTTCAAAGTCAAGTAGCTTGCTTGAGGTCCCCAGTTCCCTGAGCCCCTTGTATCTCTAAAGCAATTTATTGATTCTATCAGATCAACTCCATGTTTCACTGATAATGCGTGGTCCCATATAAATCCTACACAATGGGAGGATAGGTGTAGCATCCCATACCTCTCCCTTATCACCAGTATGTCCTTTATTTTCCTCAGCATATTCCCTAAACTGTAATGCTTATGATCAGCAGAGTCCTGCATACATATATTCAATGAAGTCCTTCAAAACACTTTTCTGAATTATTGCCCAATTACATCATCTGAGAAGTGAGGACTCTGAAAAGTCACTAAGCACCTGGCTGTGATGTCAGTTTACCTGAAAGAGCTACTACTGTGTCTGGGGTTTCGATGAGAGCATGCATAGGTTATTTCCCTCTTGCTTGCAGTGTGACCTTTGGGATAGGTCAGTTTTTCTGTGTAGTGTGTTGGCAAACTTAACTTCACAATGATTGTGTGAGGTAATTTAACACTTGCAAAGAACATGAGCTTTTCTGCTGGGAGCTGTTACAGCTGTCATCCATAAGCGCTGAAATCAAGGGCATCTCTCTGGTGCTTCCATTTATGCATATGCTTATACGTTTTGTTGGGTTTGGGCCTAACTGTAAGTATAATCATTATGAAATTCAATACAAACTAGTATGAATAACAAAAGCAATAAAGGACTGATGAAAGTTATGGGGAAAAGCAAACATTTTAAAATATGGACTATGAATCATTCTTGAGACATGAGTAAATTTAAATTGAGCTGAGACTTCCCAAGTTAAATAAATAATTGACCCAAGTTAAAAAAAAAAAAAAAAGAGAGTGAGAAAAAATGGGAGAGTTAGGCCGTGTGTAGACAAAATGAGGGGCATGTGTGCATGACACTTTAAAGCAGGTTAAATGCTTTTGCACTGCTTTAATGGTGTTGGTGGTTGCATGCCTCAGTGGTGTGCTATGCGTTAATTCCAGCCACTGTAGGAAATTCGGCAGCATAATGCGCCTTAAATGACTTGGGGTGCAGCAAACTAAAACTCCTCCGAGGAGTTTTGGTTTGCTGCTCTACAGCCGTGGAGCAAAGCACCGGGTTCTGTTCAGCTTTGCGGCTCTGCAAGAAGCCCTGCAGGCAGCCTGGCAGCAGCCTGGGAAGACAGGCTCTGCCCAAGAAAAGCAGCAAGCCTGACTCCACCTCACCCCTGGAGCCTGCCTGCCTGCATGAGCTACACCGGGGCCCGGTGCTTCCCTCCACAGATGTGGTGGCCCCCGGGACTGCCCGAACTGGGTGCCTGTGTTGGGTGCTGCCTGGGGTGGGGGCCACCACTGCTGCGGAGGGAAACACCAGCCCCCAGCAGCCCATGGACTGCTCTGCTTGCCAGCAGCTCGCCCTGCTCTCTCCACCACCGAAGAGGCAGGTAAGTGAGAGGTGTTTGCATGACACAGGGGTTTAAAGGGCCCTAAATTGAAGCAGTGGGTTTAAAAACCCACTGCTTCAATTTAGGGCCCCCATTTTGTCTATACATGCCCTTAGGCGTTAAGTGCTGGGGTTTAAGTTAACCCAACTCAAAGGAATCATCTTTTAGGTTAAGAGGCAAATCCTTGGCTTCACTTTTAAGATTGCTGGTTGTAGGTATAATGTAATTTTTATTGGTTTTTTCTAAGGACTTGGATTGATTTTTAAAACAACTAAATGTGGTGGTTATATGATTCCTTTCCCATAGGAATGGCAAAGAGACTGCTGAGTTCATGCCATTCAGGATGCCAACTTGTATTCAAACAACTGACCTATCTAGGGAAGGCACTAAATCCTGTGGCCAATCTCCGGAGCCCATTCAAGACTTCTGTTAGTATTTTTTTTTACTGTCAGCATCATCTGAACACATCTCTTTAAATGTTTTTTTTTTCTATTCCCATGCTTTGTCATGTTCTCTGTCTTTTACTTTCTTCATGGTATATATCTGATTGCAGTATGTGTGCACATGCATATGTGTGTTTCCACCCTTAGTAGCCTATCTGTTCCCTGCTGGGACTCATAATTGTTACTTGGCAGATGAAAACTGGGTTGTAAAATCATTACTTTGAACTTTTTCATGAGCCCAATTAGCAAACAGCAGTGGTTGAGGGGGCTCCACTCTAGAGAACCCCCTGAACCACTCTTTGCCCATGTGCAAATTTGCAGAGCTCAACATAATTATAGTTTTGCATAATTATAAATCATTTTTGTTTATAGTGGATTAATTCAAGAGATGCTATTACCATGTATGAGAGGTTACTTTTCCAATGGAAAGCAGAGACATGTTTACAAAGGTATGTTGAATAGGTCTGGTAAATATTTGCTAGAAGATTAATATGGATAATTCCCAATGTGCAATACAGAGAACGTTAAGAGATACTAATCCATCTTGGTGACGGGATGGGACTAATGACATTTCACTTTTTGTTAGCTGTTAAGGCAAACCCCATTCCCAGATGGACCTGAAGCAGCAAATACAGAGATTTTGTAAAGAACAGGAGCTAAATCCTCAGCTGCTGAAAACTGGCACAACTCCATGGAAGTCAATGGAGCTACACTGACTTATTGAGGCTGAGATTGTTGTATTGCTGCTGTTGATCCATCTGATTTTAGGTAGGGAAGAGGAATCTTTTCATAATACAAATGTTTATTATTATTGCATGTAAATCTTCTTTATAAATGGTTTGACAGAAGTAGTAGCAAGACAGGGTTGGAAAGGGTTCAGAATATTGGGCCTAACTAGTTTCTCACTTACCCTAGTGTAAAACAAGAGAAATGCTGCTGCACATAGTGTAGTTGCAGTGGTGTAAGCATTGAGATGTGAGCCAGCAGTTATTTATAAAATTTGAGATGTTTGGATTTGGTGGGTGTTTTGGCAAATGCTTTGGCTTGTGTTCAAGTTGATCATTAGCTCCATGGAGCTAAAAATCAAACTCTCTTTCTAGTTCTTTACTTCCTTTTTCACTTATGTTGTCTTCTTATACCATTATTTGTTTCATTTAGGCCGCGGCACATGTTCATTTTAAAGTTGCCATGCAATCTGGCCCTCAGTACCAACAGACACATGCATGGCAGCAGGCAGAATTTTGAGAACAGGGATCAGATCCCAATTATGCCCTTTCTACTTCCCAGTGCAGGGAGAGCCAGTGGTGCTCACAGGTCCAGGGCTGGGGTGACTGTCAATTAAATGCTGGCCCTAGCCCAGAACTTCTACTTGCAATTATAGAGCCATACAAACCAGCCATAAAAATGTTTTACATTAGATATACAACATTTTTATGGTTGATTTGCCATTTTATGATTCCTTAAATTTGGTGCATGTGTAGCACCCTAGCCATGTATGCCAAGATTAACAAGGTAATCATAGCAAAAATGTAACACATAGAGAGGGTCTCAGGTTGTGCAGCAATTTTATGCAGAAATACTTGTACTTCCGATACTTGGCAAGAACTGAAATATTTTACAGCATGTGCATGTAGAATGTCTAGCACAAGTTCAGTCCTGAAAAAAGACTCTTTAATTGCTAGCAATATTATTGTGGTTATTGGCTAATCAAGATATTTGGATGATATAAACCAAAAGGGGTTTCATGATGATAGCAAGATACATTGCTTTGTTCTTTTTGATTTCCCATGGCTGTGACTCTCTAAACCTGTATCAGTGATGTATCATCACTGATGATCACCTCTCAGACACAGAATCATCTGACACATAGATGCTAACCTCTGAGATATAAATGATCTCAGGAGGTCATCTAGTCTACCCCCCTGCTCAAAGTAGGACCACCCCCAACTATATCATCCCAGCCAAGACTTTGACTAGTTGGGTGTTAAAAATCTCATCTGGTAACACTGAAAAGTTCCACAAATTCACTTCTGTTTTTACTGAATTTGGTAAAAAAACAAACAAACAAACAATTGAGAAAAAAGTATTTTACGCATTTCTAACTAAAATATTTGCATTTTAAAATTCAAATTGATGTTTTCTTTTCAAAATTTACTCCAATTTTATGTTATAATTGCTTAAATCCATAATCAAATATTTCTTTGATTTGAAAAGAAATGCATTTCAATTTAACTGATTTACAATTTTTGGAAAAAAATCATTTTGGGTTGAATCCTTTATGCATATTTGTGTGTGGGGGTGGGGGGGGGAGGGAGTGTTCAGATTTGCTGGTGAACTAAAAAAAGTCAGTTATTTTCTTTTTTATCACAGTTCCTTTCAGGATTAATTAGGCCACTTACCGAATAGCTCACCTCTCATCCCAAAAAGAAGTAGGAAATGGAGTGACATTTCATTATCTCTTTCTCCCTCCTAGATTTACAAGTCATATCTAGGAATATGGAAGTCATGTTAGTTGCATGTTCCCACACTAAATAAGGTCATTTTCCAATCTTTCTCTCTTCATAGTTTTTACCTTTGTTTTGGTAAGCTGCCTAACCTCAAACTACATTGCCATAAAGTCTTCCTCTGTCTTTGGGCTTTGATCAGGTTCTACTGTACACATACATGCATACCGAGTGACTGAGCAAGTCAATAGCCTCATGTATGGTCATTGATTCATCTAAAATACTGATGAAAAATATCCCCCCAACTTGACACCTTTGTGATGTTCCACTACAGGAGCCCTAATGCCGGCTCAGTGTCAGGGTTCTACTACTTGCAATGAACATACCATATTTACATGAATCTAAGACTACTTTGAATTTAGGATGACCCTCAAATAATTAGACTCTAGACATGGAAAATTTATAAATTAATAAATTATTGGAGGGTTGTCTCAAATTAACACTCCCCTCCTGCAACCACTGCAGTGGGGCAAGCAGCACCAGGGTCACAAGTGGAGGTGAGAGCACAGTATGAGAGTCAAGTGACCTAACCCTGGGCCCTTGCTATCTTTCCCCACCACCATGTGTTCCCTCCAACTGCCTGCCTCCCCTTGGTCCCTGCATGCACAATATCTGTTCCCTGCTACCTTCTTCTTGTGGCCTGGTCCCCTCCCCTACAGAACCTTCACTCTCCTGTACCTTACCCCCTTCCACTTTCCCTCCAACTCCAGCAGTTGCACCCCCTCCTGCTTCTCCCCTGGCACCTATCCTCCACTTCCCTCCCCCCGACACTGCAAGAGCTGCTTCATGGCTAAATGGGGGCTCGAGGTAGCACATAGTCTATGTTGCCTGCCCTAAGCCAGAGCAGGGCCCCAGCTAGAGCCAAAGCCACAACTGGAAGGTAAGTGAAGTGGTGGGAGAGGGGTGGCAGTGGGGAACAGAGGGTGCAGGGGGCAGGTGGTGGGACAGGGAAGTGGATGGAGCTCCAACTGCAACTCCAGATTTGGGGTCAGAGTCAAAGCCACTGCCACGGTTCTCCCTTCCCTCCCCACTTTTACTCAAATGTAAGACAAGGGGCTTTTATGCCCATGTTGAAAGAGGAGAAAAAGTCTTTTTGGATTTGAGGAAATATGGTAGTTTCATTAGTCTGCTATATAGCAAGCCATCCCCATATATATTTGATCAATTGTAACTCTTTCATTGAAGGGTTATGTCTTGAGAGGTTCTGAAGGTTAATTATAAATTATAGAACTAGAATTGTTAGAGGGGAAAATAGTTCAGTTTAAACAAAATCATTCATTTCTCCTTTTAACCAAAGTGTTTGCATTTTGAAACTTGTTCAATTAGGTCAATATCATTTAACTTAAATTCAGTAAATTCTGTAACATTTAGAAACACACATAGTAGCACTAAGGGATGTGTTCAGCGGACTGAGCAAAAATGTCACAGGTCAAGGGGAGACGCTTTGCTACACTCTTCATTTTTCCTGATGATTGCCATTATTGTGACTGTAGAGAGAATTAAGATAATCAAATGAGCTATTTTCAGTAAAGTTTCTGCTTGGCCTTTTCTTTTAGCTGTCAGGAAAGTGTATGTTGATTGACACCATTTTAAAATTCAAGTCTTATGAAATGCATTAAAACTGACCTGAGTTTTGATATGTTACAGAAAAGATGGATCAGGGTTTGTGGGTAGGAAAAAGGTTATACAACAGGAAACCTTTAAGTGCTTCTGATCCTTTGACAGAGTCATTCAATAAAACTGTGTAAACATTTTCTAAATAAAATCCTAAATGTTCTTCGATATTCCTCATGTATCATTTAAGTGAATAACGATTAATGCCAACAAAGACATTTTGGACTAGCTTAACTAGATATAGAAAACAGACTATGAAATACGTTTCCAAAACAGGTGCTTCTGCTAACTCTGCAAACCTGCCATGGATTCTGACTTTATTTTACATCAGAAAGTAAATGTGTTAGATCTGGCTAATATTTGAATGAAAGGTCACCAAAGAAAAATCAAGCCACTGAAAAAATCGTGCTGGAGGTCAGTGAGTAGCGCAATTTTCCTCTTAGTCAATATTGTGCTTATTCTGAGTACTGTATTCAGTTGAGAGAAAAGGCCCTGATCTATAGTTGCTGCAAATTCTATGGCATTTTCTTTGGGAGTAGAAGGTTAACTCTACTAAATAGTTCCTGAGGTTTGATTTACACTTATTCTTCTTTTACCCGCTGGACTATGGTATCTCTCACTAAAGAAAGCCTTCTGCTGCCTATACAGCTACCTGTATAATAGTTTCCAAGATCAGCATTACAATGGGCTCATCTACACAATGCTTTTATTGCGCAATTAACTACTTAGCTGTGTAGTAAATGTCTCAGTGTCTACATGTGTATCCCTATTAGGTTTCGAATAAACTAATTTTACTTTTCTACCATATACTTGTAAATACAAGTACTATCCTGCTGTAGAGTAAAAAACTCAGAAGCTCATGTATAGATACTGGAGGGGTTGGCTGTGGCGTGAAGGTGCTTCAGTGATGGGGCTGCCTGCGGGCTAGCCCTGCACTGAAACTCCTTTATGCCACAGCCAGCACCTGCACAACATGTTGAGTCAGGGGTGGGGAGCAGCCCTGAGCTGGGAGGCTTACCCCCTGGGTTCCCTGCAAGCCGGGGCTGTTCCTACCCAGCTTCACATGCTGCACATGAATAAACTGCAGAGCTTAACTCCACAGCAATAATTGCTCCCAGGTGCACACTCAAATGGTGCAAACGGTGAACCAAGGAACAATTAACTCCAGAGCAATAAGTTCTGCAGTTTATTAATGCGCAGCAATAGTACATGTAGATGTGTCCATTGAGTGCTTTACAAGTACTTCCTGTGAAGATTGGTCTCCCAAGTCTGAGGGTAGCAGATGCTGTGTTCTCAGAGTAGGCAGAGAAAGAAACAAACTGGAAGTAGCAGAGGCAAAACAAGAGGGTTCTGTCCCTGGGCAGCAGTGGTGGCAAAAATAGTGGCAATAGGACTGGCTGGACCAGGTTTGGCAGCAACAGCAACTCTATTTTTGCAGCTCCTCTGAGTTGGTTTCTGGGGCTCATGCTCCTATCCCACAGGGGAACCCATAGTTACCCTACAGAGAGCCCACCTTTTTAAAAAGCACTGAAATTCGACTTTTGGTGTGTACAAATAGGATAACATACACTTTCTGTCCTGTGAAAGAGTAGGACTGTGAGTGCCTTTGAATGCTACAACTTGTATTCATGTAGACTCTTTGGAATCTGAAGTTGTACTGGCAGAATGCATTATCTGACTATTATAAAATGATACGATTGCAATGCATCTCAAGCATCATCTCATCTAACTCCTTGCATAAATGCAGGATTTGCTATTCCTATGTGATCCCAGATACGTCCTTATGCAACCTCTTTTTAAGAACCTACAATGGAGGAGATTTCACAACTTCCCTGGCAACTTATTCTACTGCTTTACTCTTCTAACAGTAAAGGGTTTTTTTCTGCAAGATTTACTCTAAGTATATTTTTGCTCCACTTCAAACTGACTGCTTTGTGTTCTCCCATCTGCAGTAAGGAAGAGCAATATTATATTTTATTAACATAGTTTCTCTTGCATTAGTAAAATTCATTTGCTTCCTGTGAATCTAGGTGGAGCCAGGGGAAAACTGGAAGGATAAGACAAAAGTAGTGAATGACAAGACTGGGACAGACCAGAGGGGTAAAATAGGGTGAGGCTGGAATGCAGTTTAAGATTTCCAAGTCTCATGTTTCTCAGCTGCTAGCAAATACCTGTGAAAAATACTGGCAGGCAGGTGTGCAATAGTGGCTTGTCCCATAGACACTCAAACAATCATATGATTACTTTCATTTTGTCTTTGTTAGAATAACTGGTCCCCAATTCAAGACCCTTGCTCCTTCTTTACAGTCTTTGCAAGATACTGTGTTGAACTTTTTCATTTAATTACTAAGAGGGATATCAAACTTCATATATAAGACATGTCAGCACTTCTCTGCCATTGTAACAGTTCAAAAAGTATTTTGTCTGTAGTTTAAGCTCTCTGAACAATTACTGGTGATGTGTTATAATAGCTCTTATCATGCTCATACTTCCTTATCTCCCTCCTCACAGTCAACTGCACATTTTATACAAGTTGAATAATTTTTCATTTTTGCCTTTTTAAAATTTTTGTTATAACAATAATAAAAAAAGAATTTCCCCCTCAAATAAGTGTTATAATAATATGTCTCGGACGGCCAGAGCCGACTCAAAGTGATTTAGAAATTGCTCGTTCATCAGGGTGGGCTGGTGAATGGAGAGGCAGACAAGGTTTAATGGTTGCAAAAACTTTTACTTACGCTGCTTGTAGTTGCGACGCAGATGGTCCGGTCGTCTGAACAACTATGTGAGTTGTTCCAGCTGGCGAGGCCCAAGCCAGTTAATCCATCCGCAATTCAAGCCGGCGGGA
>NW_005841881.1:2052481-2054572 GCF_000455745.1 Alligator sinensis | reverse complement strand
TCAACGCCGATAAATGCAAGGTTCTCCACCTTGGGAAGAAATACCCGCAGCATCCTTAAAGGCTCAGCAGTGCTATGTTGGCTAGCACTATGGAAGAAAGAGACTTGGGGGTCATCATTGACCACAAGATGAACATGAGCCTGCAATGCAATGCTGCGGCTAGTAAAGCGACCCAAAAGCTGGCTTTGACGTCATTCTCCCCCTGTACTCGGCCTTAGTGAGGCCGCAGCTGGAGTACTGTGTCCAGTTTTGGGCTCCACAATTCAAAAAGGATGTGGAGAAGCTTGAGAGAGTCCAGAGAAGAGCCACGCGCATGATCAGAGGTCAGGGAAACAGACCCTATGATGACAGGCTGAGAGCCGTGGGGCTCTTTAGCCTGAAAAAGCACAGGCTCAGGGGTGATCTGATGGCCACCTACAAGTTTATCAGGGGTGACCACCAGTATCTGGGGGAACGTTTGTTCACCAGAGCGCCCCAAGGGATGACGAGGTCGAATGGTCACAAACTACTTCAAGATCGTTTCAGGCTGGACATAAGGAAGAACTTCTTTACTGTCCGAGCCCCCAAGGTCTGGAACAGCCTGCCACCGGAGGTGGTTCAAGCGCCTTCATTGAACACCTTCAAGATGAAACTGGATGCTTATCTTGCTGGGATCCTATGACCCCAGCTGACTTCCTGCCCTTTGGGTGGGGGGCTGGACTCGATGATCTTCCGAGGTCCCTTCCAGCCCTGATGTCTATGAAATCTATGAAATAATAAAGCGGCATGTATCATTACCATGCTCAGAAAGTCCTTTCTCTCTTTTGTCTCTCTCATCCTTACCCGTTCTGTATGCTTCACTAGGTGAAAGTGACCAAACTGACTGAATTGACGTAATGTGGTCCCCATTTTTAAGAAAGGGAGGAAGGAGGACCCAAGTAACTATAGGCCCATAAGCTTCACCTTGGTCCTCGGGAAGATCTTGGAGAAAATCATCAAGGAGCACATCTGTGGGGGACCAGCAGGGGAGATCAGGGGCAACCAGCATGGGTTCATCAAAGGAAAGTCCTGCCCAACCAACCTGATTGCCTTTTATGACCAGGTAACTAAATCCTTGGATGATGGTGTCGCAATGGATGTAGTCTTTCTAGACTTTAAGAAGGCCTTTGACACTGTCTCTCACCCCATGGTCATTAATAAATTAAGTGACTGTGGCATTGATGCCTACACAGTTGGATGTGTAAAAAACTGGCTGATGGGGCGCACCCAGAGAGTAGTGGTGGATGGGTCGTACTCAACCTGGTGAGATGTGAGCAGTGGGGTCCCCTAGGGCTCAGTCCTCAGGCCCGTACTGCTTAACATCTTCATCAGCAACTTGGATGAGGGGGTTGAAAGCACATTGTCCAAGTTTGCTGATGACACTAAGATACGGGGTGAGGTGGGCACACTTGAAGGGAGAGAGAGGCTGCAACTAGATTTAGACAGACTACAAAAGTGGGCAGACTAGGCTGGCATTCTACGTAGATAAATGCAGGGTGCTGCACCTGGGGAGAAGGAATTCTCAAAAGACATACAGGCTGGGGAGTTCCCCTCTTGAAAGCACAGAAGTGGAAAGGGATCTTGGAGTCATTATTGACTCCAAGATGAACGTGAGCCGCCAATGCCAGACCGCAGCCAGCAAGGCCAGCCATACCTTGTCATGCATCCAAAGGTGCATCTCAAGCTGGTCCAGAGAGGTGATATTCCCCCTCTATGCGACTTCTGTTAGGCCACAGTTGGAGTACTGTGTCCAGTACCGTGCGCTGCACTTTAAAAAGGATGAGGCCAGCCTGGAGAGAGTTCAGAGGAGGGCCACCCACTTGGTGAGAGGGCAGAAGGACAGGCTGTATGAGGAGAGACTGAGAGAACTGAACCTGTTCAGCCTCAGCAAGAGGAGGCTGAGGGGGGACCTGGTGGCTGCCTACAAACTCATTAGGGGAGATCATCAGCAAATAGGAAGAGCCCTATTCTCCCTAGCATCACCTGGGGTGATGAGGAACAATGGTCATAAGCTGATGGAGAATAGGTTTAGGTTAGAGATCAGAAGGCAATATTTTACAGTTAGGGTGGCCA
>NW_005841881.1:2039630-2052397 GCF_000455745.1 Alligator sinensis | reverse complement strand
CGCCATCCTCCCCTGCCGGTGGCAGGGGGTCAGGCTAGATGATCTGTTCAGGTCCCTCCTGACCCTAGCTATTATGAAACTATGAAACTACTATGACCTATTTATTAGGGCTGTGAGAAGCTTCAGTCCCTGATTCAATTCAGCAGAGATTCAGCCTGATTTGGTGGCTGAATCTCCAAATCCAAATTGAATCAGAGGGCTCTTTATTCTCTCCAAATCAAATCAGAACTCTCTGAATCAATTTGGAGAGATTTGTAAAGATTTGGTGATTCAGACATAGACACAACTTTAAATGTTTTTTCTACATACCTCTAGGTAGCATCGGTTTATGAATGCTACAATGCTAGGGCACATGGAGTGTCCCACAGAAGCATGGGGAGCTCCCCAATGTGCTCTGCAGCAGACCCAGACGTGGACCAGAAGCACTTCTGGTCCATGTCTGGGTCCACCACGGGGCACACTGCCCCCCCCCACCCCCCAAACCCTCAGCTCCGCAACTGATGCCTCCTGTGTCAGGGTGGGGCACCCAGGGTCCCTTGCGGCTGATCGCTGAGCCAGGTGGAGGGACAGGGGGCCTTCCCAGCGTGCTCCCCAGCGGACCCAGAAGTGTACTGGAAGTACTCCTGGTCCACTTCTGGGTTCACTGCCAAACATGTGCAGGGGCCTCCCACACTCCTGCCATCTGCCCAGCATCTCAGCATTCACGAGCCATGCCTGGTACCTTGAAGTATGTATAAAAAACCTTTAAAGCAGTGTCTGTGTCCAAATCGCTGATTCTCTGAATCAGCATTGAATCTTCAGATTCGGCCTGCTTTGCACACCCCTACTATTTATGCTGGGTCTAGCTGTGGCTTGTTGGTACTTCCCAAACTCTGCCAAGCATATTTAAATCCTTTGCCCTTTTATCACAGAAGGACATAGGCAGATTAACACTTGGGTCAACAGGGCCTGGGCCCAGAGGCCCCTGCCAATGAGGCATTCCCAGATGCCTTGGTTTCCCCCCACCAGATGCCTGGCCCTCCCCCACAATGCCTGGCTTCAGTGTTGCCAAGGATACAATAATTATTCTTCAATTTTGACCCAGTTCTTATTCACTCACTGGCAGTTACAGGGAGCAATATAAAACAAATAAGAAGATGACTTATTTGCATACTTATTTGCACATCATGCATCAGAAAATATGCAAATAAGACCTCTTCTTATTTACTTTATACTGTTCACTGTAACTCACCAGTGAGTGAGTGAGAACTGGGTCCCACACCTCCACAGCACCACCAGGAGAAGAAGAGGGTAAAAGGGGTCATAATCTTCTTCTTGTCTAGAAATCCAAAAAATCTTAATCTGCCTCTGCAGAAGGATCTGGCCAATCTGCAAAACTCATGGACACATGTGCACATAAACATGCACATACATACACATGCACACACACACACATTATACTTTTTTTAAATGTGTGATGATTTGTTCACAAGCTGATCTTAATTTCCTTCAGATTGTGTTATTCATAAGCATTCACAGAGATATTACACTTGCCAAAGTTATATGTATGACATGCCTCAGATATAGAATATATTTCTGCTCTCTGACTGGATAATTTGAATTACTTTAAACTGCTGAACAACATCAACATTAACAATAAAGCCTCTGGGCAGGAATTTTTGGATAGAACTATTATTAAAATATAAAAATCACAACTGTTTTCATCAATATCTGACAACTATCTAGTTAGGTAGATAGATGAAAATACACAAAATGAATAAGTTAGATTTTGTTACTTACAGAAAACAGAGTTTAGAAATATGCATAGCTATTTTCAAACAATTTTTACTATTTGGTGAACTTTAAATGCACATATTTTAAAAAGCACACACACTAGAATTGTGACTTTTGGGCAGCTAAAGGAGGACAGCTTTATAAGCCAAGTACTGGGATGGGATAAAAGTATTGTTGTATCAATACATAGATGCATATGCTGCTTCATGCTTCCATATTATTTATAGAGCCTTAAAAGAGAAAAACAAAACAAACAAACAAAACAAACAAAACCCCCCAAACCATGATGCTGAAAAACTAGGCCTTCAATGAGAGGGCTATAACTCCTAAAGACAGTATCTCTAGTAAGATGTAATGGATTTATACTTTAGATAACATGTACTATATGAACTAGATTTTCCATTCTTAAACATTTCAGAGAAAAGGAGAGACAAAATCAAATTCCAGCAGGTGCTTTCAAATTATGCCATATGCTTTCCACATACAGTGAAAAGTAAGTGGGAACTGAAAAAGACACTGATTTTATTAATGAAGGCAACACAGTCTTCATGTTCCTATGTTTAGCAGTGAACAGAAGCATTGGCAGACATAATGGTTTCTCAATAAGAACACTAGGGAAATTCCACTGAGCGCATACGTTATCCTTTTGAAGCATGCACCAACACATAGTTAGCAAGAGTGTTAGACAGAAATAACCATCCCTCCCACTGGCAGATATAGTGCTGACTGATGGAATCTGGTTGTCCATATATTGATTTTCCATCAAATAGAATAGCACCCTAATGTACATTAGTAGGCAAAAATAGCTTTATTTATGACATTTATAAAGGTTTCAAAATGCTAATTTTGTGGCAAATAGCCAGTAATTTGCAGTGATTAGTTTAAATTTTCTGTTGCAATGTGAGAGAGATCTTTGTGTTTATATGGATGAAACTGGAGTATAAAATAGTCACAAGTACAGCAACAGATCCTTGAAGTGTAGAAGTTCAGGATTCCTAACCCTTCAGATTCACATGGTCTCTTGCAGGTTGTTTCTATTGATGATTGAGTCAGGAATTTATTTATTGCAATACTGTTTATTTATAAAAATGTACAAAGTCCTGTTTCTCTGATCATGTTTGGAACCAAACAACAGGAAGGAGTTTCTCTGTTTATAGATGTAAGCCTTTCCAAGTCAATACTTAAGTCCTGAAACCCCTTTCCTTTATTTTCCCTCAGGGGGATGCTTCCATTGTCTCTCTTCATGTCACCTTGGCTTTTTGGTTTCTTCTCTCTGGCTCTCCTCTCAGAGTGTTTATTCCCAGTCACACACCTATAGCATAGAGCACCCAGAGAAGCCACTCAACTAAGCTCAGGTGCTGATCAAGAGGGCTGATACATTTATGGGGTGGAGGTTACAGGGGGCTGGTGGGTCCACAGGGGAGTTGTCTATCTGGGAGTAGGGGGCGGGGGGGAGGGGGGGGTGGTTTGCAAGGCTAACAATAGCCTGGTCAGGGTGAAGGGTAGAAAAAGTGCAGCCCCTAGGTTGGGGCAAGTGGTTTGGCCATGGGCGTCTGGTGCCACCTTAATCAGGGCCCCCCTGCGATCAGTCTCACTGCCTGTGGGGGTTCTCCACAGCCGATCTCATTGCTGGGGGGTAAGGTCCCCTCCGGCAGATCTCACTGCCCAGAGAGAGTTCCCCCATGGTCAATTGCTGCGGCTGATCACTGAAGCTGCTTCTGGGAGCAGCTGCAGTGATCAGTCAGTGCTTGCGGGAGAGGGGCCACTGGCACCCCCACCTACACCCCCTGCCCATCGCCTAAGCGGTGAGTGCAGATGATCAGGGGGTGCACCGGCACTCTCAGGGGAAAGTCAAACCCTATGCATTGCCACTGGATTTGACTTTCCAGTCCCTGAGGCTGTGCTCAGAACTTGTTGGTGTTGGTGGCAATCCTTTGATCTGAGGATGATCTCTGCCACCACTCATTCATGGGTCTTGAGATGACTTAAGAGTCCAATCTTTGAGCCACAGATCTGTCTGCAGAAGTTGCAGATCTTTCCACAAGGGAAAGTAGGCTGCAGGCTCTCCTTTTTCTTCCTCCACTCTCTCTTCTGTCCTTTGAGGACAAGACACCTTACCTCAAAATGACCTGCTGCTTGGCTGAGGTTATGGTGCCACTGGAATCAGTTAGCAGCCAGCTCTTCCCAACTCTTGATGTCAGCATCCATTTTCTTGAGGTATGCCTTCAACATGTCCTTGTAGCTTTTTCTCTGGCTACCATGAGATCTCAGGCCTTTACTAAGCTGAGAGCAGACCACTTGTTTTGACAGTCAAGAGTCAGGCATCCACACAGAATATCTGGACCAGCAAAGTTTGTGTTTATGGATCACAGACTCAATTCTGGAAACACTGGCTTCAGCAAGGATGCTGGCATTTGTGTGGTGATCTCCCCATTTTATATGAAGGATTTTCTGGTGGGATTGTTGGTGATACTTCTCTAGGCTCTTGAGATGATGATGGTAGGTTGCCCACGTTTTGCATCTGTGGAGGAGAGTGGAGATGAGACTTCATTGTAAACCTGGATCTTAGTGTCTTTCCAGAGATTGTGATGAAAACAGACACACCAAAGTAATTTCTCAAAGGAGGCACTTGCACACTAGATCCTGTGCTGGATCTCCCCATCAGTGTTCAGTTTCTTGCATGGCTTGGACATCCATTCAGTCACAGGCTCTAACAGTGACATAATTGAGGAGGTGCCAGTGCTTAGAGCAAGTGTGTCTCCAGGTGGCCTTGTATTTGCCACTGTGTCTAAAAAATGATGTTTGTTATGACAAGACCATGCTTCATGTATTTGCTCAGGAGGAGAATGCCCTTGGAGGTGGCTTTCCATACTTCCTTCCCAATGATGCCACTCCAGAGTTCCAGGTCATGTCTGGCTCTGGAGCTGAAGTCACCAAGGAGAATGATCTTGTCTTCTTTGTGAGTATTAGTCAGTACACAGTCAAGGCTGGAGTAAAATAGTTCTTTGATATCATCATCAACATCAAGCATTAGGGTATGCTCACTGAGGACAGTGGCATAGTGATTGTTGCTGAGCTTAAGATGGAGGGGTCATAATGCCCACAGAGAGCTCTATATGTTGACTGACAAAATGATTCTTGATGGTGAACACAAACCAATGCCATGAATGTGTCTGGGCTGGTTTCCCCTTCCAGAAGACGATGTAGCCTCCCACCTCTTCCCTCAGCTGGCCTGCATCTGGTCATCTTGTCTTGCACAATTTCAGTGTGGATGTTATATCTCACTAGTTCCCTGGAGACAATGGAAATCCTTCTTTCTGGTCATTCATTATCTTGGTTATCCATCAAGATGTAAACATTCCATGTTGTGAAAATCATTGTTGTCTTATGAAGTTTTTGACCTTAAACAGAGTGATTCTGCTAGACACGGTTATCCAGATAGGAACAAATAAGACAGCCTAGGTTTATAGCACATTTTCTAGTCCCTTCCCCATGTAGAGTGAGAAGAGGAATCCTGAATAGAACTGCTCTGTCATGGTAGTAGCTGCCAAATTCCACCTCTGTCAACCTACATGCAAGACAATCATCAGGCTACTGGTGCTTGTGTGAATATTTGTGGCTGGAGACTGCCAGATTAACTAGTCCTGTCTCCATCACCATTTGTCCATTGCTGCAGGGTTTTTGGAGGTTAGTGCAGGATAGCATTTTGTTTCCTGTGGTAGAAGCCTGCATGTGACTTTGTTTAATGTGAGGAAGCTGGTACAATGTACAAATGTTCAGTCAGATCAGGCACAGGTTAGCTTGATCTACTTAGTGCACATCCTCAGATGAACTAAGTTAGATCAGGCAAGCCATTTTTTGCCTGATCTAAACTGCCTGAATGTATATACAGTTTGGCACTTAGAATGACCCAACCCTAGTTAGGTTATTCTAAGTGTAACATCTGTGTGTACCCTCCACTGTTTCAGCTGTCTTGCTCCAAAAAGGAGTTTAACTGCTTCTTTCATTCATCCTGAAGATGGCTGGCTATCATATCTACTAGCCAGCTTCAGTAAGATTTGACTCAACTTTTCCCATAGTAGCATTTTCTATTGCTTCCATGCACCATAGCCGTGTTCACTGTTATACCCAAGCAATTTTAAAATTCCATACTATGCCTATTTCATCCTAATATTTTCCATGATATGGTATTTTCAAATTTCATAGGAAAGAGAAGTCTATCAAGCACAACATTATCTGAAAGGAAATGAGAAACATTTTGTAAATTTTCATGGAAAATATTTGTTCATTTGTTTCACTATTATGCAAAAAAAATCTCTTTTGGATGACCTGAGTGATTGAATTCTGACTCCATAAATGCTTCTTGTCTGTTCAGGGTTGTTGGCTATATCTATGTTCATCTTGTCTTTTCAAATATTTTCAAATGCTTCTTGTCTTTTCAAATAGACATTACATTCTCCTATTATTATATTCTATCCTAGATGAAGCTGCTTTGTAAAAATCCATTCCTTCATCTATTAAAGTTGAATAAGCATTTTTTCTGTCTGTTGAAAATACTGACAAACCCACCTCAAAAAAACCCAATATTTTATTTTGTCTAAATGTCCCATGAAAATACAAGTATTTTAATAGAAATTCAAATTATAAAAGTCTTTATTTGGTATAGGATGGTTTGTATAGGGATAAGGATGATCCTGCCTCAGGCAAGTGGTTGGACTAGATGGCCTCTTACAGTCCCATCCAACCCAAGTTTTCTATCTATAATTCCATATCAGAATTGGGGTTTTTTGTTTTTTGTAGACTGGCCTTCCTGGTCAGTCTCCCTCTCAGGGAAATTCATTGGAGGTGTGAAGTGGCTTATCATGGAAATCACTGGTCAGCAAAGGTTTAATTGCTACATGGCAGAATCTGAAAGGGCCAGTGAGGTACAGACAAACTTGTGATAAGCAGGCAGAGATGTGCTGAGATCTAGGATAGGATTCTTAAGTGTGTTGTAGTCTAATGTGGATCAGGACTGATACACACTGAAAAAGCTGCATGGGAGCTTAATAGGAAAGATATAGAAGTTGTGTCCTTGATCTTTAAAATGTCATTGCCCATATGTTACCCCCATGGACAGTAGAGTTTCTTTACAAAAAAGGTCTAATGTTGTGTTTTACAGGACAGGTATTGTTTGAAAGCTTCTAGTACATTGGCAGAATTGGGAGAGAGACATTTTATTTGACTGCACATTGCACTAGCTTGGTTTGATCCAGCAGTAACAGTAATTCATTTTCATGCATCTGTATGAAAACCCCACATTTGTAAAATTTCTTTTTTCCAAAATGATAGTCATGCATCAGAAAATCATGTTAATTATGATAAGGCATCTGAGTAGCTTAAACCGCGAGTGGCATAATGTTGGTGCAATCAGTTAGAGCAGATATACAGAGGATGCAGCCCTTTCACTCCCCCACTCCCCGTGACATTTCTTTTGATCCTAACACATCCTCCAGTGCCACTGTAATTGTATCCTACTTCATAAAACATCCTATATTTAAATGTAAGTGACACCAAGTAAACCAATTTAGCAATGTTCAAACAAACACTTTGGCTCAAATGAGAAAAGGACAATTGTATTTTAAACTGTATTTTTGTTCTCATTTCTACATAATTTTCTGCATAATTGGCAATTAACCTTCAATATCTCTAGAGTACTTTACCTCTAGTGGAACAATTCCCTGATCTGAAGCATCAAAAAGAAATGCCATTACCTTCAACCCTTATTGGCTTGTTCAGAATGTCCTCACCCTGATTCTGTGGCACCCAGACAATAAGCATTAAGCAACCTAACACTTTACAGTGGAAAACATCACCAACAGTGGCATTTGCAATAGGAAATCCGCACAGATTTAACACTTGCTCCATTTGCCAGTCTTCTAGAGCTCTGATTTCAACAAACTTTAAAATGTATCTGTTAGATCCAGCTTTATCTGTTTTGTTTTGGGTTGGTTTTTGTTTTTTACCCTTCCTGACCAGTACAGAACAGGAGTTTGTGGCTAAAGTATTTATGGTGAAGGATTTCTATTATGGTTAATCATATTTTTCACTTTTATACTGCTTTCCAGCAAAAGATCTCAAAAGGGATTTAAGGATATTTATGAGTTAAACCTGACAAACCCCTTGGAAATAGAGAATTATTATTACTACCATTTCAGAGATAGTTAAATGGAGGCAGGGAGACCTTGGTGCTAGATCAGCAAAAAAGGATAATGGCTACTTTAGGCATCAGACTTCAAAATTTACAGCAGGATTATTGATGCTTATACAGTGTCACACTAGTGTAGCTATGTTGCATCAAGTTTGGGAGCTATCATGCGCAGAATGAATACAGTGTTCATAGAATGATGTTACCTAGTGCTTTATTTTTTCTGTCTGCTTTTGGGCCTGCCCATACCCAGCTAGCTTACAACAGTGCTGAGCATTTCTAAGCCCTGCCAAGATTCACAAACTATCCATTCCTATACCAGTTGGTCAGTTCCAGTAAATAATTTATATACCTAGACTTCTCAGTGACAGTGCTAGACTGCAAGAGGTAGTTAACGATGTTAGTCTGCAGTCAGTCAGAAGACAAGATGCATATGCACCTCTATAGACTAACTAAATAACATATATTATAGAATAACTAACTAAGATATATATAGAGTGCAAGCTTTTGTGAAACTAAGTTCATTTAATGAGATTCTGTGAAAGGATGTGCAGAGAGCAGAGTACAAGAAGAGAGAAATTAGAATACAAAAGACAAAGGAGGTGTGGGGAGAGAGAGCAAGAGATAGGATGGGGAGGGCAGAGATAGGAGAGAAGAGGAAAAGATCAGCAAACACACAGGAACAAAGGGGGTCACAAAAGCTAACCCAGGTAATGAGACAAGAATCCGTACTCCCTGTCTAAACCATACTTAAAGTCCAGTTTGTGGATGATTTCTTCTTCTGAAGTTTCCTATTCAAACTAGTTTTAAAAAATGTTTATGCCTGAGAACAGCAATCCAGAGGTCAGCAAAGGAGTCTCCAGGGAGGCTGAAGGATCCTGCCACAGACTGTTATCTTGCTGAAGCTGATGTCAGATCAGTGTTTATCCATTCTTTCATTAACTCAGATGAACTTTTTTTGTGATACTACTGAGCATTAAACTAAATCTACTGTACTTTAGCACATTGGCATGGGATTTGCCTGCCCTGCTATTGCACACAGTAGTTAGTCTTCTGTGTATTAAGCGTCTTGTGTAGATGTGCCCACAAATCTTAAGTTTCAGGGGTCCAGCCCAAAAGTGGAATGAAAAACCTGGAGTTAAGCACCTAAGCTTTTTATCTAATATCTGTTTATCATAAACTAGAAACAGTCCAAGGAGCAGGGACCAGGGTCGAGGACTGCAGCTACATGCATCAACTTACAATAAGTTTGTGACATCACCAGTTTTGGGGAGAAAAATATATCAACCTTTTGCTTTTGAAATAAAACAATTTGATCTTGAAATTACTGAAAAGGAACAGATAAGGAAGCCTATGTGGATTTTTCACATTTGTAGTTCTAAACACACTTAATAAATCTACATATTTATTAAAGTTTATTACCATACATGCTTTAAAGTGCTAGAAGTCTTCTTATCTATCTAAAGCTTCCATTGCCATCGCATCTAGGCATATCATGTATATAATGTATGTTTCCTTTGAAATCCACTGTGAGGTAAGGAAGTGATAAATTTCCCATTTTATGGTTAGGGAAATTAGACACAGAAATTAAGACCCAGATCCTAGTCTGCCTTTAATATATGTAGGTGGTACTTATCATAGGTGTAACAAGAAGGGTTTGGGCAAAACCTCTGAAAAGGTAGGGAGGAAAAGAGGTGGACAAGGTTTCTGAGAGTGAGTGGGAGGCATCTTACCTATGCCAATGACTCAAAAACAGTCCTTGGCAGCAGTGGCAGCTTCTCCTACCCCTGCTGCAACCACCGTAGCCACACAGCATTGTCTGCCCACACTGCCTGTTGCTGTTACAGCAGCAGAAACAACTAGCTGCTTCTGCAAGAGCAATGCTGTGGAACTGCTTTTGCTGCCAAGTTGCAGATTCCATAGGGCTGGTACCCTCTTTGCCCATCTTAGTTATGCTACTGGCACTTTTGTGGTCTCTATGTCACTACATATATTCCTGTTCTCCCCTCTATAGCAGCCACAAAACTGCTAAGAGGTCTGGATTCCTCATGCATCTATCTTGGCTTGGAATGATTCCATGGCTTCTAGATTTGGGGTCCTGTGTGTACTGAAAAGCAATCCAGAATGGCCACCAGGGCCTCTAACTGTACCTGAGCACTGTGGTAATTCAATTTTCTCTTGGAAAATGCATAAACCCCACATAGATCTCCAAATCCTTATTCAGAGAAATCCATGGACTGCAACCATTTCACATTTGTTAGTGGTGCTCACCTTTTGCATAGTAGGTGAGATACTTACTGGATAATACACAGGTATGTTGAATTAAATAGTCACTCAATAAAAAGTCTAAATAGCATTGGGAAAAGGGGTAGTATCCAGGGATTCCTCCCTCTCCTGAGAGTACCCTCCCTATTGCACTACTGAGTGACATCCCCACTTGATTTTTCTCCTTGTGGCTCTACAACTCATTGTTCCATTCTACTAACATTCCAGCTTCAATAGGAAAGAGGGAGCAAGCCTATAATCCTGATTAGCCTACCTTCTGCTGCCCATTGCTGAAATTGGAGATGTGTGTGTCTCTACAGGGCTGAATAGGACTGGATTTTTGGGGAGCATTAACCTACCCATTGATAGAATAGGATGTAGATGCCTTAGAAGTTGGATAGGATCACTTTTCTGAAGGTTACGTGTAATTTTGGGATGAACAGAAACTAAGACCTTAAATGTCTAATAGGCCAAATAAGCCTAAATATGCTGTTTAAGGTTAAATAGGATAATTAAGGTAGACCAAGACACCAAACATAGGTCTCCCAAATCCCAGGCTATTCCCTTGACTACTCGGCCATCTTTCCTTCCCATCTCATTTCAATGGGTGTCATTCACGTAACACCCATTCCTACTTTAAATCAGTGAGAAAGTATTTTGCTTGATGCTGTGGTTAGATGGTGAAGCACACTAGGACTGTTTGTGATGGATGTATTTGCTCTTATAATCAAAGAGAAAATAGCTTTTTTCTCTGTAAACTCTTAAAAATATCTCTAATGAGTATGCTGATAAATTAAGTTTAGAAGTATTTGGTTTGTAAAAGGACTGCCTCTGACACAAGGATATTTGAGAACAGTATTTTAAATAAATTATGCAGCTGGGGGTACAATGAAGTGTAAACAAAACCAAGATACTTCCTTGAAGTCCCCAGTAAAAAGTAAATGATTCATATAATCAAGGAGCCCTCAAATAAAACTGAATTTATAAAAAGATTAGTGAGAACTGGAAAAATCTTGAGTTGAATATTCCCCCTACAATGTCACTTTAATAACCATTCGTTGTTGGATGCTGTGCAGATTGCTAACTTCCTTCTGGGGACTGATTGAAATAACACTGAAGCTAATCAGTAATCAGATTTCTCATCTTCTTTTCAGGCATTTGCTTTGGCTGATGTCAAGAGGGCTGTAGTGCACTGACCCCAAGACAGTCCTCAGCAGATTGCACTCCTTTATAAACTGGTGCAGCAGCCTGTACTGAATAGGACAGATTGGATTGTTGGAAGCAGCTCACATCATCTAGTCAGTTTCAGAAAGTCAATATTCTGGTTATGTCCTTAAGATCTTGTATTGTCTATCACACTTCAGTTTCCCATAGTAACCCTTTCAACACAGGGCCAACTCATTGTAAAGAAAGCAGAGCCACATGGACACATAGCATATTAAGAAGAATGTAATCTGTCTTAAAACAAGTGGGCTCAAAGCCACAAAGTCCTGGACACCTGGGGTGCATCCAGATGAGTGCACATGTGCCTCTTGCCCTGTCTCAAACCCCTTTGAGATGGGGCAAGAGGCATGTGTGGGAATGAAAAAATATTCCTCATGCTGCAAACTTGCAGCACAGGGAAAAAAAATAGACCCCTGGATAGGGGTTTTAAAAAAATAAAGTTAAAAAAATCGGGGCAGGGCACGGTCCCAGAATGTACCCTGAGGCAACCAGAGGCTTGGTCTTCCACAGAGATGCTCTGGCTGCTAGAGCGTCTCTATAGTTGGCCTCTCACCCTGGTGCTGAAGCAGGTGCTTCAACACCATGGCTCTAGTGCCCATAAGTAAGGGGTCAGGGGGGCTGAAGGAGTGGGGAGGGGACTATGGGGGGGACCCCCACCAGCCCTGCCTGCTCCCCCAGTCCTGCTCATCCCTGCCCTGACCGGCCCCATCCCCTACCTGCCACTCCAGGGTCCTAATCCCGGTGGTGCCTGATGCCACCCCCTGACTGCCCCCCCTGAGGCTCCATATCCCAGTGGAGCTTGCCCTCAACCGCCGCTTGCCACCCATAGGCCTCTGATCCCTGCTGTGCCTGGCCCCAACCTCTGCCTCCCCCCATAAGCCCCCCAATCCCTGCCCTGCCTGGCCCCAGCCCTGCAAGGTCCCCAATCCCTGCCTCCCCACTCCAGCATCCTGAAAGTAAAAAACAAAGCAAACGCCCCCCACCAGACCTTACCGGCAGTCCAGCTGCCATCAGGGTCACTGGGGCCCCACCAGCACAGCACGGGGCAGAGGGGCAGTCCCAGCTGCCCCTGCTCAGGCCCTCCTGCCCTGTGCTTCCTGGGGGGGCTCTGCCAGGAGTCCCCGGAGCCCCACCAGACCCTGTTTCTAGGGTAAGTAGAGGCTTTTTAGTTTGTTTGTTTGTTTTAAGTGATGGTGCTTGGGGTTGTGGGGGAAAGCCATGGGGGCCTGAGGGTGCAAGTGGGGGGGGTGGGGCCAGGTGGCACAGCCATTGCAGGGTCTGGGGGAGTGGGGGTGGGGCTGGGGGGGGCAACCACTGG
>NW_005841881.1:2039350-2039618 GCF_000455745.1 Alligator sinensis | reverse complement strand
TCCTGCTGGGGAGGCCAGTGGCTCAGAGCTGGCATCTTGGACCCAGCTGGCTGTGACTGACGTCCTGGCCAAATGGGGGCAGGAGGACATGCTTTGACAGTTCAAAGCAGGCCACCACACCCGGAACATTTTCCTGGTGATAGCTGCCCAGACAGCTGGGCAGCTATCTGGGCAGGGGGCACACGTGCAGTAGTGCCACACAGAGGCCAACCCTGCAACCACAGCCCACTGGCAGCTGGCTCAGAGGGGCAGATGCCTCTATTGGCTG
>NW_005841881.1:2036235-2039274 GCF_000455745.1 Alligator sinensis | reverse complement strand
GGTGCAGGGAACTCTCAGGGCTGCTTCAGCAGTCCAGCTGGCACAAGGGGTAGTGTCCCCAGGTACCAATTGGCCAGGCCCCAGAAGCTCCTGAGAGCAAGTAGCCCTGAGCTACTTGCCACGGCAGCTTTTTGTACTGGTGGGGCCAGGACAGGTCAGCTTTTTTTACTGCTCAGGACAGCACAGGTGCTGGCCCCAGGCTCTAGCTCCCCCTGGCTGCAGATCTGGGAGGAGCCAGGCAGGGTTATTTTGCCGCAAGTGGCACAATTTGCTCCACAATGAAGTAGATGTCTGAGCACATGCACTGAGTCAAAAAGCCCTGGCTCAAATTTGCACAGCTTCTATTTGAGCTGCTGCAAGCGCACATGCTTGCACATGTGGACGCACCCCAGGGGGGCATCCTGATGAGAGCACAAATAGCTTTTTGTCCTCAGGACACCCCTTCGTGTGTGCTGCAAAGTGACCCAAGTGGAGTAGGGGAGGCTGGGGTAAGCAACTGTACTGGCTCCAGTAGCCTTATCTGGGACTCTGGGGGCTCCTGGGGGAGCTGTAGTGCCAAGCTGACCACTCAGAGCCTGGCCAGCAGTCAGAACATGGCTCTGGCTGGCCAGGCTCCTGTTCTGGCGGTGCACATTGCTGCCACATACACCATGTCACTTTTTTCAGACTTTTTTTTTTTTGCCATCAGGATTTGTTATTGTGACCCCCCCACCCCCGCCCTCATGGTGCTAATTAGTGCAGTGAACAGGCATGCCACATGCCATTTATGGTGCCTCAACCTGCTTTGACGTACCACAAACCCAAACCGCACTTGCCCACTCACTGGGATGTGCCCTTGGGGTTCACTTTGGGATTAGATTTCCAATGTGGGTGATATAATGAAACATTCAGAACATGTATCTGTAGAGTGAAAGGGTACTGATGAACAGAAAGGGGGCATTTATATGTCTAAGGCTCCTTACAGATGTTACACTTAAAATGTGATTAATCTGTTAATTGAGTCTTAAATAGTAATCTGGCCACAGATTCAGGCTATTAATGGTGCAACAAAATGGAACACCAGCCACAAAATTATTCCACAAAATATGTGTAATATTTTTGTTGCTGGTTTCCATCACACATTAAATTGAATGTGTGGCAAGGTCCCCACCATGCAGCCTGACGAAGCAGCAGGGTATGACTTAGTTGATAGGTCCCCCCATGTCAGTAGGCTTACAGCTATGTGATACAGCTCTGCATGGGGCTGCACACTGCTGTTTTCAGAATGCTTGAGTAGAAGGGAGTACATTAGCTCGACCTGGCTGCAGGGTCATGGAGACCTGCAGGGCTTCCCATGACTCAGCAGGTTGACTTCCTTGCCCTGCAGCTCCCTAGGAACTGCAGAGCAGGAAAATAGATACATTTTGACCATGAGGACCCTGGGACTGAAGAAAGGTTCCTTGATTTTGAGGTCCCCATGTTTAAATAGCATGTGTGCAGTCCAGCTACACACACCATTTTCTGACATTCCCAGTCCATGGGGACCTTGGATTGGGGAACTGCTCCCAGATCCTAGATCCCTGGAATGCTGGGGCCTTAAAAATGATGTGTGCAGCTGGTTGTGCACAAGGCTTTCTGACATCACAATGCATGTGGCTCTGGGACCAGCCAAAGTGTGGTTCTGGTGTGGGGACCCACAATCAGCTAATTTTTGGTCCCAAGCTTAGGACCATGGCAAAACCTTGAACTGGGTCCAGTACAGTCCTTGGGCTGGGACTGACAATCATCTAATTGTTGATCTCAGCCCTCATACCTCATCGGTTCATGCCTCATTGGCTGAATTGCCTCATTGGCTGAGTGCCTCATTGGCTGAATTGCAGGCATCCCGAGTTCGACTTCCCAGTGTAGAGGAAGCCCAGGATCATTTCTTAGGCTTTCTCTGCACTGGTGAGTAGCAATGGGATAATTTGGATCTGATCCCCAATTCCAAAATTGCAGATCCTGCCATGGACCTGGGGCCTGGCAGGAGGCACAGTGGCTGGGACTGGGGATCAGATCCCATCATACCATTAAATGAACATGTGCCAAGAGCTTAAGTGAACTTAAGTGCAGTGTTGTGCTGATTGATATAATATGAAAACCTGTATAGTATTCAAATGATATATCATTTCAAATCTCACAATTGAAAAAAATGAATTTAAGAATATGATTCTGTTCTTCTCTTTTCTTGACCATTCTTAAGCAAAACCTTGGTAGACATAGGATAAGAATTCTGGTGTTGCTGGTTCTTAATGGCATGTGACTTTGGCATGTGTCATAAAAAAATCACTTTTCTTTTATTGAACAAGAACATTCTTTTAGAATAATGAAAACAGTGGTTTTACAACTGCCAGTAATCATTATCAGTGCCAGCTTCCTTCAGAGAATCTGCTTTAACCCTGTTCCTGCTAACTTCTGATAATGTTTAAAATTGCATCTTGGTTATACAGGTGAGTGATAAACCTTACTCACCTGTATAGCCCATGGTAAAATAGGACAGATCCAATTACAAAAAGAATAGAGTAGCAGAAAGTAACTGGCACCAGGGCTCTATTTATCCTTTACACTGGTATATGGAGCCTGGAGGACACAATGGTGAGGTGAAATAGGTTGTGACTTGGAAAAGTAAATGCTTTTCCTGCCCCTTCAGATTTGGCAGGATGATACCTCAAAGGCATGTTTTTAGCGTGTCCTTCCTTCTGAGTACCCTTACTAACAGAGCTATATACCACTTCATACACAGGACTATTGCTGAGTGAAAAAAGGCCAAATCTTTGTCATTGAAAAATGCACATATCTGAAACAATTTGCAAATGTAGATTGAATTTGAGAAATAATTCCAGTAGGAACAAGTATAGAAAACAACAAATAATTTCAATCAGTCCATTTTCAACTCTTTCATTTCAAAATCTATTTACTTTTAATTTAAAACAAGAACTATTCCCGCAATAAAACAAAATGGCATTGTTCAGCTTAAAAGAAAATATTTGGTTTAACTGGAGAATGATCTGGGGGAGAGGG
>NW_005841881.1:2023606-2036225 GCF_000455745.1 Alligator sinensis | reverse complement strand
AGGAACACTGTGAGGAAAAAATGTTGTGCTGACAATATCTTCCAACCCCCCAACACGTGACAAGATGACAAATCCTGCCCAGGTCTTTTTCTGATGTTACAACTCATACTTAACCCTCAAAAGCATGGTAACACACTTTGCTTTAAAACTTCCATGAATTATATTAAGCTCTTGTTTAAAATTGCTTTACTTCCAGTCTTGAGTTTCTTTCACAGCTTACATCTGATGGCTGTTGAATGACTTCTCCTTCAGTGCTGCCAGATGCACAGTTGCTTGCTATTTACAATGAAGTCAGAGTCCCATTAATTTGCTAATGAATTGATATTGACTTTACTTTTTGTGAGCTGGCAATGTTTCAGAAGTCATTGTTACCTCATTTTCAAAATGAACATCGATGAATTTCCCCTACTGCAGAAAATGCAGAAATCAATTTTAAAAATCTAATTGGTTTAATGCCACCTGGTTCCAAATTATGTTGATGGCACCAGATCAAAAACTTCTTCATCCATCAGGGCTGGAGAGTGAGTGACTGCACCTATGTGTATGTTGCACATGGAGTTATGGTAAATAATAATCTGGAGACAAATTAATAAATTCAATAGTACCAGAACTAAAATGGGTAATAGTATTTCCTGGTTTGCTTTCTTTTTCTTTCTTTTTTTTTTTTTTTTTGGTTTAATTTTTCACCCCATAGAATGCCATATCTGAAACATATGCAGAAATTTTGCCTGGTTTTCAGGAAAACACATACAAAAAATAAGTGATTTGGTTACTGAACCAAAAAGCCAAAGCTCTCTGAGGTTCTAAAATGTCCAGAAATCCTTCAACCACTATTTTCTACAAATGGACTGTTTATCTCTAGAAAAACTTGTTTTTGTGAAATTTCTAAACTATCTAGCTAAGCCTCCATTTTTTTATGTCTATGTGGCCTCAGTTTGAAATGAAGAACCCCTTAAATGTTGTCCATCACTGCAGGCTAAGTAGGGATTTTTAGCTGTAAAACCATTTTCATTGCATAGATTTTATTCTGATTTCATTATGACTTGAAACAAAAAACAAGAAAACTAAAACTTCTCTGCAAAATACAATTACCTTCTCTGTCAAGCTGTACTGGGAGCCTGGTCCTGTGATGGTCAACCTAGAAGGCTGCCGTGGAGCTGGGAACTATATGAATGCTGGCTGTTGAGAAACCACAAGGATCTGGCAGAAAGCAAATCTGATAACCAGGCTGGTAGGAAAAAAACTATTTTTCCCTAGCAGAATTTCATCAGGATGGACACTGTCTTATGGAATACTTCATTTAACTGTGAAACTGTGTGTGCATGTGTGTGTGCATGTCCTCTCTACTAAGTTTTATATTTTTAAGCACTCTTACTATGAGCAGTCTAAGGGTGACTATTCTGTCCCCATTATAGAAAAAAAAGAAAGATTCTCATTGACTTAAATGGAGCTTGTACTTCTCCTAGATTTTTTGGTATTTATTCTTAGAACAGAACATCATAGGCTCAAACTATGTCCCTCTTCAGACAGAGACTGTATTTTATTATTCCTTGCTTTATTATTTTCCTATTATTCTCCTGTTAGAAAAATAATCATTCTGCTTGAAAGTATCATTGTCTTGTTTTAATATAGAAAAACAACCATGACAAGAAAGAAAGCAGTCAGTTAACAACACACTGAGGTTCTGATTTTTTTTAAAAAGGGCCCAGATCTTCATTTATTTCTATATCCAGTCTCTTTCTACAGATTCAAATAGATGCATCTGCACATCTTAGGCATATGCAGGGGAATGCATTTGCTGTGGCCCGAATAGCAGCGACACATCTATGTGCCATTGATTTGTGCCCCAGGGCACACCTCTGCATGTGCACTCTGGTGCATGCTAAATTGTCCCAGGTGGCATAGGGGAGGCTGGGGCTAGCACTGGTGCTGGCCCCAGCAGCCTTACCTGGGTTCCTGGGGCAGCAGCATTGCCAGTCCAGCTGCACAGAGCCTGGCTGGCAGCCACAGCATGGCTCTGGATGGCCAGGCTCTGTTTCTGGTGGTGCACGCTGCTGCTGCATGCATCACACTCCTTTTTCTGCAGTGACTTTTTTTTGATACCAGGAGATCCCAGTATCAAATTAGGCCACTGCACTGCAAATTAGCAGGGGGGTGAACACTTACATATGCACTGTGTGCAACTTGCAGTGCCTAAAACAGCTTGCAAATCACAAGCTGAGGTGCTGCAAATCACACATGTGCACTTGTCTGGATGCATTCCTTGGGCACGTCCACACATACAGGCACATGCGCCTACAATAGGAGCAACACAAATAGGAGTGATACAGTTCTGAGTCGGGGATTTTTGCCTCAGCATACATGCCCAGACATGCACTTTGTGGGGCAAGTTGTGCCACCTGTGCTGGCCCTAGCAGTAAAAATCTGCCCTGTGCTGGCCCCAGCAGTATAAAAAGCTACCATGGCAAGCAGCTGAAGGCTACTTGCTCTCAGGGGCTTCTGGAGACAGGTGTGTAGGTGGCAAGCTTCACAGATACCCTTTCTGTGGGTAGAGGGAGACCCTGGCACACATGACCCTCGAGTGCGCCAGGCTGCAGCCCCTCCACCTCTACATCCGGAACCTCCTCCTGAGGTTCTGGTTGAATTTCACCTCCTACCTTTTTGTTTTTGGTCACCCCATCCATGGCCCCACCAAGTCCTGGGAGCTCCTAGTCAACGTCCTTCTGGTCCTGGCCAAGTGGGCCCTGTACTTGACCAGGAAGGAGGCTTTGGCTGGGAAGGTCCCCGGAGACTGCAGGGCCACTTTCCTCTCGCTTGTCCGTGCATGTTTCCGGGCAGAGCACTAGTGGGCAGCGTCTACCAGCTCCTTGGATACCTTTGAGGACCTGTGGGTGCAGCCCACGGGGTTCTGCTTGGTGTCCCCCTCCAGAGAAGTTATTTTCACATTTTGATCCTCTGACACCCACATCACTCCAATCCTGTTTTTGCTTTTGTTGTCCCAAGAAATTAGTTGCATCTTTCACACTTTGGCCTCACAAAGGGGCTATTATTGAGTTGGGTGGGCCTTAAGGCCCACATTAATATGGAACATACAAACAGACAGGAGCTTCTGGGGACAGGTGTGTATGTGGCGAGCTTCACATACATCCTGGTCTCCTGTCCCTTCGGTGAGGCCCTGGTGCCAATGACACTTGAGTGCACCAGGCTGCAGCCCCTCCACCTCCAGAACCTCCTCCTGATGTTCTGGATGAACTTCACCCTCCACCTTTTTATTTTTGGGCACCCCATCCACAGCCCCACCAAGTCCTGGGACCTCCTGGTCAACCTCCTCCTGGCCCTGGCCAAGCGGGCTCTGTACATGACCAAGAAGGAGGCTCTGGCTATGAAGGTGCCCAAGGTTTGTGGGGCCACATTCCTCTTACTCATCCATGCACACTTCTGGTCAAAGCACCAATGGGCAGAGTCCACAAGCTCCTTGGATGCTCTTGAGGACCGGTGGGTGTGGCTTGGTGTCCCCCTCTGGAGCCCATTTTTTCACATTTTGACCCTTTAATCCTCACGTCACTCCTATCCTACTTTTTCTTTAGTTGTCCCTGCCCCCCCAACTTGTTGTATCTTTCACCCTTTGGCCCCACACAGTAGGGGCTATTAGTTAGCTGGGGGGCCTTAAGACCCATGTTAACTTGCAAGATACAAATAGACAGGAGGTTCTGGGGCCTGGCCAACTGGTATCTGGGGACACTAGCCCCTTGCACCAGCTGGACTACTTCCCGGCCCCCTCTACCCACTGCAACAGTGTGGCAGTGGGGGCTGCTGCCTGGCTATGACCTGCTGCCACCTGCAGTACCATGTGGCCCCAAGGTTGCATGCCTGCCAGTCCTGGATGGGGACTGCATGGCTGCAGCAGAGGCATCTGTACCTCTTGGCTAGCTGCCAGCAGTCACACAGTTGGCCGTGGTGTGTCACTACTACCATGTGTGCCGCCACATTGCGATTTGGGCATCTACTGCCTGGAAGATGTTCTCAGTGCAGTGGCCTGCTTTGAACTGCCAAAGCATGTCCTCTTGGCCCCAAGTTGCCAGGAGGTCAGCCACCTCCAGCTGGGTCCTGGGTACCAGCCCCGAGTAGGCTCCTCTGCCTGGGTCCTGCCACTTGCCTCACTAGCAGGAATTCTGGTGTTCCCTATTTAAAAACTGCAAAATCTCTGATAAAAAAAATCTCAAATTCACTCTTTAAAATACTCCCAAATCCATGTTCTACCACAATTAAAACAAAAGACCACTAGGGGTGTGTGTGTGTGTGTGTGTGTGTGTGTGTGTGTGTATATATATACACAGAGAGAGACAGAGAGATCAGTTGGGCAATGTTTTATTCATATATTTACAAGTTAAATCAATTTGGAGTCCTACCAGTCTCTGTAATCATAATAAAATACATTCTAATTATCTATATGTTTTGATGTTCGCTTTTGGTTTTCGTATCAATGAACAATTAAAGCTCTCACTGACACCTTCACTAACTAGGATGTGGGGACATCTGTCCCTGCAGCCACAGCTCTTGCCAGAAGGTCTCATCCTGTCTGGCAGTGATGCACACTGGGTGTGTCATGGGAGGATGTCAGGTTCGCAGGAGGGGATGGGAAGGAGTGTGGGGGGATGTGGGTGGGTGTGGAGGGATGTGGGAGGGCAAGGGATGTGTGGGTAAGTGTGAGAGGATTATGAAGGGACTTTGGGTGAAGGGAGGACTGTGTGGGGGTGCTGCTCAGGCAGGGTTCATCCCCTTCCCCCCCACAGGACATGGCCCCCCACAAGAGCCCACATGCTCTTTACATGGCACCAGCCCCCCCACAGGGGTCAACACCCAACTCCACATGGCCCACATGCCTCCCCTGCACAGCCCACATCTCACTGGCAGCAGTAGTGGCCTTTGGGGCACTTGGGGCCTCCTGGCACAGTCCCCTGCACGGTGCAGGGCAGTGGAGGGCAGCACAGCTCGGCCCTGTCCTCCTGGCACCCAGCACTGCTTATGCTACATTGCACGGGTCTGGCCCGGCTCAACGCGGGTTGCTGGGTCCCCATGAGCAGCTCTGAGCCCCGGATGGCAGCCTGAGTGTCCCAGAGCTGCCCAAAAGTGCATGGCACCATATTGAGCTGGGCCAGGCCCGCATGGTGTTGCAAAAGGCAGTGCTAGGTGCCAGGCAGCCAGGGCCAAGCCCCCTGCTGGCCCACGATATGTGGGAGGCTGTGCCAGGTCACCCTAAGTGCCCTGATGGCTGCTGCTGCTGGTGAGCTGTGCACCATGTGGGTGGCTGGTGCCATGTTGGGAGGCATGTGGACCCTGTGGAGGGCAGGCGGGCAACCCACCCCTCCTGAGCTGCCCCCATGATCCCCCAGGTCCTCACAGCCCATTCCCCCCCTTCAACTCCCCTCACCCCCTACTTACCTGGAACGGAGTTCTTGTCCAGGTCGCTGCGGCCTACATCACTGTTTGCCCTACACGGGCAGGCGGTGTGCTGCAGGAAAGAAGCAGGCATACAGATGCTCTGGCTGGCTACAAGAGTGTCTCTTTGGAGAACCTGAGCCTCTGCTTGCCTCTGGGCACAGTCCTGGACCATCCCTTCCCTGCTTTTTTTCTGTTTTTTGTTTTGTTTTGTTTTTTAATCTGGATACCCAGGTATCAAATTTTGAGCCCGCACTTCAATTATGCCACATAGTTCCATTTCACACACAGATCCAATTCCTAAATGCATACAATCTTCGCTTTTGAAAGCTATTGGCTGGAATAACAAAAGTGTTGCCGGTAAGTACATTTATATGTATGAACACATTAGAATTGGAATTTTTTTCCAACTATGCACATGATTATTTGCATTTCTCTAGAAAACTATAAATGCAGAAAGGACAAAAAAACCCATGTATGCACATGGTTGGAACCCCAGAACTGAAAATGTTTTAATTGTAATTTAAAAGGTAATCATCTGAACAAGTAGTATTGTGACTAATAAAAGGATAATTAAATACATATGATAATTTATTGACTTATAATAATGTTAAGGGCCAAGTGTGCTTTTGTTATATCAGCTACATTGATTAAAATGGGCTTGAACCCATCTATGCCAGATTTAAACAAGAGAATTATTATTCCAGGTTTACATTTACTTAAATTAGAGCAGATTTTGAGCCACTTTTTTTAATAATACTACTAGTAATTACCTTAATTAGTCTGTCACAAATAAGATGCTGAGAAACTGGAGGAAATTCAGGAAAAGGCAGAATAAATTATTAGAGGGTTGAAGAAACTGACTTCTGAAGACAGATTAAAAGAATTTAAACATGGATAATGTCATTAAGGCATGCGTATAGAGAAGAATGATAATTGTTTGCCATTATTTCCAAATGCTAGTCAGAGTAAAGAAATCTTAAGGGTGATTTCAGTGGTAATTGTATCACCAATTTTATAAGTAGGTAAAGTTAAGGAAAGGTATGAGGAATACTGGGGAAATTTCCTAACCTGGAAATTTTTGTGTGAGAGAAATAGATTCCAGATGGAAGTGATGATATAGCTACTGAGATGTTAGTGGTTCAAAACCAGATTAAGAAGAAATAGAAAATTAGAACTTAATATATCTAGTGTTAATCTTTGTTGAAATTTGCCTGTTTTGAGTTCTAGAGTCACTTGTAAGTTAAAGTAATATTACAAAAAGTTTCAATTAATTTTGGTGTGGGGGGAATAGGAACATTCCAGCATAATGCAAACTTTTACATTAAACCAAAAAAAAACCCAACCCAATGCTCCAAAAACCTATATTTCACGCAATGACATAATATTGATTTTATTTGCCAGATTAGTGCAGCACAGCCCATGTGGTCAAAGTACAGAATCCATTCTGAATCATTTTTGTCCTGGAAGCAGGTGTCTTGCCTAAGATTTCTATGCGGCAGGCAGAAAAAGAATATAAATTGTAGCCTGTGGAAAGGTCACTTATCCCATAAACCCATGAAGACTTTATGGCTAGGGACAGACATTACAGATAAACTAGTTTAAGTGATCAGAAACTGGTTTAAACCTGCAACAGAATAGATGTTCAGTCCACATAAACCAGTATGAAAATGTCTGAAACCAGTTTGAGATGAACCTGGTTGAATGTAGTAGCAAACTTAACTGATTTGGCTCAAACTGGTTTATGCAATGTCTGTCCCAGACCCCTTGCTGTTTAAGATAAACTAGACTCCCCCAGCATCCCAGCATGCTCTCTGGGCAAGGCGGGGCTTTCTGCTCCACAGCAGAGCTGGCCCCTCCCCTCTACTTCCTGGCCAGAGCTCAGGCAGAGACTGCAGACACACCAGAGTCTGCCTTGCTTTCCCCCACCCCCTGCTGATTGCTGAACAAGCAGGGATCCCCTGTCCCTCCACAGCACAGACCTCAGCCCCTTGGACTCTAGGCATGTGCTATGCTAGCTAATGCTGAGAGATGTTTATGTGTGAGTGTCTCCAATTTCACTGGGACAGGCAGAAAGAACAGTGACCACTTAGGGCTGTTTGGAGCTAATCCATAGGTCAGCTGGTAAACTGTTTAAGAAGAATTTTAAGTAATGGAGAGAGCCTATTATTTTGCTGATCGGGTGATGAACAATGTTATCAGCTCCCTCCTGGCTTGCTCACCTGTTATTTTGCTGCAGACACTATAAAGAAGCAGGGAGCGACATTGAAAAGCTCCATATCATCAACAGATGCATGTACTGCACACCCTGCCTTGCCTCAGGGTGCTGGCAGGAAGCTGGGGTCTGGTAACATTCCCGCCCCTTGAGCAGCCAGTGGGGAAAAGCCTGGGATAGTGCATGCAGACCTCCCTAATCAGAGGTCCTGCCAGGGCCTGGCCATGCCCTCCTCAGCTCAGCAGGGAAGGGAGGGCTGCTCTAGTACCCCTTGGCTTCCAGCCTAAGCCACTGTAGGCGTATGACTGAATTTTCTCAGTCCAGAGCGAATGTCTTTCCAGTTACAAACTGGCTCAGGCTAGCCAGGTTAGACTAACCTGCAAAGATTGAATCAATTCAGGCTCAGGCTTTTTGAATATCTGTCCCTAGCCTATAGGAGTAGGTAACTGCAGCAGGTTAGAAAAGTGGCTGATTTCTGAAGGTTCAAAAGGGGACTAATACATTTACCAAGAAAGTCACAACAACTCTTTACAATTTTTCATCAGCTCTGTCCAGAAATGATATCACCTCCAGTTTTAGCTATAATTCTGAAAACCTAGAGGTATGCAGCATATTTGGCATGAATGGTTCTACTCTTAATGGACACAGATCTTCAGAGAACAGAGCTCAGGGCACCTACTCATCTTCTTGTATGTATTATAGTTTCCAGTTCTGTGGCTGGTCTCTTGTCCCTTACCCTACTGTTCCTTCCTAGGTTTCCACATTTTCTTTGTTATCCACCTATATTATAGACAACCGAAGCAAAGCAAATGAAGGGAACCATCATTTCAGTTAATTAAGTGGTATTTCTGTCTTTGAAAGAAACTTTTGCAATCTATTCTTTAATCTTTGAGTCTAGGAGGAAAAAAGATACACTTAGGCATTTTTATGCATCTTTATAATTAAATAGCTCTGATGAAATGGAGAAGCATTATAAATTTAATTGGCAAACTGTTTGACATTTCATGCTTGTAATTGCTTTTTGAAAGTGACTCTGTTTAAATAATTGTGCATAGCTTTTAAAATTCCTTCTTGATTCACTTTTGTTTTGCAATTGGTTATTAGTAAGGGACCTAAAGATTCCCTGCTTGGTCCCTCATATCACCAGTCACTTTGCCAAATTATTAGTGTATTTATTGCAAATAGAATCACTTCCATCTTTTGAGAATCATCCTTTGATAAATCTACTATTCTGCTAATTCTGTCAGTTATAAAAATTGAAGGATATGCTTCATGAACCAGTCTCGCCCATGGCTTATTTAGTAAATGTTTATTTTCACCATTAGCTACTTATTTTTTATGGTGTGTGATTTGTTTTTTATTTGATTTTCTTCCTCCTGGTTGTCAGAGGTATTAGGATTCTCTGGTTCCTGGTCTCAGGTTCCCACGATGACTGTAATTTCTGGATCTTAGCTCGTATTTTGGTTCCTGGCCTGTTTCAGCTCTTGATTCTGGCACATTCTTCCTACTCTAAAGACTGCCTATTTCAACATGTTAACATCTTGTCTCAGTGTTATTGTTTCATCAAAAACATAGTCCTTCCCCCTGGATTCACTGTGTTTTAATCTGATCCCCACTTTCAGTCTCATATTACTTTTGGTCCTGCAAGTTTCTCTCCTCTGGTAATCCTGTTCCCTTACATCATCTCAGCCCTCTTGTCACCAGTCCTCTTGTCCACACAGTCATAATTTCTTTCTCCTGGTATTTTCTCCCTGAAACGGGAGCTATAGGCTCTTTCTCCAGGCTTCTCACCCAGTTTCATTATTCCCCTGCTTCCCTTAACTTCTTCGCCTAGGCAAAAACCTAGGACATCTCATGTCTTTCAGCTCCCTATCAAATTCGTCTCCCTGCACCTGTTTCTTCCAACTTGTTTCCAATTTCAGCCTCAGTATCCAACCAATGTTAGTTCCTCCTAAATCCTATTCTCCTTGCTTAATCTGTACCAGTGTCTGGCTTTCAAGTTTGCATCCATAGTTACAATGAATCCCAGTGTCACTGTATTTACTGCCCCAGTCTATCCTTCCCCCCAGAGAACTGGAAAGCAGGGGCGCTGCTCTCCATTCCAGTGGCTGGTCCTATCCTGACTCTGAGCAGTTGTGAATACAAATAGCAGGGGAAAGTCCTACTGAATTGGCTCTCTTCAGCAATTATAACTTAAAAAAAAATCTGACTCTATTGATTGGTGAAGCTGAACTTTTCAACAGTTTCTAATTCATCCCAATGAGTACAAACTTTCATGGAACTGGTAATAGGCACATCACTGATAGAAAGATGACTGGGGTCCCTGTAACTTACATTTCTGCTCCAAAACTTGGGGGCAGTGGAATATATCTAGAAAAGTCTCAAGATTTTTTCAACATGGGTACATTAATATATTTTTCTGTAGTCTCTTTCTTGAAAACATTTGAATATTTTTGGCTGAAATAATAACAAAGTTAGTGAAAACTGATAACGTTTGGCAGAATTATCAGCCACTGAAAATGACATCTTATAATAGGAATTGTCAGCAACTTTAATAATAGGTGGTACTACCAGTCCCATCTCTAATATTCAGTAATAACAGAGTCACCCATATATAAGGATTTTCTGGATGTGATCTTAATTGTTAAAAGTACTGACATTTATTAAGTATGTAAATTGATATCTAATTAACTTGCTGCAGCTATCTTGTTAAATGCCAATTAAATATATTAACATTTCTCACAATTTTAATGTATCAATAAGAATTTAACTGTACCTTTATTGCCATTGTAATTTTGAGTTAATTACATGGCTAGATGATTTATCTTTTGCATAATTATTCACCCTCAGTCTGTGTTCTCTTAAATAATCAAACTGGTATTTTATAGATTGTCAGAAGCATGTGGTGTTCTTCTGTGACATTCCTGACTGCCATTGAGATGTCAGGCAGGGTGAAATCAAAAAGTAAGTAGGGAGGTGGAGCTTTTACTAATCTTATCTCACAAATATACTTATTAAAATGTCATTTTTCCTGTAGATGGATGTGAGATCTACAGTGCTGATCAGTTCATAAAAATTCCTTGGAAAAGTATAAACAGCAGATGACAGGCTAGGTAGATCAGATGGTAGATAAAGAACTTTTTTTTTTAGTTTGATTCTGGTCCAGGTCAAAAGCAATTAGAGGTTACTATATTTTAATGAAATCGCTTGGTGGTCTCTGTGCAATTCAACATGGAAATATTTCTACATTTAAAATGCTCCACAGTTTGGAATTCTCAATAGAGAGAATAAACAGTGAATTAATCAAGTGGACTAAGCTTATCTCTAACACCTGAGTTGCAACTCAGGGACCAGTTAGATAAGGCATACGGTCATCTGATGTGGGGGAAGAAGTCTGCATTTGCTCCTAGTGCCTCTGTTGCACTTTTTATATAAAATATTTTTGGCCCGGAGTCTTCCACCATTCTCACAAAGCAAAAAAATCCACTAAGTCTCATGATATAAAAGGAGATTAAGATCACTTGAGATGATTCAATTTTCAGTAATATTAACTGGATATCTTTCCCAAAGACATCTTCAGAGGAAGGATGCTAATTTACCCTTCCTAAAATGCAACAGTGAAGGATGTCACCTTGGCTGATAACTGCAGAAAGTTATCATGTTACACATACCCTGTTTCTAATACTTTCCTCTAAATTAAAACATCTGGTACTGGGCTTGATGGACCCTTGGTCTGACCCAGTACAGCAACTCTTATGTTCTTATGCTGTGCTCATCACACTAAGTCATACCTTAGGGCCATGTCATATGTTACACTTAGCACATGTTAAATGCACTTAAAACATGAATGGCCACACCTTCAAGCCATAAAACATGTATTAAGTGTACTCATAGGGCTCGTCTACACGTGTCACTATGGCAACTTTGTTACTGCACCATGATTTAGTACTTCCACCATGATTCAGTACTTCCTTTTGGACATACTAAATCACGGTGCGGTAACAGCCCTCACTGTACTGTATGTGTGTGGTGCGCAGTTATTTTTAGCAGCTACTTCGCTGTAGTGGTGTGCTCTACAGGGGAGCACATTGCTATGGCAAAGTAGTGTCATGTGCAGATGTGCACATAATGTAGCAAAGTTCTGACTTTTCACAAAAGGGGTATCTCCAGATCGTGTTAAGTAATATATATTCAGTTAGAGTTGCACTGTTCCATGAAGATAATAAAAGCAATTTGGGGTCTTCATGCACCTGTGACATCAGCTAGGGACCCCTCTGCTTTACCAAACCTCCAGGTGGGATCAGGAAAGCCACACATCAGGAGGAAGGATTTAGGCCTTTTACTTGTCAGGTTTCTTCAGGACTGAGTCAAAAGCCAGATAGATGTCCACAGTCTTAGGGTTTCACTGGAGCCAGTTCAAGACTAGTGTGGTGCTATGGCTGGGACTGACAGTCAGCAAACTGTGCATGTTAGAGATTATAGTAATCATTACTGTGAGACTGCTCAGAGCATATTTAACTTTAATACCCCACTGATTTAACACATACGACTTATCTCATGAGACAAGGCCTTACACAGAATAGTTACAGATTCTGCCACCACTGAATCTGTTTCCTCTGAAGAATTTGTGTGCTAAGTCTCTACTCCTTTAAAGTAAAGTTCTACCTTATTGAAGGTAGTAAGTGGGAGAAAAGGGATTGAACTCTGATGCTTAGAAAGGAAAAATAACATCAAAAGATCTTGCTCAGCTCCAGGGAAATGAGTGCCCAATCAAAACTTTAGAAATGATGATATTTTGGAAATTGAAAGGAAATTTTCTCATACAGGTATTCATGAACAACCACGTGTTAAAAAAACCCCAAACCCAAACGTATAAGCCTGGATCTTACAGTGTTCAGAGAGTTAATAGTTTCATAGTTTCATAGTTTCTAGGGTCGGAAGGGACCTGGGCAGATCATCTAGTCC
>NW_005841881.1:2009524-2023253 GCF_000455745.1 Alligator sinensis | reverse complement strand
TTCTCTGGACCCTCTCCAGGTTATCCACATCCCTCTTGAAGTGTGGCGCTCAAAACTGGATGCAGTATTCCAACTGCGGTCTGACCAGTGCCCGATAGAGGGGAAGTATCACGTCCTTGTTTCTGTTTGTCATGCGTCTGCTGATGCACGATAAAGTGCAGTTAGTTTTGCTGATGACTTCGTCGCACTGACGACTCATGTTCATCCTGGAGTCCGCTAGGACTCCGAGATCCCTTTCTACTTCCTTGCCACCCAGCAGGTCATTCCCTAGGCTGTAGGTGTGCTGGACATTTTTCCTCCGTAGGTGCAGCACTTTGCATTTCTCCTTGTTAAATTGCATTCTTTTGTTTTCTGCCCATTTGTCCAACCTGTCCAGGTCTGCTTATAGTTGTTCTCTGCCCTCTAGTGTGTCCACTTCTCCCCACAGTTTTGTATTATCCGCAAACTTGGACAGAGTATGCTTCACTCCCTTGTCCAAGTCACTGATGAAGACATTGAAGAGTATTGGTCCGAGGACCGAGCCCTGCTGGACCCCACTGCCCACGTCCTTCCAGGCCGAGAAGGACCCATCCACTACCACCCTCTGGGTGCGGCTCTCTAGCCAGTTGGCGACCCATTGGACTGTGTGGGTGTCTACGCCACAGTCCCCCAGTTTCCTAATGAGAACGGGGTGAGAGACAGTGTCGAAAGCCTTCCGGAAGTCCAGGAAGACTATATCCACTGCTGCCCCTGCATCCAATGATTTAGTGACCTGATCGTAGAAGGCCACCAGGTTGGTCTGACATGACCTGCCGCTGATGAACCCGTGCTGGTTGCCCCTGAGCATGCATTTCCCTGCTGGCCCCTCCTGGATGTGTGCCAGAATAATTTTCTCGAACAGCTTGCCCAGGATCGAGGTAAGACTGACTGGCCTATAGTTTCCCGGGTCCTCCTTCCTCCCCTTTTTGAAGATGGGAACCACATTGGCCCTCTTCCAGTCCTCCAGCACCTCTCCAGAGCACCACGAGTGCTCATAAAGCTGCGCCAGGGGACTCGCAATGACCCCGGCCAGTTCCTTTAGAACTCTAGGGTGGAGATCATCCGGACCGGCTGACTTAAAAACGTCCAGCCCCTCCAGCAGCTCCCTAACTAGATCCTCACTTACCCTGGGCTCAGGTGTGCCTCCTTCGGGGCCCAATGGGGGCCTAGCAGGGAGGTGGCAGTTCTGGTCCTTACTGAGGAAGACAGAGGCAAAGAAATCATTAAATATGTTGGCTTTGTCGTCTGGTGTGACAACCAGATTCCCCATCGCGTCCTGCAAGGGCCCCACATTACCCAGGGCCTTCTTTTTACTCCCTATGTATTTAAAAAAGGACTTCTTTTTGTCCTTAATCCGGGAAGCTAGTCCCAGTTCCATCTCTGCCTTGGCCTTCCTAACTACCCCCCTACACCCCCGAGCAACTGCCAAATAGTCCTCCTTGGTGATGACCCCCCTTTCCATTGGGAGTAAGCCTCCTTTTTAGCAAGGAGACATTCCCGGATGTTTTTGCTGAGCCATGGAGGCTTGTATGCTCTCCTGCCCCCTTTGATCCTCGTCGGGATTACCTTCTTTTGGGCTTAAATCTCATCTGGTAAAGCACTTACAAATATTCTCAAGAAATATGAGAAAAACCTATTGCTTTCAAAGGGAATAATCACATTTGGATACTCAATCTCGTTAAAATGCTGGAGACACATGAGCAAAACCCCCTTTCACTGAATTATAGCTTTACTAAAATGAAAGTTGTGGGTACCCCAAATATTTGTGAATTTGGTGAATGGTTTCAGTCAAAAAAACTGACCAAAAATCACTCCCCACCTTTTCCCCTTAGTCTTCAGTAAGGCAAGAACAAAGAAAAAAGAAAAATCTCATTTGGGTTCTATATGAACCATTAAAAAAATGTTTCAACTGCTGAACTAAAAGTCTATTTTCATCCAGCTTTAGTGTTGAGCAATATTAAGACCCTAGGGAACATTTCTCTACAAATGAATGTCAACTATCCTTGTGGGAAGACAAACTGAGGGGTGGTGACAGAACTGTTAAGAATGTTCTGCAATGGAGTTTGAGACTTGTGGTGGCCTCATGCTAATGATTGCCCTTGCTTGACTGCGGCGTATATGCATACCTGGGCATTCAGCATGGGGAGTAGGAGGCAGCTGGACATATTAGCCACATCACTCCCTTGTTCAGGGTTCATTCTAGAAATTGGAGTTTTCTAATCATGACGGGTAATTAGTTTTAAGTAGATGTAGAATTTGACTGGGCTGGGACAAAATCAACCAGGAGGACTGCTGTGCCAAAGGGCTCTAAGTAGCAGAGCTGCTGCTCTAGGGAATTCAAGAAGAAATTTTACTTTTTAAAGACACACTGCCTATCAGTGTTGCCCCCAATAAACACCATTTAATCGGGATGTGCCTGCCAGACATAGTCTATCCCAAAAAAGCAGCTTTATAGTAAGTACTATAAAGCTGGGGGAAGCAGCTTTATAGTAAATACTTATGGGTTGCTTTTTTTCCTGATGCCCTGAAATCTGACTTTTCTCTTCAAACAAGATAGGAAAAACATGTTGCCCTCAGTTCCCTGGAGTTTAGAGTGTATTAATGGCTATTGAACTCAGAATAAATAAACTGGATGAAAAAATCAGTATGCGAGTTCTATTTTCTGAATATCAATTTGGTTTCTAAGCATGTCAATAACTTATCCTTAATTTTCAACTCAGAGTGTCTCTGAAAATAGTTGAAATTTGGGGCATCATTGCTGCTTCTTTTCTTATAGTTATGGGATGTGAATATGGTAGCTGAGCTTATTGCATTTGACATTAGAAGTGGATTCATCTCTTAAAAAGCATTTTTACATATTGAATTTCAGCCTTTAAGGAATAGCAAATAATCAAAAATGCATTGAGAAAAATTGTGGGAGGAAAGAATTAACAGAGAAAGGAATAAAAATACCACCCTGATCTCTACAGTAGGCTTTAATAGAAAATGATGTGTATAAGATACTAAAGATATATTTTAAGGTAGGGTTACAGCACACTTCTTTACCAGAGTTGCGAGTTGAGGAAAATAAACACTTCAAAAGTCTGTGAAAAGACTATTTGCCCATAAGCGTAGTAGTAGATGTGTGTCGTGGTGCTCTGTGTTTGTCCATTTATGCAGCATGTGGGGAGGTTTGTGTGATATTTGGTTATGTGTTTGTGCTGTTATATGTGCATATTACACTTTCAGATATGATCTTTGTATAAGAGTCAATGGAGACTTTCAGTCTTTTTTGCAAGGGAAGGAGGATGACTGAAGCAAATTGTGTGTCAGTAAGCAAAACAAAAAGGAAAGTAATTGTGAACGTGAATAAAAAATGCATAATTATCTTGTGTGAATAACATGAGAGAGACCTGCTTTGACTATGATGATTTTGGGGGAATTTTTAGTCATGTCCAAGGAGGGTGGAGGGGAAGGAGAGAAAGTGAGTATATAAAGAAGAAAGGATTAACTCCCACAAATACTTCCTAAGTGCATAAAATCACAAATGTACACTTGAAGATATTCAATATTTTCCCGAAGTAGGCAAACAGAAATATATACATACAAATTAACATAAAGCATGGACACAATTACTTGTAAATATGTACCTGAATGTGTACATGCATGCATACCTACACACTTGCACACAGAATATGAACACACTGGGTGCGTCTACACATGCATTTGATCTGGCCTAAATTTACTCTGGTATAAACTAGTTCAGTGTAAGTGCTTTCAGGGAGGCATCTACACATATAGGGATTACTAACAAACAAGCAATACGATCTTATAGGGATCATGGAGACCAGGTGGAATTTCTCCTATGACTGGACCATAGGTATAGGGGGATACACCCTGTATAGGAGGGATTGTATTGGGAAGAAGGGCAGGGAGTCACTCTCTATGTAAAGAAACATCACACCTCACTTGAGGTGAAGATTGGGACCAAAGAAGGGCTAATTGAGACCCTCTGGGTCAAGATATGGTGAGAGTGCAGGGAAGGGGATTTGATCATAGGAGTCTATTACAGACCTCCAAACCAAGAGGAACAGCTCAACCACGAATTCTCTAGAGAACAGACAGAGGCTGCATGCTCTAGGATCATGGTCATCATGGGTGACTTCAACTACCCAGACATTTCTTGGGATGAGCACTCAGCTAGATCTGATCACTCATAAAGCTTCCTCACTTGTATTGAGGAGTTCTACCTAATTCAGAAAGTCTATGAGCCAACCCTGGGGCAAGGCACTCTTAGATTTGGTTCTGGCCAAAGGGGACAACCTAGTGAGCAACTTGCAGATAGAAGGGAAACTGGGTGACAGTGACCATGAGATGATCACTTCTCCATCCACCACAAGTCAAGGAAATCAGCCAGTAGGGTAGAAATCCATGAGTTTAGGAAAGCTGATTTCCACAAACTCAGGAGATTGGTTGGCGAGGCCTTGCAGGACCATGGTCCAGTGAGGAAGGGAGTACAGCAAGAGTAGTCATTCCTTAAGGAAGCAATCCTAAGAACTCAAGGAAAATCCATTCCGTTTCACAAGAAAAGCAGCAAAAGAGCTGGGACACCCCCTTGGCTAAACAGGACCTCCTGAAATTAAAGCAAGAAGCCTACAAGGGATGGAAGTCAGGAATAACTACCAAAGAAGAATATTTCAGCAGTAGCCCACACTTGTAGGGAGCAGATCAAGACAGCAAAAGCACAAGCTGAACATAAACTGGCAACTGGAATTGAGGACAACAAAAAATTCTTCTTTAGATATGTAGGAAGCCGAAAAAAGAACAAAGGAAGCATAGAGCCCCATATAAATGGAGTGGGACAACTGTTAACTGACACTCAGCACACATCTGAACTCCTTAATGAATACTTCATGTCAGTGCTCCACTAGTCCAAGGGTATTAGCCTGCTTGACAGGATACAGGACGGTCACGGTGGGGGCGACCACCCTCCCACAATCAGCATAGATTTTGTGGGGGAACACCTACAAAGGCGAAATATCTAAAAGTTAGCAGGACCAGATTAACTACACCCAAGAGTACTAAAAGAACTGACCAATGTCAGTGTGTGACCGATGGCAAAGTTATTGAAGACTCATGGTGCTTGGGAGAGGTCCCTGAAGACTGGAAAAGGCCAACATGACACCTATCTTTAAGAAAGGGAGAAGGGAAGACCCAGGAAACTAAATACCAGTTAGTTTGACCTCAATCCCTAGTAAAATCCTGGAGAAAATTATTAAAGAATTTATCACATACAGGTTAACAGAAGGCAGTATTTTGAATGATAGCCAAGATGGCTTTGTTATGTGAAGGTCATGCCAGACCAAACTCATTTCTTTCTATGATCAGGTAACTCATCACTTGGAAAGGGGAAATGAGGCTGATGTCACCTCCTTGGACTTCAAAAAGTCCTTTGACTTGGGCAATGCACTTCAAGAAGGATGTGGAGAAGCTCAAGAGAGTCCAAAGGAGGGCCACACATATGATTAGAGTCCAGGAAACCAAGACATATGAGGAGAGGCTGAGGAACTTGGGACTGTTCAGCCTGGAGAAAAGAAGATTCAGGGGGGACTTGGTTGCAGGCTATACATATATCGGGGTGTACATCAGGGCTTGGGGAAGCATCTATTCTTCAAGGCTCCCCAGGGAAGGACAAGAAATAATGGGCACAAACTGATTGAAGATTGCTTTCCTAGACATAAGGAAAATCTTCTTTATAAGCCAAGTACTGAGGATTTGAAACAGACTCCCCCCAGAGGTGGTACAGTCATCCACCCTGGCAATCTTCAAAAAACGTCTTGATGTGCATTTTGCTGGGGTCATTTGATCCCAGCAGTCTTTCCTGCCCAAGTGCAGAGTGACTGGACCCAATGATCTGTAAAGTCCCTTCCAGGCCCTAACAACTATGAAACTATGTTAAGGGAGAAGATTTGCTGCTCTTTGCACCAAGTGTCCTGCAACCCTTCAATAGGCCCCTGTTGCCACTGGGGGGAGGGAGGGAGGGGGCTCCAGGCTCTAGCTACAGCTGCCAGAACCAGGCAGCCCTCTTTAAAAGCCAGCTCTGTGTGCTGCTCTCTGGCCAGCCTCTTCCTTGCCCAAGAGCAGTGTGCCAAGAGCAAGGGAGCTTATGGCACAGTGCTCTTTCTCTGTCAGATTTCTCCTTGTCCATTCTGACTCCCCATGCTATGGCTGCTTCAGCCTCTGCCTCTGGCAGCAACAACCAATGCCCTGGGCTCCTGCTGGCTGCCATGCTAGCCCTGCTAGCCCATTGTGCCAACTGCTGCTTGGCCTATGGCTGTTTCACCCTGCCTGGCTCCCCAACATGCAGCAACTTCCTACCTGCACTGTCCAAGGGCCAACACCACACACCTGCTTCCAGCAGTGATGCTAACAAGCGGCTTCTGAATGCCACCGTCAGGGCCATCATCACCCTCCTCAGTTTCCAGACTACCACATCTCAGCCCACTGCACCAGCCAGGACTGGTGGCTGCACACCTAGGATGATGAGAAGTGGCTGTACAACTTCTGCATGACCTGGGCTACCTTCCAGGACCTCCTCCATCACTTCCAGCCCCATCTGGAGCATCAGGACATCAGCATGTGCCAAGCTCTCCCCACGGACACCTGGTTAGCCATCGCCCTGCTCAAGCTGGCCACACCTATCAATCTCTCATAAGTCAGACATGTTTGGTGTGGGCAAGGCCAATACCAAGGAGGCTGCCCTGGAGGTTTGCAGGGCCCTCCAGGACATTCAGGAGCACACCATGCTCCTCATCCATGACCCCCTGGCTGTGGTGGCAGGGTTCCATGCATTGGGATTCCCCCAGTGTATTGGGGCCCTGGACAGGACCCAATCCCCATCACCTGCCCACCCCATGGAGAGTGCCCCTATTACGGCCACAGGAGATTTCACTCCATGGTCCTGCAGACCATTGTGGACCACCATGGCATTTTCACCCATGTGAGCACTCGCCGGAGGTAGTGCACACGATACCCATGTGTTTTGTAACTCCAGCCTAGCAGGACTCATGGAGAGTAGGTGCTTCACACCATGGGCGCCATCACAGTCCCATCCCTGCTCATTGGGGACCCTGCCTACCCACTCATGTCCTGGCTGATGCAGCCCTACACTGGCCAGCTGGACCTCACTTGGCCCACTTTAACCAGTGCCTGGGCTGGACCTGCACCCTGGTGGAACTTCAGTTGCCTCAATGGCTGCTGGCAGCCCCTCACCGCTCACCTTGAGTTTGCCAAGGAGAACCTCCCCTGGGTCATCATTGCAGCCTGTGTTGCATAACATCTGTGAGGCCAGGGAGGGCTGTTCTGTGAGGCATGGGTAAAGAAGGCACAATGGGCAGAGGACACCTGGTGGTGGGAGCACCACCTGTGGAGGCAGAGGCAGCGGCAGCAATGGGCCCCCCCACCCATGCACCAGAACAGCCATGCACCTGCCAGCAAGTGCCAGGACACTGGGTGAGGTAGGCTGACCTCCACCTCCTGCACTCCCTGCTCTAGCCTGCCAGCTCACTACTCATGGATTCCCCACATTACCCCTGTCCACCCCCAGCACCATGTTCAGTGCAGACAGGTGTCAGAAGAACAAATCTTTATTCCTCTCACATCACATAGCTCCCCCTCTCCCTCCCAGGACCTCCTCCCAGGCTCAGGCAAGGGCTTGCTGCTGGGTAGCAGGCGGCTGCCAGGGGGCATGTAGAGCAAGGTTCAGAAGCCGGGCAGCAGGCCACACAAAAGGGACCACCAGGGCTAGAATGGGGTCCAACACCCAGTGGTCATCATGCATGGCTGGCCCAGGATGGCATTCTGCTCCTGCAGCAGCTGGGGCTGCACATGCTTCAGGGCCAAGAGCTTGGCCCAGAACTCCCTGTCCGTCCAATCCTGTATCAACTCTCTGGGCCCCTGTGTAGCTGTCCCTGAGCTGCCAGGCCTGAACAGCTTCCAGCAGTGCCCTGAGCAGGGGCATGGCATGGGACAGTCAGCCACATGGTAGAAGCAATGCCCTGCAGACCCCTGGAACTTCTGCAGGGGAAGGGCAGACTATTGTGGGCATGCTGCAAGTGCTGCAAGCAGGTACCACTAGCCATACTGGCCAGAAGCTGCCTGCAGCTGTGTCTGGGGGCTGATAGGCCTGACTTGAGGCTGCCACAGCCTGTAGCACCCTGCAGCACCCTGCTGGCCTTGATGGCACTGATTTGGCAGCCACATGGCAGTGCGGTGCCAAGCAGCAGGTCTGTGGTGCAGGCAGGCAGGTATAAGTAGCCTGTGACCTGCCCAGGGGGAAACACAGGGCCTTGAGTGCCCTTGGGGTCCCTGATGAGCAAGGATCCTGGTTTTCCATTTCCCACAGAAAAACAGAGAAAACCACGGGTTTCCCATTTTTATCAGAGAAAACATGGATTTTCCCTTTTAGAAGAGAAACCCATAGATTTCCCCTTTTTGCAAACAGCTCTGCAGGCTGGCTGAGTTCCAGCCTACAAGAGCTGTTTGCAAAGGGGGCGGGGAAACGCTCAACCCTACAGGGAGGGGAAGGGAGGTGGGGAAGGGCAGGGCCCAACACTCACACTTACCGGATTCTGCTTCAGGTTCACTCTTCTTGCTGGAGGTAAGTGGGGCTTAGGGTTTGCGGAGCAAGGCTGGGGGGAAGGCTGGTAAGGGGCTGAGGGAGTGGGGAGGTTTGCAGCCAGGGAGGTACTCCAGCTGGGAGTGGGTTTGCAGCCTCCCTACTCCTGGCCGGAGTGCTCAGCTGGCTGGAAACCCCCACCACTCCTGGCCGGCTGCAAACCTCCCTGCTCCCTCATCCCCCAGCCAGCTTGGGCACTCTGGCTGGGATGGAGGTTTGCAGCTGGCTGGGAGCGGTGGGGTTTTGCAGCCAGCCGAGCACTCTGGCCGGGAGCAGGCAGGCTGCAAACCCCCTCCCGGCTGGACTGCTTGGCCAATTGCAAACCCTGGGCTGCAAATGCTGTGCTCCCCACCCTGCTGCTCTTCCCCAGGTTCTCCAGAGCACAGCATGTGCGACTGGCATGGCAGGGCATAGAGGGGCCACACACGAAAGCTGCCTGCCACTGCAAGCTCCATGCTGCCCTGGCCACACTTCCTCTGTGTGCATGGGGGCAGTGCACACCCACCTTGCCCCCACCCTCCACACAGATCTGGGAGGTGTGGGTCCCCCTGTCCCCCAGGAGTGCATGCTGCCACTGGGAGCCATCCCTGCCCAAGCCTACAGCAGGCAGGCACAGTGCGGGAGTTGACTTGTGTTCCTACTGTAGGAGCCACTGTCTTCCGTTGGGGGCAGGAGGCTGTGGACTGGGTCCCTGGCCCCATAGCCCTGGCAGCTGGGGGCTCCCTCCATCAGGGCTGGGGGGTTGGCGGGCCGGGGGAAGCGAGAGACACCAGCAGGGCTGTGGGGCGGCATTTAATTTTAAACATGGATTTTCGGATTTTTATCACAGAATTTGTGATTTTTTATCACAAAACCAGGATCCCTGCTCATGAGTGTGTCCCAGGGCTCAAAATGTCTTCAGGCTTTTAAAGTTTCCAGGCAGGGGCTGCCACAGAGGCAGCCCAGCTCTGGGGCAGGAGAGGCTCCTAGCCAAGAGTCCAGTGGCTGGTCTGGAGGCTGGTCCACTTGGGGCTGGGCAGATCCAGGAGTGAACTTGCTCTTAGGTTGCATCTATACATGCATAACTGCACAGTAACTAATTCCAGTTAAATTTGCTACCTGGGAGCAAATTTAAGCGGGATTAATGGTTTTTACTGTGCAGTAAGCATGAACATGCGAAGATGCAAGTGCTTACTGTGCAATAAACTATGCTAATGTGCAGTAATCCATCTCATGCAGACACATCCTCTGTGTGTGTGTTTTCCTTCTCCAAACATATCAGAAAGACTGATATGCTTCAAGAAGAAACTATTTGGTAAATCTGTATTGGGTCTTTTTTTAAGCATTAGAGTGAGTTGCAGAGAATGGAGACAAAGGAGAACAAACAAGTTGGACCCACTTACTGCAGCCATACACACAGCCTAATATACTAGCTTATACAGAAAACATTTCGTTTGCCACCTGCATTTAACTACGAGCTCTTCTCCCTCCTGGCATTGTAATCTGTCTTCTTTCATCCCTGTAAATGAAGACCCACTCTCATTAAATCAAGCTTCCTGAAAACTGAAAATTCTCTCTGGTTTACTCCTCTGCTGAATGAAATTGCAGGTTAATGTAACTTTCCCAGCTTTGCTTTCTCTTGCTGGTGCTAGTCATTTTCTTCCAAAAATTGAAAATGGAATTTTTTTTTCTAAATAAGTGATTTTGCTTGGAAACAAAAATAGCTAAAATTATTGGGAAGAGTAAAAAACCAAACATAACATCTATAAAATCATGAAGGGAGTGGACTAAGTGACCAGGGAACTGTTGTTTACCAAGTCCATGAATACTATAGGAGGCACCAACTGAAACTGATAGGTGACACCTTTAAAACTAACAAGAGAAAATACTTTTTTAAAGCAATGTGTGATTGATATGTGAAATATATTGCCACTGGAGGTGGTGGAAGCAGACAACATACGTAGGTTTAAAAAAGTACTGCATAAATTAATGGATGATAGATATATTAAAGTCTAGTGAACAAAATGGTTGGAGATGTTTCCTCTGGCATCTATCTCTAAACCAATAATGGTGGATACCACGGAGGGTACTGCATAGGGGATAGATCATTCTAGAGATATCCAGTTCGGTGCTCTACCACTATAGCAACCACTTTTGCCACTGTTAGAGATACTGGTCTGACCTAGCATGGCACTTCTTATGTTTCTTAACACTTAAAGAGTTAGAAAACACAAAGAAGGTCAAAGCAAGTGCTCAGAGCTATGTTGAAAAGTTGTACGTGCATATGTGAATCTATAATAAATGAATGTTGTAGATTCAATTTATTCTGGCACTTGACAGCTCCCAAGAGCCTGCTTTGTTTGTCTGTGTATAAATATATAATAGAATGATACTGTGAACAAAGCTAGGTAATGTAAATAAGCCATCCGTATAATCCTCTTCTACCTTGTACGGTGTAAGTTTGAGACCCAATACAACATGAAGCAAAAGTAACCTAATGCTTGAAAATAGCTCAAGAGGTTTGGAGTCAATCTTTATTAAACATACCATAGACAGATTGCATGACAAAATTAGATCTAACAGAGTCCATGGGGAGGAAAATGACAATTCATTGAAAGCAAACCCACCTGTGTGTCTGGGGAGCAATGATAAAGGCTGATTGCTTCCCAGTGGTGTGAGCCTTCAGCCTATTTAAGGATGGTAGTAATCCAAATATGATATTCCCTAAAATGACAGCTTCGCTCAGTCCAACCCTGGGAGAAAACTTTTTTACGTGCAAGAGTTGAAGAATCATATGATACTCAAATTGCACGCACTAAAGTCACATACACATTAATCTCAGTATTCACTCATCTTAATATAACAGCCACTGTATGTCACCTAATTTGCTTCAAAGCCTTGATTCCAGTACATCCTCTTCCTGAAGGATAGCAATTCAATGGTCTCTTGTGTAACCTCAACATTGAACTTTAGAGCTATGCTTGTTACACCATTTCTGTGCTTTGACCTGAGCTGTATGTGTGTGACATTTTCATTCTGAGCCTCATTCATTAAATTGTCCTTGTATTTCCTTGTGCTAATATCCATTCTAATTCCACACTGTGCAGCTGTCCTCAATGGATTAGTCACACACTTCCTTCTTTAAAACAGTATTTTAATACATTAGATGCAGAAGCAAGAATGAATTGCTAAGAAACAAAATTTACTCAGCATACTGGAAGGATAAAGAATATCACATACATAAGCGAAAGGGAACAAGCACTAACACAATATGCAAGATGATCACTTGAGATCACATTGATTCTATGATCCTGGTTTTCCTCTAACTCCAATACATTTACACTGCAGTAAAGATAACATACAAAAAGTGAATCTGATTTTATATGTTCAATTTTTTGTGTATAGGTGCTTATGTAAGCAGGGGCCCAAAATAAATCTAATATAATGAAAAGAGAAACAAAGGAGGAGATAAAGAGGATAACAGGCAATTAGGAACAGCCAAAAAAGGTTTACCAAGAGCAAATCCTGCTTAGCTAACCTGATTTGCATCTACAATTGGGTGACAGGCCCTGTAGATTAGGGAGAAGGGTGGATGTGATAAACCTCAACTTCAGCAAAGTTTTTAACACTATCTTCCATGACATGGTCATAGTAAACTAAAGAAATACAGTCTAGATTAAACTACTTTAAGGTAGATTTTTTTTGGCCACAGGGGACAGGATAAGGAATAATAGTCTTAAATTGAAACAAGGGAAATTTTAAATTTAAGTTGAAAATTTAAGTTGGTTATTAGAAAAAAAAAACCTCTAAAAAGGAGGGTGATTAATTTTTGGAACAGATTACCTAGAGAGGTTGGGAAATCTCTATTCTTGGGAGTTTTTAAAAGCGGATTAATCAAACACTTGTGCAACATAGTTTTAGACATAAATTCTTTCTTGAATGGGGGCTTGGACTAGATAACCTCCAGAGGTGCCTTACAGCCCTGTTTTCCGTGATTCTGTAAGATCATGAGAAATTAGAAAATGAATTGATAAACAGATATATAGTTTTTCTATTATTTTTTTCCAAAGGTAGATCTACCTTATATAATTTGTGGTAGATTATACTTCTAAATTCCAAGCTGTCTGACCTGACCCAGTCTCTATCTGGAAACCTTGCACAGACAGAATGAGTATATACCGCACAAACAAGTGTCAGAAGGCCTGGACATGATATATCAACACCAGTGTAACTTACATTGCTTTTCTACACAGATATAAACTATACCAGGACCTGGAGGAGATGGAAGATATGTTAGCCTAAAACGGCTGCTGAAATAGGTGCTTTAGGGTGCCTCAGTACTAGCCAGTAGGGAGCATGTAAGACCCTACTTTTGGGGAACAAAGAGCTATCCCAGGGCAACTGTGGAAATATAACCCCTATACAGATATAAATTACATGGGTATATTTTATTGCTAGTTATTCCCAAGTGAGGTCTACCCCAGATCCTAAGAAGTTACCCTGGTGTAGGGGTTTACATTATGTGTCTGCTCCTATTTTATACCAACATAAGGGCAGTATACACAGGTGTAAACAGTTCATATCTCTAGGCTCTTAGTAAAATCTCCAGAAAAAAAATTCACTGACCGCAATGAGACCACAGTTTCACTCATTGTGTGTAAAAACTACTAGTATATTCATGCTGTAATTTCTCCACCAGCATCCCTACATGAAATTCCTCAGTGGAAACATGACAAGGGAAATGGGATCCAAAGTCTTTTTTTTGTAGCTAATAAATCTGGATTCTCTCTCTCTCTCTTTGTCAGGATAGAAAGAAGCTTTTTTTTTAATGCAGAGCACTCTTGCACAGCTAGGTATAAAGCTCTTTCTTGTGCAAAGGAAGGGAGGAAAAGATTTAAAATGTCCTAGCCCTGCTTATCACCTTCTACCTCATTTCCTCACTCCTGCTTCTCCCTTGAGAGACTCAACGCCTCAGTGAGTCCTGCAGGCACAAAATATAGATTGGTGAGACATTCAACAACCCATGTCTGAGTTGCAAATGAATTGTAAAACCACAGAAGAGCAAGCAGATCTAAA
>NW_005841881.1:2004981-2009493 GCF_000455745.1 Alligator sinensis | reverse complement strand
TGCTGAAATAGATCAGTCACAGAATGAAAATATAAAGTAAGATAAAAATGTGGAGATACGGATTTCAGACTAAAGAAGATAAGTATTTGGTATGAGTATGAGCCCCTCTTCTAAGGGGCTCTCGGCAACCATCTGATAGTCCATGGAAATAAATCTCTATGGTTTGGATGCCCTGTCTGGGTTGTGGTGGACTTGCTTTCCTTCCTACATGATGATACAAGCCACGTAAAAACACCAAAGTTCTTATCTACACTTTCCTGCTTTTGCCATCATAAATTCTGGCGGTAGATAAGAGCTGCTGCTGCCATGCCAGCAGTGTGTGAAAACATCTGTGTGCTTTTGGCAGCTCTGATTAATTCTATATAACAGCTGTGGTGACAGAGCACAAAGTGCACCATGGAAAGGTAGAAGCTGTTGAAGGGACAACAGCATCTGGAAGAAGGTATTAAAAAGCCTACATGTGGCTTCTTCTGGCTGCCAAATGTTGGCAGAAGCCTTACTTTACTTGACATAGATGGTTTAACTGTCAAGAAATTTCTGCCACTTCAGAGGACTTCGGGTCTAGACTTATTAAAAGTATTTCTGGCAGAACTGTAATTCTGTTGGGGAAAACTGTAATGTGAATGAGGCCTAGGTACCGGTTTTGTGGCAGTGAGGAAACTTAACTTTAAAAAGTTTAATACTGCCATTGGCCGGAGGGAAGGGAGGGAGGGGAGCTCTTCTATTGCTTCCAGTAAAGCTAGGAGATGCATTTTCTTCCTCTTATTTTAACCACACTGAGCATGGAAACAAACTCTTCAACAAACTGCCTTTGGGCAAAGCCCTCCACACAGCTATGATTTCAGGCATTAGTGTAGACATCACAGAGAGAAACTTTAGAAGAGATGTGGGGACACAAGTAAAATTGCAGCCAATGGTTGCCATGAGGTGTGAGCAGGCACTGTAATGGTCTGGACATTTATTTTTGGTAATGCTAGCATTTTTCAAGAAACAAAATCTGGGACACAGTCCCAGATACCCTACAAACCTCTGGAACCAGAAGTACTGGCTTACATCACAACTGTTTAGTGTAGCTGCCTAAGTGCCATGGTGAGAGGCAGAGCTAATTAGCTTAGGCATAGTTCCACATGAGCCTGAACTGGCAGCAATATAAGCACATCCCCATGGCATCAGGCAGCACTGCTCTGTGTCTTCTCAGTAGGATACTTCTTGCTACTGAACCAGGGCTGATTTTTCAAACTTTGCAATGCTGACATACAGACTTGAAATTCTGGACTGTCCTGGAGACTGGGGCAGTTGGCTGCTTTGACTATAGTTTTTTTTATTTCTCTCATAATAGTCCCCAAACTGTGAAGGCTGAGCTACCACAGGTATGGGAAGCTCCTTAAATGAAGGCATTGAGTCTCTTGTGAAATACAGAGCCTGCAATACTGCATGGGTATTCACAGCATGCTGGCTATTGGCTAAGCTCCAGGTCTCAGCTCATTCTGGTCTAGTAGTCAGATTTTCTAGAGCATCTCTTGTTTCTATTCATTCCTAAATTCCAGCCAGGAATATGATGGGGTTGTCCCAGGAACGTTACAATCACAAGTACATTTTAAAAACATGAGACAAGCCAAAAGAAACAAAAAAAGAGGCAGAAAGTAATCACTGTGATGGACACTAAATACCTGAAAACAAAATCTTTGGGCTTCAAATTAACAGGTAGATTGTATCTAAGGTGTACCTAAGGTACAATGGATATTTTCACACAGAAACAAAACAAGTACATTATCTCCTCAGGAACATGGGATTTTTAATGTCCACAGAGTCATGTGATGGGTAGTGAGGGACCTTTTTTGCCAGAAGGCATCAATAATTCATCACCATGCAGGAATGGAGGGAAAATGAAAGACAAAAATAACAGACACAGCTATTTTGTGAGGTAGACAGATGAAATATTTAATGATTATGGCAAAAGTAGAAGCAAGAAAGAAAAGAGAGTATGGAGTCAGGGTCAGGGGATGTGCGGGCACTGCAGAGCTGTGCTAAGCATAATCAGGTGTGTCTGTAAAACTTTGTCCTTATGTGAAAGTGTTGTGCTGTCTCCAACCAGTTTGAGATGCTGCAGTACCTATCACATACTCGTTAACCCTAAGCAGCCAAAAAATCTCAAATCAGGTCATTACAAGTCATACAAATGCATTTTGAGTTCTTTTTAGCTTAATTCTTGGCATTTTAGGTTTACTTTTTGCAAGTTTTTCTCCACAGTTATGAGGACTTGAAACTGACATGGGAGGCGCAGGGGAAGGGGGAAGAAGGGAGATGAGATTTGTCATAAATATATGACACAAGGAGTCAGTGCTTCAAGAAAGACAGAAAGAAAAAAAAAACACACCAAAAAGCAGGAAACCAGGACTCAAATAATAAGTATTGTTTATAAATTATGTCACCTGAAGGGAGATTGGATTAATAGTTAGGGAAGTAGCCTGGGGTTTGAAAGTCCAAATTATATTCCTCCTCCTGTAAGAGATTTGGATGATCTTAAGCAAGTAATATGGGGCTAGATTCATAACTAGGCCGTAGATATCCAACTGGTATTTTAGGCAACTAGGCCCAAAATGTAGATTCCCACAATTCCCTTCTCTGCACAGAGGCCCTCTGTTCCTTATGCACCTAAAATTCTACCTCTGGGCTGTGCAGGACTGCCTGTCTTGACAGCATTAAACAGGTCACCAGGTAAACCTTAATTTTAATTACAAATCTGGGATTCATCCACCTATCTACCTTGCAGAATTCAATCTAGTAGACATGCTCTGAACACACCTACCCCTGACAAAACAGAACAAGGAGGAAGTGTTCATGCCACCCACTGCCCCAGATACTAATAGTCTACAGGTTATAAAAAATATTTGGAATGTGTGAGCTCTAGGTCAAAATCCATCATTTAGCTGAGGGGACATAAACCTGCCTACCTATCACCCAGGATAGTACTGCAACCACCAGGCTGGATAGTATATTGACATGGGACTTGTTAAATATTCATTGGGCAGAGAAAAAGAGCAAACAAAAGGGAAAAAAAGGAACAATTCTATAGCCCAATGGTTTGGACAATGCATCAGAGAGAAGGGATACTATATTATAACATTATTATTGTTGCTGTTGTTTTACAAATAATAATATTTGTATAATATTAAGCAAATAACTTTAAACTGGGGTTATTTATATTTTACTTTTGGCGGGTGGAAGGGGGGTGGGGGGAAACAATGATCTGGCCAGTGTCCAATTCTGGAAGGGATTGGGACTGTGGATCCTGAGTAGAAAGAGGTGTCTTCCTGCTCCCACAGTTACGTTCCTCTCTCGAAACCATGCATGTTCAGTAGGGCTGTGTGACATTTCAGTGGGCATTTCATTTTGTTTCAGATTCAGACATTTTGGCAGCTAAAACACTGAATCTGAAATGAAACACAAGTCTCCGAAACAGCTCCAAAACGAAACAGGCATCTGAAATATTTTGAAAATGTTTCAAAATTATTTGGATGTTTCTGAAGTGTTTTGCATGTTTCAAGCTGTTTCAGAGCTCTTTCGGAGATGGGCTTGCAGGAAAAGAGAAACTAAGGAGGCGGGGAGGGGGAGTAAGAACTGCTCTGATATTGATATCTGTAGCTGGCCAGTGACAACAATATGTCCCTGAGGTCCCTTCCAATCCCAGTGCTCTGGGGGAGGGATAGAGAAGCAGCATAAAAGGCTATTTGTGAACTGAGTCTGCCATTTTGCAGCTGTGTCTGTCTGTATCTACAGCAGGAGCAGCAGAGACTGAGAGCAGTATCTGGTAAGCTTGCAGCTTGGCAGTGCCTTGCTACCAAGTCGTAGCCATTTCCAATCCTTGCTATTTATTTACCCTTGCCTATCATCCCCCCCAAATCCTATTATCTGTTATTCTTATTCCCTCCCACAAACAAAAAGAAAGCAGTGCTTTGCTTGGAAGTGACCACAGTGCACTGCAGGAAAGCACTCAATTCACATACATTTATTACACACACAAACACACACTTTTTTCCAGCACAAAAAATATGAAGTGTGCTGGAAAGGCAGGTGCCAGGTCTTCTGGCCAGGGAGGGAAAGGGGGGAGAGGGAGTGCTGTAAGTTCCTCTCACTGCTCCCTCCCCAAACTTAGACAGTCTCTTCCCTAGCACTAGCAGGCATGAGGCTTCTGGTGCTGGTGGCAGCAAGGAGGTGGGACCAGTGCTTGCATCTGAACTCCCTCCAATAATACCAGCCATAAGAATTACCCCCAGCACCACCAGCATGACAAGCAGCACCAGCATCTCCATTTCAGTTCCCAGCCTGAGCCTTCCAGTGCCAGAGGAGGAGCTGGATCTGGAATCAGGGTACCTGAGCACCCTTGCAAAAGAAATTCTGGGGACTGAGGATAAATCCAAGTTCCCCTAGAGTCAGGTCTCCTTCCCCAGCAGGCAGTTTAGAGGAGGTTGAGGTTGAGGTTGTGGAGGCAAGTGGCTCAGCTGAGTCAGG
>NW_005841881.1:2000321-2004970 GCF_000455745.1 Alligator sinensis | reverse complement strand
CTGCTGAAGGGGGAGATCAGGCAGGATCTGCACCTGCACCCCAGAAGCAAGAGGGTCATGTGATGTGGGATCATTTTGAGGTGGCAAATGATCCCAAGAATGCTATCTGCCTGCATTGCCAATGTAAGACCAGCTGAGGCAAGGAGGACAGCACCATGGGGATGTTGATGCATCTCAGGAGGAACCACTCCCTTGCCCTTGCTCCTCCTCAGCCTGGCACCAGTGGGAGCATGCACAAAAATAAGTCCCGCTCTTGCTCCAAAGCCCGCATCCCCTCAAGCAGAGGCAGGCCACTCTGAAACAGTGGGGGCACACAGGGAGGAAAATTACAAAGGCAAGCAAGATCATCCAGAACATTGGGGAGATGCTTGCTGTGGATGGCCAGCCCTTCTCCCTCACTGAGTGTTCAGGGTTCAGGTGGCTCATGGTGCTCATGGCCCCATCCTACCAAGTGCCCGCATATACCAGCTTCAGGCGGATGGTGGTGCCCTTCGCTGTATGAGGCATGCAGAAAGTACTTGAGGGTGGAATTACACAAAGCAGGTCTGCAGGTATCCTTTCACTTTACCTCGGACATCTGGAGCAGCCAGGGTGGAGATCATGCCTACCTCTCCGTCACAGAGCACTGGTGCCATCAGTCAGGCTGCCAGTGGGCTCCCCTTCAAGCTGAGGTGATAGATGAGTCCCACATGGCAACTGAGCTGCTGTTCCTCAAAGTGAACCTCCCACTCCTGGGGTTCCCCAAGCTCCAGCTGCAGATGGAGTGAGTGCCACCCTCCTCACTCCACCTGCACCTATTTCTGTGGGTTTTTTAAAAACCGTTTAATGAATGCCCCATTCTCAGAGCTAGAGCCAGCACTTACTGCATCACCAGCTAGCAGGGGAAGAACATCTCCCTGCTGAGCTCCTGTGCCAGGATGAACTTGGCAGTATGGGCTGGGGCTATGGGAAAGGAGGCAGTCCCAGGTCCTGGGCGTGACATAAAACTGCAGCCTGCCAGGGTTGGAAAGCCCTGTGGGACTGTAGGTGGCATGGCAGCCCCAGGAAAAAGATATCAGATTGACCTTAAGAACCCTGTCTGGGCTATGTCCTTAGACCAACATGACTACAACCTAGACCATTTAACACAAGTGACACGAGTTTTGCATTTAGCAGTTTGAGGTGCAGTTTCACAGAAACCCCTGCACAACCCTGCCTGAAACATGGAAGGCTTTCCTCATGCCCACATGAGGGGATTATGTATGTGGCAGGACAGTGTGGCCATTTAATGCCCCACTCTAAGAGCTGGAGGTGGCAGTTTAGTTTCTCACCAGCCAGCAGGGGAAGAACATCTCCCTGCTGAGCTCCTCTGCCAGGAAGAATTTGGAGGTATAAGGGCTGTGGCTATATGGGAAGGAGGAGGCCCCACATCATCCTGGGCATGACCTAAAATTGCAACCTGCCAGGGTGGGGAGGCCTGGGTGGGATTGCCAGTGGCACAGCATCCCCAGGAAATGCCAGGACCACTAACCTCCCTGATGAAAGGCGGGTAGGAGCAGAAGGCACCTGATAACCTCCAGCCACTGCACAGTCCTGGCTGGGGAAAACCCAGACCTCTAAGATCATTGAGAGGCCTGAGGCTTACTGGTTTCAGTGGAGTTGTGAGGATGAGAACAGGGGCTACCATCCCTGCAATTTTCACCCCGCTGCACCTTAACCCTAACCTTACCCCTAACCCTCTGCACCTATCTCCATGAAACTTGGCAGGCTTCATGGCGGTTTCATAGTTGGTAGGGTCAGAAGGGACCTGAGCAGATCATCAAGTCTGACCCCCTGCCATGGCAGGGAAGAGTACAGGGGTCAAATGACCCCAGCAAGGTGTTCATCTAGCCTTCTCTTAAAGACCCCCAGGGTAGGAGCCAGCACCACTTCTCTAGTGCTTGGGGGAACAGGGACTTCCCCAATGCCTGCTGGTCCCCTCTGACTAGTTTGTAAATGGCCACTAGATTCCCCCCTTAGCCTTCTCTTGTGGAGGCTGAACAGGTTCAGGTCCCTTAGCCTCCCTTCGTAGGGCCTGCCCTGCTGCCCTCTGATCATGTGAATGGCCCTCCTCTGGACCCTCTCCATGTTGTCCACATCCCTCCTGAATGTGGTGCTGAGACTGGATGCCGTACTCCAACTGCAGCCTGACCAGTGTCGCATAGAGGGGAAGGATCGCCTCCTTGGACCTGCTTGAGCTGCATCTGTGGATGCATGACAAGGTGTGGTTGGCCTTCCTGACTGCGTCCCCACACTGTTGCCCCTTGTTCATTTTGGCATCAATAATGACTCCAAGATCCTTTTCTGCCTCTGCACTGACGAGAAGGGAGTTCCCCAGCCTGTAGGTATGCTTTTGGTTCTTCCTCCCCAGGTGCAGTACCTTGTACTTGTCAGTGTTGAAACCCATCCTGTTCTCATCCTCCCATCCCTATAACCTGTCTAGGTCCAATTGCAGCCTATTCCTCCCTTCTAGTGTTCCCACTTCCCCCCACATCTTAGTGTCGTCTGTGAATTTGAACAGGGTACTTTTTACCCCCTTGTTCAAGTTGCTGATGAAGGTGTTGAACAGTGCAGGCCCAAGGACCGAGCCCCACTGCCCACATCCCTCCAGGTCAAATAGGACCCATCCACCACCACTCTCTGGGTGCGGCCCTCCAGCCAGTTAGTGACCCAATTGACTGTGTAGGTGTCAACGCCACAGTCCCCTACTTTTTTAATGAGAGACAGTGTCGAAGGCCTTCCTAAAGTCCAGAAAGACTACGTCCACTGCTACCCCTGCGTCTAAGGATGTTGTGACCTGTTCATAGAAGGCCACCAGGTTGGTCTGACAGGACCTGCCTCTAATAAACCCATGTTGGTTGCCCCTAAGCATAATCTTCCCTGCTGGCCCCTCGCAGACATGTGCCAGGATAATTCTCTCAAAAAGCTTACCCAGGATCGAGGTAAGACTGACTGGCCTATAGTTTCCTAGGTCCTCCTTCCTCCCGTTTTTGAAAATGGGAACCACATTGGCCCTTTTCCAGTCCTCTGGCACCACAGCAGAGCACCATGAGTGGTCATAAAGCCATGCCAGGGGTCCTGCAATGACCTCTGCTAATTTCCTCAGCACTATGGGGTGGAGATCATCAGGACCAGCTGATTTAAATACATCCAGTCCCTCCAGAAGTTCCCTGACTAGATACTCACTGATCCTAGGCCTGGGTGCACCTCCCTTGGGGCCTATGGTGGTCCCAGTGTGGGGGGTGACCTGGTCCCTGCTCAGAAAAATGGAGTCAAAGAACTTGTTAAATAGGTTAGCTTTGTCATCTGGTGCGATGATCAGATTTCCTAGCGTGCCTTGCAGAGGCCCCACATTACCCGGTACCTTCTTTTTACCCACTATGTATTTAAAAAAGGACTTCTTGTTGTCCTTGATCCAGGTAGCTAGTCCCAGTTCCATCTTTAGCTTGGCCTTCTTGACCGTTCCCCTGCAACCCCGAGCAACCAAGGTATAGTCCTCCCTGGTGATGGCCCCTCCCTTCCATTGGGTGTATGCCTCCTTTTTAGCTAGGAAACATTCCCATCTAGCATCCCTGAATGTTTCATCCATATCAGGCAAGAAATGACAAAGTTATAGGCAGTTTTGTGATTCTCCATTATAGCCTATGACCAAAACACCATCGAAATTATGAAACAGCTCCAAAACAGTTTCAGTCAAAACAAAGCATGACAGTGATTCGAAACACTGAAATGAATCACTGTCTCTCTGAAACGCTGAATCTGAAACCAAAATGAAACACAGCCATTATGCACAGCCCTAATGTTCAGCCTGAAAGAATTTAAACTGACTCAAAATCAACATAAAAAGACTTCCAAGGAAGCACTGTCCAAAGCATTAAACCATTGAAACAGTCATGGTAAGAATGACTCAATTATCAGCCTTAATAGCATCAGGCATCAGGCTTTAGTAAGCAAAATGCTGCACAATGAGAAAATTATACTAGCAAGCATCTCTTTGCACCTGTGAATTGCTGTGAATAATAGCTAACACTTCTAAAATGCTTTTCAACCATTAACTAATTAATAAGGTCTTAAAAAGAACAAACTTTCCATAGGGTCAGCAGGTGTTAGTGCCCATATTTTGTAGTAAAGGAAACTGAAGCAGGTAGAGATTAACAAGTGACATGTCCAAGGCTCAAGGAGGGAGTTGTCTGAGAACTAGGACACAAATGTAGGTATCCCTGTCACTATCATGAGCTCAAAGCACTACATTGCCCCTTTCTCTTGCTAAGTGGGTTCCAGCTATACCATTTCACAGGATAAGGATTCATTGCTTGGGGTAATGCAAATAGATCACTGGAATTCCACCCCCACCCCCCCAGCGCTGCACTTTCAGGTTTATCAGACGGCTTGGTAACACCTGCAAGGATGCAAGGATATTAATATGTTTATTAGTGTATGCTTGTAGGTGTTTGGACATGTTCATATATTTATAATTAAATGCCTTTTGTGGTCGGGGGGTGTTGGCTATTTGGTTAGGAGGTTTTCTTCAAACCTTGAGAGTAAGTGCTAGTTCCCTTCTATAACATAGCTGCCCATAGAGGAAGAAGATTGATGCATTCAGAAGCTCTTCATCTCCTATGGTTTCAGGG
>NW_005841881.1:1992867-2000290 GCF_000455745.1 Alligator sinensis | reverse complement strand
CAGGAATTATGTCAATGGTGTACAACCTTTAATATATCCCACACCAACAGAGAGCTAGTGTCAAAGACCTCTACTCTGCTACATCTTCTCTTTATCTCATCACTTTTCTGCCCTGACAGACAGTGGGACATCTGATAGTTTTCCTTCTGGAAAACACTTGCACTAATAAGACTCTTCTTTTGACAGGGGAATTCTCTAAAGGGTCAGACTGTGACTCCATTGTTCTGAATGAATGATGAAAAGGGGAGCTAAGGCAGTAGAAAATCTGGCACATAGGGTTGATACAGAAAAGGGACTTTGCAATACTGGAGACCAAGTTAAGATGGAGACAAAAGAAAAATGATAAAGGGTTATTAAAGCACATTGTAATTTTGTATATTAGGGACGAGGTAAAAAATAAAACTTCACATTGAAACACTATTCATCTGTGCATCTGCTGCTGTTCCTAGCCTTTGCAGTACAGCAGAAAATGTCTGCCTTCCTTCCTTTCTTTTTTTCCTTTGCTATAAAATTACATACTACTCTGATCCTGTGGAATAGCCCTGTTTTTAATAGTATCCTACACAGAACTGCCACAGTCCCCTTGTACTCTTTATCCCTCTTTCCTTGCTAAGAGGTTCATGTGCACTAGGCTGATCTGTGAGTTACCAATAACAGACAATAATAATGAGATAAATTGGACGTGCCTTCACAGTTATTAGAGACATTACAAGCTTTCCCTTTCCAAGTACTTTGTATATACTAAAAATTAATATGTTGGCATTAATACAGATTTATAATGCCAGTAGTTGCTCTGCTTAACAAACATACAGCACCAAATAGGTTACCATGGTATGATTATCCCAGAAAAATCAACTAAAGATAGATGATCAAAATAAAATATGGTAAAAACTCAAATGAACAGTCTACTCCAAAGATATCTGTACTGAAATCAAATAGTTACCTACTGTAGCTCATGCATCTGCAGTGCTTTGTTTCTTTTGATTTAGTACCAAATTCGGCAAAAGACTCAGTCCTATATACTTTGTAATTCTCCCTTGTTGGCTGCTTTTCTGGGATCTGGGCCTGAGATCAGAATCGCCCGTGAGCAAAGACTATGACCTATGTCTGCTACAGCCTCAAGCATAACCACTACCACCTTCATCGTTACCATCCTAAATAGCCTCCATTTGTGTCAGAATTGTGGTAGTAATAAGGATATTTATTACTTAATGGGACTTTCATTCAATGATCTCAAAATATGTCACAAGAATAAATTCAAACTTGCAGCCTCTTGCTTAGAGCAGTTCAGGGGCTATTTTACATATGGTTACATGGGATGTCTGACATATGGAATGATGGGAAAAATATTATTCTGACTGTAGACAAGAAATAAACTGTTGTAGTTGAAGATCAGTGTTGGGACTTCAGAGATCCAGGTTACTGTTCTGGAAATGCCATAGGCCTCCTGAGTTAACTACCCCTTGCCTCAGTTTCCTCATATGAGTACAAGGAATTATCCATGATATCTCTATCATAGGATGATATGAGGTTAATTCATTAGTGCTTCAACCAGATTCTCTCTTTGGACATTTATATCATACTCATGACCTTTGTATAAACATTGCAAAAGATGTTTAAAGGCACTTAGAGATTTTCAAAAGGATGTTGTGGTAACAATGCAAAATGTTATTTGGTATACTTCCATTTAGTATAGTATTTAAAAGAGCCTGGCAATTCTGAATGCAGGAAGCATAGCAGTGCACCGGGAATTTCCCAGTCAAGAAATGATAGTATCTCCCAGCTGAGAAACAGTGCAGTCATACCAGATGCAAATGTCAGCCTGGAAACTTTGAGTTGTTTGAGTGCAGTTGTTATTTCCTTTTGCTGTAATTGTCCCCCTAAAAGTCAGGCAGGGATTGAAATAAGGCTGATAACATGAACTTTCTTCTATAGCAACTAAAGCATTTTGAAATGGATTAGCTCACAATGTCTGCCTCTTTGATGTGAATGAATGAATCTTATAGGTACTACACTGTACAGACCTCAGGTAGTTAACACGTTCTGTTGGTGCCAGGCAAGTATTGTAATTAACGTGTGACCATTGAAAAACATCACGGTTATCACCTAGCTGCATTCAGCTTCATGATGGCAGCAGGGATAGAACTTGAACTCTCTTCTCCGGGAGCCTAGTCTCTATAAACTAAAGGAGAAATCAGCACAGGCAAACAGAACTGAACACAGTATTCCAGAAAATGCCTTAAGAGTGCTGTATGGAATAGCATTTATATTTCCCAATGTCTGCTGGTAATTCAGTTTAGCACTTCTCATACCATCCAGAAGACAACAGTGGAGAACATGGACTAGCCATATAAACGTAATGTAAACCTCTAGGTTTTTCGCTGCATATAAAGCCTGTATCTGCAATGCAAGTTCTGTAGCTTCATACATTTTTGTAGGATTAGTAGAATGGGGGCTGATCTTGATGACTGGAGCTTCTGGAAGCAACAAAGTAGCTTGATCATTCTTCACTTAGGGTTGGAGCAGCTGAAATACCACTTTGGCTACTCTCTGACACTTTAGATAATAGATGGTCACTTACTGAATACAGAGGCTAAGTACAGACAGACAAAAAGTTCAAAGCTGAATTGATTCAATCTTTGCAGGACGGTCTAAAATTCATAGATTAAACTGATAAGCAAATGAACAGACATTCACTTTTGATTCCAGAAATGCAACCACGTGCCTGCAGTAGCTCAGGCCAGAATCTGGGGGCACTAGAATATGCTTCCCTGTTTGGCTGAAGCTGACAGCTTAGATCAAGGCTTGCCCGGCTGCCACCACCACCCAGGAAGGGAGATTTATGGGGAAGGTACAAAGCACCCTGGGATGTGGGGTGAAGGGGAGATGAGGGCTATGAGTTAACTTGAATTTGGAGAGAATCTTGGACAGAAGTTTAATAAACTGATTTAACCTGAATCAGTTAAGTCTGATACTTCATCCATCCAGGTTTATCTTAAATTGATTTTGGCCATTTTGAAGGCAGTTTATATGAACTGAACTTCTGTTGTGTTACAGATTTGAACTGGTTTCTGATCACTTATACTGGTTTACATGTAACTTCTATCCCTAGCTACAAGATTGTAATCCTCTCTCTGGGACTTATAAGATGACAGCAATCACAGTTCAAGAGCAGCAGTGCTCAGACCAAATGCTGAAGTACAACCACTCTACTGGTGACTACTATCCATTGTTATTCAAAATAAGCAGGGAAACAGTAGTCCTCTCCCTGCTGCTATAGCCTGGCAAAGAAAGTATAGGAGAAGGTCAAAGAAGGAAAGGCGGGCTTCCCTGCATGCATCCTGGCCAGTTATACCTCTAGATTGCAACATACAAAAAAACCCACTGCTGCTGTTTTAACCATTGAATCAGTTTCCCATTCCTATTATCCAGTAGCTGTGTGGAATTGGAAGCATGGATGTTAAACCAAACAAATATTATTTTGCATATTGAAGCAAACTGGTCTTCTGATTCATTCAGTTTTTGTCTCTTGCCATATGAGAGCTTGGCTATTTTTTGTTTAAAAGCATTTTAATGATGTCATGAACCTTTAATTATAATGTGAAAATAAGTGTTCATTGTGACAGATCCTGTAATGATCAGTGTCTGTCAGACTGTTATAGGTACTTTGACTGCACACATGTACAGTGACTTCCCAGACAGGATCTCAACACAGGTCCTACCACTGGTCTCACTGGGCACAGGGAGGGACAGCAGGGTACCAGGCCCACCACTCTCATAGCTGTCTACAGTCAGAGAAATAGGCAGTGATGGTGGGGAAAGGGGGGAGTCTGTCTAGCAAGATGCTATAAAGGAGTAATCATTGTGTGTGGAGGTGGTACTCTAGGGCAGCAAGACTATCCATAGGGAGGGCAGCTTTTAATACAGTCAAGACATAGGCGACTGGTGCCACCTTAGTAGCGGGGGCACATGCCCCTCCCACAACCAATCTGACCCATGGTGGGGTGGGAGGAGTCAATCATGAAGCAGCCGCGGTGCTCCCAATCCGCAGCCGGTACTCGCGGGTGGGCACGTGCACCCCCATTCACCCCCTACATGTTACCACTGAGTCATGAGGTATAAAGAAAAGCAGAGTGCCAGCAAAAAAGAGAGAGCATCCTTCTTCCTGGGAGTGGAGGAGGAAGAAAGATTATAGGTGAACACGTGCATCTGTAGAATATTTATCACAAATGAGTCACATTACTAAAAATGGAAATCCTGTCATCTCAAAAGTATAGAAACAAGTAGCATGAGATTTAATAATGTTAATAGCAGCAACAATAAAATAATCTAATTAATAATAATGAAACCACCTTGATGATTGCGAATGAGTCTATGCTGTTGTCAGGAGAGTACTTTGTCTCTGTTCCTAGAAACATGTTACAAGTTTTAATTAATTAAGAAATGGTCTGGTAGCAGAAATTTCAACTGAAGTAATAATCTGAAATAAAGACCTTCATGGGTGGAAAGGCAGCAGAACCTTCCCCAGAGAAGGTTCGAGATGAAGACTGTACATAGGGAAGCACAGTGGGTTTTCTATCCAGCACAGCAGCATGAGTAAAGGATTTTTCCTAATTTCTTTATCATTTTGCTCCAAAACTCCCTTATAATCCTTGTCCTTTTATTCCCATTCTTGTTTCCCCATAGGCTTTTGACTAAGTCTGTGGAACAATACTGTTTTCTACCAAAGTTTAGTGGTTACTGCAAGGGACTAGGCAATGTACTATTTCCAGCTCTATCACTGACTCATTTGGTGACCTTGGCCAAGTCAATCATCCTACCTGTGCATCAGTTTCCATATTTATTATGGAAATAATCATAATTACCTCCTGGGGATGTGATGATACTTCACAAGTAAATAATTGTAAAGAACATTGTAATCCACAGAAGAAAAGCACTCTAGTGCTGAGGTATCTTGGTGACTGACACATTAGAAATATTTGTATGGGTTTATTTGTGAATTCAAGGCAGAGCTAGTTGAAACCTTTTTAATTAAAATGTTTCCATTTGTGGTATTAACAGCTCAATTCCCATAAATTAGAGGGAAATCCATAGCTACACCTCCCACATAACTCTTTAAAAAGTTACTGGTAGGTCTCGATATCTTGGAAATTCAACATGCACCTGCTATAGAATTTTTTTATCAGAGGTATCTGGTAATGTTATTTGGGCTTTTTCCTACAGGTGACTGTTTCAGATCTGACAGTGAGAGTGACAGAAGCTGGATGGCTTATATAAAATGGGGTAGTGGGCTTAGTCTGGTACTTAGTGAAGGAAGAGACACATCAGTACATTCACATCACATTAGCTCTGCTTGTGGTCTCTACCCTTTATTAGCTCTGTACCTCTGATGGCAGTTTCAGCAGGGGTAAATTCAAGGGAAAGCCAGGTAAAGATTAAGGCAAATGGTTTGGTGTAGCTACTCTCTGAGTAAAGACAGAACCTCTGCCTACCATAAGTGAAACTCTATCAGTCTTATCCCTACCTGCTCTGATGTTTTGGGGTCATCATTCAAAGATTTCCTTGGAAAGCATACTGCTTTAAGTACCATGAATGCCTTTGTGTGCCCTCCAAACTCATCACTTGCAATGTGTCTCTCTCAACATTGACAACTCATTTCAGTAGCATGAGATGAATGAACATTACAGCTCTTTTCCCCATGGAAGATTTCTCCTATTCTCATCATCTCTTTGTGGGATAGATGGAACCAGCTGTTGAAGAATGATGTTAGTCCCTGACATCATTGCCATGTAGCAAAGTAAGGACAGCAAGTGAAGGTCACCTATTTCATTTTATTTGAAACCCAGAGATACAAAAGAATATTGCACCTGCTTCTGGTCTGGAGATGTGCGTATACTGAAATATGTGTTAGTGCATAACCTAATTTTTTCCGTACTCATCCATATTTAGACACGGCCTTCCTTTCTCTCTCAGTACCAATGGACATTTTTAAATACTTGCTAAATAAAGCTGTACTTGTGCAAATACAAAAGCTGTTTTTGCAATGATAAAAAAAAAAAATTGCAATTAAAGGCACACACTTTCTCCCCAAATACCATGGGCTTCTTCAGGTACATAATATTGATAATGGTGTTGAAGTATTTGTTTATTTTAACAAGAAGGTCAAAATGTACATGTACTGAAATGATGCAGCTATTAAACATTAATTTTGCTATGGCTTAATCAATGATGAGGAAATAAGTAAGGCTCTTCTTTTTAGCCAGCAAAAAAATGTTGGCTTGATCTACAGCTCAGTCAATAATGTTGAAATTGTGAATAATAAAGGAACATGTTGAGAAGTAACCTCCTGATATCAGCTTGACTGTAATAACTGCATAAAATACCCAAAGCTAATATTGTTATCAATATCACGCCTTGTAGAAGGTGATTAGGTTTGATTGTATTACTCTGTTTTACAGAGAACAAAAAGAGAACATGCTGTATTCAAATTACAAATGATCCATTAAAAAAATTAAATTATATGGGACTTTATATTGTACTGAGTAAGGAGATACTAAAGAATGTGGCTGAATCTCATGATTGTTTATTCCAAATTTTATAAAGCATTAAATAGTCAAACTTTAACTTCAAGCATCACCCAATGAAATTACTCAGTATTTTAAGCAAACTGAAACTACTTGCCTGGGTAAGAACTGTTATGGTCAGCTACCCAACACCTGCAAACAGAGGTGTAACAGCTGGGTGCCTGGGACAGCTGCAACACACCAGCTAGTGTAATCATGTGGCTGCAACAGCAGCCATTTTTTCTGCTTCGCCAACCCCCAATCAGCACAGGGGGCAGCTGCCCTGGTTGCCTTGCCTTGGTTACACTACTGCCCAGAAAACCTGGAGCATCCCTCTTAGAGCATGCTGAGTACATATTTTAACAGACAATACATGTAAGTATAAAGGAAGGACAAAGTCCAACTAAGCTTTTGTTCAGCAGCCTTATGGGTATGACACTTGCACAGAAAGTGGGAACCCTGGGAATCACACTCAGCTAGAGAAGGTTTGAAACCTAATTTACCATTACTTAATAAAAAGCTTTAACCATTGGACTATAAGCTAGAGGCCTCTTCTGTTGAAGACACATCACTGGGTGCATCCACATGAGTGTGCACGTGCCTCTTGCTCCGCCACAAACCCCTTTGAGGTGGGGCAACAGGCACGTGAGGAAACGAAAAAAAGCAAAGTATAGAAAAGCGGGGCAGGGTACGGTCCCTGACCATGCCCTGAGGCAACTGGAGGCTGGGTCCTCCATAGAAATACTCTGGCTGCCAGAGCATCTCTATGGCTAGCCCCTAGCCCTGGTGCTGAAACATGCAGCTGTCCAGGCTACTTTCAGCACCAGGGCTCTGGTGCCAGTGAGTAAGGGGTTGTGGGG
>NW_005841881.1:1988013-1992790 GCF_000455745.1 Alligator sinensis | reverse complement strand
GAGGCCCCTGACCCCTGCCCTGGCCAGCCCCATCCCCCCAGCCCCCCCTGATCCCTGATGTAAATGTATATGCGGTGAACTCTGAGAAAACTGTTCCAGGGTGCTTTAGGGAGCTGTAAAAGGAATTGAGAGAGAGAGAGAGAGAGGGAGAGAAAAAGAGAGAGAGAGAGAGAGAGAATGACACTGTTCTTTCTGCAAAAGGACCACTGGGCAGTAGAGATGGAGGATAATATATTTGAAATAGATTCTTGTTGATACCTCATATAAAGGTTAGTTATCTCAGAGCTTGGGTTTCAAATTAAGGGAAAGGTGATGGAAATTGTAACCTGTTAGGGCTAGATTTACTAAAGGATGCTGACACCTAAAGAAAGATTTGGATGGAATTTAGGTGCCTAATCCAGTATTGTAATCCTGAGGACTGCCCTCAACTGCCACCAGAACATCTTAAACTCCATAGGTGTCTCAGTGTTTGACCTTAAAGTTTCTCTGGGTACCTAGAGTTGTGTTATGTACAGCCTGAACAGAGAGGAGTAGCTGGGTGCTTAGTTCATGGCTGAGCCTAACTGGGGTCCAAATAGGAAGTATTCTGCTATTGATCTCACCTCATCTTGTCTGGTGGCTGTGCTCTGAGAACACCTGAAACAAATCAGCAGGATTAGACTCCACACAAAATGAAGGCTCCTTCCAGCCACCACTTTCTTTTAAAGAGCGGGGTTGTGCTATGCTGGCACCTTCCCGCTTGATACAATAGCATTATCCAGGAAGTGTGAGACCTGGGTTCAAATTCATCTTCCCAGGAGAATATGTGAGTATGTCTGGCTAGAGCAGGTTGAATCCTCACAGGCAAGACAGCAGCACAGGAGTTAATGAAGTCATTGCTCGCTGCCCTGCTGCTGATTCATATCCCCAGCAGGGCTCCCTTGCATGGAATTTGGCAGCAGGCCCTGCCCTTTCTCACCCTGCTCCCAATTTCCCAGCCCCTTTAGGAGACCTTGGGTCAGGTGAAATGACTCTTTGATACCCCAAGAGGCTATGCTACGTGTGACAGGTATGCCATTTACCCTGGCTGTTGAAGCTGTGCCACTGTGCACTGTGTAAATTAAGGACTCAGTGGTGCAAGGAGAGAGAGCATAAGCATTATTGTCCAGTCTGCTAGTTAAGGTAGTCAAGGGAAGAGAGGATTCTGGATTCCACTACCTGCTCTGGGCACTATTTTTGCAATTTACCTTAAACAGTACTGGATAAAATGCATGAGTAGTCCCTGGAGCAGGGACCAGAACCCAGGACTTCCCCTCTTACGTATGTACTTAACCTCTAAGATACAGTTTTGTCCTCACTGTGGGAGAGTGCGAAGTGCGAGATGTATGCTTGAGCCTTGGGGAGATGGGAAACTGATATCAGTTCTGGCAGGTCAAGGCTGAAGAATGAATTGACATTGGTGTACATTACAGCAGTCCCTAGTATTGTTTTAACTAACTCACAGCCAGTGCTAATGTCTGTTAGTCCTTTGCTTTTCTCTTTCCTAGTCTGAGCGGCTGAGAAGCTCAGCACAAAATCTGGCCTAAGATTTGCTCCTAAAACAGAAAGCACAGACTTATCCACTATAGAGGACAACTGTCCTCCTGGCCCTGATCTCTCTGGGTCTTATTTTTATCCTTACTTATGCCTCCTTTTTTAATATTTTAATTTCAGGCATCCAAATTAGTCTGCAGTCTCTTTGACGCCCAGCCCATGCCTCCCTCACTGAGTACCTGGATTATAAACATTCTAATTATGAACCTCTTGGACAGGCCATTTTGTGCCAAACCCATTACGAATCCTCACTAAGTACATAGGGTCCTCTGGTATGAAAGGTGGTCAAAGCTTCTATGGGGATCCTGGTGTGGATCAGGTGTGAGCCATAAGCTGACCTGGTCAGCTCTGATGAGAACAAGGCGTTTCTGCTCCTGCCCAAAGCAGTGACTTTACATGCTTTGAAAACTTTAATGTCAACATCTTGGGTGTTTTTTTAATGGAGATTTTTGGTCAAATTCGGGATTTAGAAAGTTGAGTGCCCTGTGGAAGTAGTCTTAAGTGACATCCCAAAGGTCACAGAGGACGTATGGCAAAGGAGCAAATTGAACTAAGGTCCTTACCTACCCTGAACACTGGACTACCCTCCCTCCCAGAGGAGGCTAATCCCTGGTTTAAAAAATTGTTCAGATCTGGCTATAGCTCACCAAATTGTTGTCTCAAATAAAAATACCATTACAATGCGGTTCCATTTGCTGCCAATGCCAGTAAACAAACAAAGAACTGAATGAGCCATGAAAGTTGAACTCCTGTCTTGAATAATTAAAATGCTGAAACATTATCCCAATAATATAGGATTACAATACCATTAGAAGAATGATTACTGAATATTGGAACACTTTAAAGAGTGAAAATATGCAGCATTCACACATGTTGATATTGTGGAACCATTCTGGGGTCTTTTTTATATAGTTTCTTATATCTGATGGGAAGTGGGTTGGCAAGGAACCAGTCAAGCCATTTCACAATGTCATTTTCATAACAGAACAAATTTTCCCAACAAATGTAGATGCAGCCTCATCTAGATTATTAAATTACTCTCCCCTAAAGGATCAATAAAAGGAAATATAAGTGCATAATTATAATTTACAAAATTTATAATCCTATTAACTGTAATAATAATCTTTTAGAAGCTGTAGCTATTCAAAACTGCAGTGAGAGTAGACCAGCTATGGAGCACCTGTATGTACAAGGGCATTACGTTGCTTTCTGGAATACATGACCAGAATTGCAGAATTGGATACTGATTCAGAAGGGTAGATTGCTTCAGGGATTAAAACTGGAAAAATTATTGGCCTTTTAACTAGTTATCTAAATTAGGTACCTAGATACTTGGTAGTTAGGTACTTAAGTATTTACCCCTCCCTCCCACTAATAATATTGTCTCACTGCTTCGCAATGTTCGAGGTACTTATCACAACAGCTCTACAGTATAATTATCCCCATTTTACTGAGACCCATAGAAATGAAGGTCTAGATAACAAAGGCAATTAAGTTGCGGTTAGTTGTCCAAACGCCATGTTAGTTACTAAACACCAACATTTTGATCCTTAAAATGTCTAGTCAGTGGCCTCCTAATCCAGAAGGTGCCTAAAATTTAAAGCTTTTAAAATAACTGACACTGATGTTCTCAAGATGCTTACAGTTTTGTTCTTGGACATGCTCACAAGTACCCTCATCTTAACAGGGCTGAGCAGCATCTTAACAGCCATAAAAGGGTAAACCTAGTTAGGATTCACAAACCAAATGTTCCTGTATCCAGGATATATTTTTTATAAATATCACCAGTGATATTTTAAAAAAAAAACTGGTCCCACAGGTTGCTTCTCTCAGCATGGATTCTAAGGACTGAGTGAACCAAATATGCAAAACTCTTATCTTTAAAGGAGTCCACTCCAGTCATTTGATGGGGAAGTGAGAGAAAAAAGATTGCATTACATTTGATTTGTGGAGATGAAATCCATCCTATATGTGAGCCTAGGAATGGCATAAACTAAACCTTGAGGAAGAGCACATTTTTGATGCTCATCTAAAACCACTGAAGCTACTGTTTAAAAAAAATATTCCTTTAATGCTAATGAGAAGTGCCAATATTTTCAAATCCTAGAGGTTTTCTTATTTTTTTTAATCCACACAATTGTCTCTAGTGGGTTATGGAATAGAGAAAATCCCACACAATTTACTGATTCGTTTTGATGCACTGGCTGGGGGAGTAGTTAGCTGATTGCACGATTTCACAATGATTACACACTTAATTTATACAACACAATTTTATTTTAAAACTCTTTGCTACGTATATAACACTGCTTAGCTTTAAGAAACACCACAAACATTAAAAACACAATAATTACATATATCAGAAACAATGCTCCAAATGCACTTCCTTCCCAAACAATGCTATAAGAATTAGTGTTACAAAAACAACTACAATTACAACTAAAAGTTAAATTTGAATCAATACTGTTATTTTTCATAATATACTTACAATCCTAGAATTCCGAGAAGCCAAATACCAAAATATGGTTTCATTCCTCAGTAGTACGATTCAATGGGTTGGCCTCAGTAGTACGGTTCAATAGGCTGGCCTCAGCAATACGATTCAATGAGCTGGGCTCACCAGTGATAGGACTACGTCCCCTTCCTTCAGTCCCTTTCGGGCGCTCCGCGGCTTCAGCGTGAACTAAGAGATTCGTGTTCACGGAGAGGCTTGATTAGGCGATCAATCTAATCTGAACTTATACTTGCGATTCTTCCTTCGTTGTTCTGCAAGTGAAGTCACCTCCAAATTGGGAGAGTAAGTTACAGGTTTTTATTGAGTGAGCTGCCGTCAGTGGGCTCCTCCTACTCAACTTATCATAACTCCCAAATTTGGGCTCGGATCTTACTCAACAGAAATTACCTTTGTTGAGCATTTTTAAATTATTCTTGGGGAGACTTCCATATCACTGTAAATACTCTTTTCTTTTTACCAGTCTGGTTAAAAGGCCCCAGGCTTTGATTTCTCGGAATTTAGGACATTTACTTTCTTTGTAAAAAACTTCTAAAGGTACAATTTAGATTAAGGTTTTAGGCGAAGTCAGGACATTTCGCACGTAGCTCCAAAACAATGAGCTAGATAAGGAGATAGATCCTATCTTCTTCCTGAAACTGGCTAATGGGCAACCTTTACAAACATTCAAACTATTTCATTCAATATGACAATATT
>NW_005841881.1:1983174-1987881 GCF_000455745.1 Alligator sinensis | reverse complement strand
AGCTAAGGGTAGAGCAGAGCCAGTACTGGAGGCATGTCCTATAGTAACTACTAGTTGGAAACAACAAGGCACAAATCCTGCAGTTAGGCAGAATATCTATAGAGAAAGGAACAGGGAGGAAATAGAGGATTTGGCTAGGAGAACAGCACGACGTACTAATGAAAATTGCTACGTGTGGGTAGGAAGGATTATAGAGGAAGAAACTGGAATAGGAATCCTATTAAGTTCAGAGGAGGCCCTTCCACTAATAAGAAATTCGGGATGGAGTAAGGGGGCAATTCTCACAAATACCATGAATATAATTCCGGGAGGCATGTATCCCATAACTTTAGCTGGATTAATTGCCACCGGGGTAAAAAATCATTTGGGAGCTCTAAGCTTTCCCCAAAATTTAGAAGGGGGTATGAATAGCATCAGGTATATAATATGGGGAATTAGTTTTGCCCATTGGACAGCACCCCCAAACACCCTATCGGCAGTACAACAGAGATTAAGGAATGATTGTTTGTTTATCACCACTCCTGAACAAATAACTTGCAACAGGATGTCGTTAGAGGTAGCATCAAATGTTCTGAAAACTCCAGGAGTAAAAGCCTGGCTACTCCCGTTGGTGGGACAAACACCCTGGGAAGTAGCTGATCAGCTAGGAAACATAGTGCAGGAGGAAGAAATGAAGAAAAATCCCAAATTAATAATATAGAACACCATGTGCACACTCCTTATCATCCACAATCTAATGGGGTTGTGGAAAGACACATTGGTATTTTGAAGACACAATTGAAAACAAATTTAAAATCAATTTCTTTAAAAACTGGGATGCAGTATTGCATGCCACCTTAATTCAGTGCAATAATGATAAAACCATGTGGTTGAAACACGAAAAGAAAGAGTTTCTAGTGTGGACATATAAGTATAAAAAGGGTGATAAAGTGTGGATACACCTACCCAAAGAAGAAGAAGTAACAAAAGGTGTAATTGATCAATTGGGGAAACATCCCAACACTTATTTTTGTTTAACTGAAGAAAATCAAACAATATTAGTACACCAAAGTTGGCTAACCTCACGAAGCTAGGCCTCACAAGGACCTAAGCAATCATTTAATTTTGTTACAGGTGTCAAGGATTGAAGTGGCAACAGTGGGAGATCAAGGATGAAAATGATCCCAGAGATGAAAACTGGATGTGGCTAACCAATGCAACATTATGCAAACCAGTACCTAGACCACCCAACGTGATTCTGGGATATAATGCTGATGTATGGAATCTCACAATACCAGGTTATTCCCTTAAATGTAATATTCCTTGGGAAGGACCATGGAACCCCTCCAAATTATTAAATCCTCGTGATATAATTAATGGACCATATCCATATGGCATTAAATTAACAGAAGCAGGGATAAATGAAACTGAGTATTATCCAACACCATGGGGTTTTGTGAGAACACACCCAGAAAAAGGTGTATTTGGGGTAAAATTAACTATTATACCAGTAGGGTTATTTGAAAATGCTACAGTAGACCCCTATGGTATCATCCAATGTAAGTGGAATAAACTTTTCTGGAAACCTAACACTGTCCAGAACAGTGGCCGGCTTACTACTAGCACTTGGTGTCGGACTATAGTACATACTAGAAAAGGGATATTACCTTATCTCTTAATTATAAGGGATCCACCGCACCAAGAACAAAGCACAATAGCCTGGCATTTAAAATTTCCTGAATATTCCCGTACTGCCATGCGCATTACATATAACATTAACTGCACGCAACCACAAAGAAAGCGTAGGTCAGTCTGGACAGACTGGGCACAGCAAAATCAAGATAAAGAATGGGAAGAAACAGTAAAACCTGAATTCATGTCACTTTTGGGATTTGCCACTACACATGTAACCATTACAAAAAACATTACACAAAGAATGCAAAATTTCATAACATTAACTGAACAGAATGAAAATATCACTAATTCTAACATGAGGAAAATCCAAGCTAGATTACAGTTCATTACCTGTACACAATTTCATGAATCCAGCACCTTTGAACAACTTATTGTAACAAATTTAAGGAAGAAATTCACAGATGCTGGACATATACCTTATGTAGAATGTCATAGTCAAATAATTATGCTATTTAGTCATGAAAATCAGGGAAGTGTACAATGGCTTTGTTCAGTGAACCCACTAATGGGTTGGACAGTACATACCCGCATTGGAGGAAAACATACAGGTACATTACCCACCATGCGGTGTACCAAGCATAATTGCACACAAGTAAACACCAACCAAGTAAAATTAAATGATAAATGTTCTGAATTGGAAGCATGGAATCAGACCCATATTGTGCAATGTACTGATTGCAAATGCAAAATCTACACTAAAACTGTTCAAGTGAACATATTAAACTATGATTATGCTTTTGACTTAACACCCCAAGATGAAGCAACCCAGTATTATGAAATAGCAGAAATGGGATATGATATTCCTCAACTCCAGCCCTGTAAGCAAGAGGGTCAGTTCTGGAGAGATACAGGGGAAATAATGGAAATAAAATATAATATCCCTCAAAACTCACCCTGTGAGCCTGGAGCTCAGTTATGGAGAGACACATTTGCAAGGAAATGTGTGTGCATAATAGAGCCAAAAATTAATAATCTACACTCCAGTATGGAGGTAGTACTTTGGTCCAAAACAGGTATCCCGTGGATCGCTGCAGATCATTGGAGCACGACTGAGGAGAATAAGGTGCATTCCCAAGTATCTACGTGGGACGTTGACTTGCAGGGATTAAATTTGACTCATATATCGTTTAACTTGGAAACTGGACAATTAGTGATGTTGTCAAAGGACTATGGAGAACACATTACTTACTTGAAATTACTTAACGCCAGCAAGATCCTCAATGCACCATCAGCTTCGGTGTTAGAAGGACTAGCCACGATTGGAAATGCAGTGGGGAATGGTGTTAAATCTACTATACATGAAATAGGATCGATAGGACAACAACTATGGAACACTATAAAGACTGTATTTTCGGGAAAATGGGTGATATATGTTATAATAAGCATCATAGGATTGTTTGGGTTAATCATTTTGGGAAAATTAATTTTGTGTATGTTGTCATGGAATCATCATAATAAGTTTGTAAGGCTTAGTAATGAAATATAATTGTAATCAAACTGCCTAATGGGCACGGGGGGATGTCATATTGAATGAAATAGTTTGAATGTTTGTAAAGGTTGCCCATTAGCCAGTTTCAGGAAGAAGATAGGATCTATCTCCTTATCTAGCTCATTGTTTTGGAGCTACGTGCGAAATGTCCTGACTTCGCCTAAAACCTTAATCTAAATTGTACCTTTAGAAGTTTTTTACAAAGAAAGTAAATGTCCTAAATTCCGAGACATCAAAGCCTAAGGCCTTTTAACCAAATTGCTAAGAAAAAGGTATTTGCAGTGATATGGAAGTCCCCCCAAGAGTAATTTAAAATGCTCAACAAAGGTAATTTCAAAAAAATCTGTTGAGTAATGTCTCTAGTGGGTTATGGAATAGAGAAAATCCCACACAATTTACTGATTCGTTTTGATGCACTGGCTGGGGGGGTAGTTAGCTGATTGCACGATTTCACAATGATTACACACTTAATTTATACAACACAATTTTATTTTAAAACTCTTTGCTACGTATATAACACTGCTTAGCTTTAAGAAACACCACAAACATTAAAAACACAATAATTACATATATCAGAAACAATGCTCCGAATGCACTTCCTTCCCAAACAATGCTATAAGAATTAGTGTTACAAAAACAACTACAATTACAACTAAAAGTTAAATTTGAATCAATACTGTTATTTTTCATAATATACTTACAATCCTAGAATTCCGAGAAGCCAAATACCAAAATATGGTTTCATTCCTCAGTAGTACGATTTAATGGGTTGGCCTCAGTAGTACGGTTCAATAGGCTGGCCTCAGCAATACGATTCAATGAGCTGGGCTCACCAGTGATAGGACTACGTCCCCTTCCTTCAGTCCCTTTCGGGCGCTCCGCGGCTTCAGCGTGAACTAAGAGATTCGTGTTCACGGAGAGGCTTGATTAGGCGATCAATCTAATCTGACCTTATACTTGCGATTCTTCCTTCGTTGTTCTGCAAGTGAAGTCACCTCCAAATTGGGACAGTAAGTTACAGGTTTTTATTGAGTGAGCTGCCGTCATTGGGCTCCTCCTACTTAATTCATCATAACTCCCAAATTTGGGCTCGGATCTTACTCAACAGAAATTACCTTTGTTGAGCATTTTTAAATTATTCTTGGGGAGACTTCCATATCACTGTAAATACTCTTTTCTTTTTACCAGTCTGGTTAAAAGGCCCCAGGCTTTGATTTCTCAGAATTTAGGACATTTACTTTCTTTGTAAAAAACTTCTAAAGGTACAATTTAGATTAAGGTTTTAGGCGAAGTCAGGACATTTCGCACGTAGCTCCAAAACAATGAGCTAGATAAGGAGATAGATCCTATCTTCTTCCTGAAACTGGCTAATGGGCAATCTTTACAAACATTCAAATTATTTCATTCAATATGACAACAATAGTTACAAAGAATGCTCTGACAGAGAGAGATTCTGCCAATGAACAGATTTAGAGACCTCTGAGGTATAGGATTATGGGAAAATGTTATCTCCATGCCCATTGACTTCTTCATGGCTTTCTGCT
>NW_005841881.1:1967567-1983143 GCF_000455745.1 Alligator sinensis | reverse complement strand
CTGCTGAGGATGTGAGTGGTGCCATTTGTAACTTTGTAATATGTACACCTATATACTGAGAAATAAAATAGAAGTATAAGGGTTTTGCAGACTAAAATACACAACACAACTACTCTGGGCATATAAACCAGCAGCACTGGTTGAGGGGCACTTGTCATTAAAGTTGCTTCAGTGACTAATAATGACACAAGAAAGTATCTAAAGTTATCAACCCTTGTTACTATACCAGCAAAAGCATAACAGGTAATACATTAAAATTGTTCAAAAAATATAGAGAATTGCCATATATAGGCTATGGTATTTCTCTAGGAAGGAGATGCCCTAAACCAGTGATGCACAGTTCTGGAGAACTAGTATTCTGAGTCCAGAAAAAGGAAATAGGAAAAGCTCCTGAACACCTCCACTCCCGTCTCAGGTCTTATTGCTCTATAAACAAGAAAATAAAAAGATCAGCTTCCTATTGTGGTCACACCCTGGCAGAAAACTGCTCCACTTTTTACAGAGACATTCTGCAGACCTAAGCATGATCTCTTCTGCAATTGTAGAAGCTGGTTGCTAGAAGTGGGTTTCCTCCACTGGGCGTGTGTATACTGAAAATGGCTGCCAGCTGTCACAATTCCCTGACTGAGCATGTTCAAGAGGGTCTCACTGACCTTAATATGGATGCAGTATCCACCCATCACCCCATTAGGCATGCTCAGGTTTCATTTCCAAAAGTTCCTTCCCACTGCACAGGGTGGGGTAGAGAAGGAGCAAGCCCTTTTTGCATAGGGTATTGCTCAGCCACCAGATGCTAAGAATTTTACTTACTACTGACCCGACTTGACCTGAAATGGTTACTTAAAAGAAAAACCACCATACTCAATTGCTAGATACCAGAACTATTACCCTTTCAATTCACTAACTAGTAGGTTAGGTTTAGGATGTCAGGAAATTGAAGCACCCAAAATGCATTATAATACAATCTAGTAGTCAGTACAGATCTGATATGTTGAATAAGATGTACATTTGACTACACTCAGAGATTCAGATAATATATTATTTATAAGATGTTCACAACTTAGCTGCTGCTTGTTCCAAGCTCATGTAAAGCGATTCAGGGGATCCTTTTGGCCCTGTGAAGGCACATTGCTCTTTATTGTCTTAATAGTTTCATAGCTTCATAGGTTCATAGTAGCTAGGGTCAGGAGGGACCTGAACAGATCATCTAGCCTGACCCCACGACCCACCCCCCCCCCCCCCCTGCCACAGGCAGGAATGAATGCTGGGTTCATAATGAATGCTTGCCCCTACCTTGGGTAAATTCAAAAAGAGGTTAGATGATCACCTGTCTGGGGTCTCGTGAACCCAGCATTTATTCCTGCCTGTGGCAGGGGGTCAGGCTAGATGATCTGTTCAGGTCCCTCCTGACCCTCACTACTATGAAACTATGAAAATAGGGTGCCTGAATACTCCTTTGTGCCAAAGGTGCCTTTGTCCTGTTATCTTGATCCTGTTAATTAAGAAGGAGACATCTTCTTGGGATTTGGAATCTGAGTGGGGAGACATCTCTGTAGCAGACACCAGCTTTGACTTCAGCATGCAATAAGCTCACAGTTCTCCTCATAATAGCCTTGTCATGACAGCAATTAAGCAGGACATGAAAGACCTGGGTTCTAGGCCCCACTCAACCCCAGCCCCATCTTCTATATCCCAGAAAACTTCACTAACCACTAGGGTAGATGAAGAGCATCCTTCTCATTGGTCAACCAAGAGGGAAAGATTGATAGGACTGGAAGGAGAGTACAACTTATATCCAAGGAAGTCAGGACTGTCCTGGAAGTTTGAAAGCCTAGGGTTCTTGCTTATACATTTTAGCCAATGATTATTTAATACAAAATGCATTCCTTACACTTATATAAGTCTGGAACAATGGATATGGTGGTATACCCTGTAGACAACAGAGAGACAATAAGAAGTTATTCTAATAAAAAAAATTCCAGGAAGAAAAAAGCAAACATTCTGGTGATGTTTAATTCATTGTTAAAAGATTTGCATTAAACCAGCTCTTCAGTAGCTAAGCATACATATATTCTTTTCAATAGAAATTATCAGGCTACCTATGACAATGCTAACTTCTGATTCTCAAGAAGTTTACCATTAAGATACACTTGAAAACTGTCTTAAATAAATGTCTTCAGACTATTGTTTTCAAACAAACTGTTTTATTTCAATATCAATTTAATAGCAAGCATTAACAGGTTCAGTATTCAGTGTAGCTAACATGGTTATTACAAGTTTCTATTACTTTGTGGGGTGGGAGGTTGCAAATGCAGTCAGGAAAACATAAAAGTGCAGTTACTGTAAAGTCCTGATGAATAAAACTGTCCAGTGGTCTAAAAATATAGCATCTTGAGTCATAATCTGAACTAATTGGATTTATTTCCTGTGATTGGATCAAGTATCTTCAGTTACATTGATACATTTCACTATTTTCCTTCTGTCTTAGATATCATCTCTCTGTGTTAATTGTTTCCTTAGAGAAGAGGGAGAGTTATAGTGTTCTTTTATTATAGATGAACTTGCTGACCTGTTTATCCTTAAGCTTTTCCATAGCTGTAGCTAGCTGGATGACATTTGGCTTTAAATTGCTAATCTAAAGAAAGCAAAAAGCAAAGGCAAAGTGAAGGATAACTTAGTTTCAGATCAGATGATTCCATGCCCATTCTTTTCCTTCAGCCTGTTTTCATCTGTGACTAAATGTCATTAGTATTGAATGTTTGTTGTCTGATTTTTATCAGCTGTTAGCCTCCTATTTATCCAGTGCACTTAAAAACTGAAGATTAGTCATGGAAGGTGAGTTTGAGTTTCTCTCAGACAAAGAGGGAATTGAACATATATCTTCTACTTCCTGGGTGACTGCTCTAATCAATTAACTTCTCCAGGTGGCCCTACCTGCTGTACCTTTGTAAAGAGATAGGGGAAGAACTTGGTTTTTGAAAGAAAGGATTTGGGCATTTTCTTTCAGAAGAGACTTCTAAGATCTGGAAACCAAGTGGGCAAAATACCTCCTTATAATGCTGAGTAAGGCCCCTATGTGCAAGAGTGGAACAGGATTTAACATACTTCTTGGGATATTACTATGGCAAAGTAATGGCAAAGTTATTTATAACAACATAGAAAATGAGAAATGGTCAATAAATATTTTTGTTCATTATGTAGCACACATCTGGGTGATGTATTCATGACTCATATAATGAAATGGTCGCTATTCTAGATTTAACAAAGGAGGATGTTAAGCATCATTTAGAAAATCTAAATCTTTTAAAATAATCACATTCTGATAACTTGAAACTATCACTTTTCAAAATCTTGACAGAGGATTTTTCAAGATCACTTTATCCAGATCATTTATATTGATTTTTAATAAATCTTAGAAAACTTGAGAAGTTCCAGAACATTGGAAGAAAGCCCATACTTAGTCACAATTTTAAAAGAGTGAATGAGATGACCAAACTCATCATAATTTGATTAGCCTGAACTTGATCCAGGGCAAAATAATGAGTAGGTTGGCACAGAACTTTATCAATAAAGATTTAGGTTATAAAAATATGAATAATGCCTATCACCTTCGTTTTATGAAATATCAATCTTCTCAGACACCTGATATAATTTTTATTGGAATGACATGGTTGCTTCATAAAAGTAACTGTGTAGTTGTAATATAGTGAGATTTCTGTAAGGAGACTGACATAGTAATGCAAGACAACCTGATTAAAAAGATGCGGTGGTATTACAGCGTGTCAGTGTAGTACAGGCTAAATGGAATCAAATCAGAAGATTGTAGTTATTATGTGTACTCATCATAATATGACTGTGAAAGGAGTAATCTAACACTATGCAATATCTTTAACAATATTTTGTACATAAATATAAAATCACTTTTGACATTTGATGATGACACAAACTCTGAAAAAGTGATTAGTAGATTCACCCTAGAAGGTACATCTGTGATAATTTAGGGTACATGCATACTTTACACTTAGATCAACATAACTAGAGATAAATTGTACTAAGTGCCAAACTGTACATGTGGTCAGGGAGTTTCAGTTAGGTAAAAATGACTGGCCCGATATAACTTAGTTCACCTGAGGATGTGGAGTAAGTAGATTAGGCTAACCCATGCCTGATGTAATTGAACGTATGTATATGTTTGGAGTGCAGCTCTATTCTTCCCACACTGACTGGGCTTTTTTTAGCCCTCCAACACCTCCTGCCCTTGGATGAACCTCCCACCCCATGGTGGAGGTGGACAGGTGGTAGGGCAAGTTGCAAGATTGGTCCCAAAACCCTCTTCCAGAAGGGTCATTTTCCCCTTAAAATTTGCCCTGATTAAATCATCCCTACTCATAGGGAAGTCATGGTGACCAGGGACCAGGGGTGGCATGTGGCATCTCTAAAAACTGCTCCTGCTGCCCTATAAGTTAGTGTGGGTTTCAGGGTTGTAGGATTTCCCTATGCGTACAGCTGATCTAATCAGGGAAAATTTCAAGGAGAAGATGACCATTCTGGAAGAGGGTCTTAGGACCCATCTTGCAACTTGCCCTACCATCCATCAACCCCCTTTCAGACTCACCACCCCCACCAGTCCTGCCCTGCTCCTGGACCCACCAAACTCCCCCAAAGACCCATTTTTCTCTCCCCCCCCCAATGTAGCCCTCCCCCTACTCCAACTTAGATCACATTCCTAGTGCAGCTTCTAGTAAGGATCCACTAGTGGGAACCCAATGTACAATCACATGGCTTAAGGTAAGTGACATGATTATAGATTGGATCTGTAGAAGTCCAGGAACATTTATATGTGCCCCTAGTTTAACCACTTTCATAATACAAGACATAGAACATGACAGATTATACCCTAGAGTACTCAAGAAGCTGACAGGTGTCATAGCCCAACCATTGGCAAAAGTATTTGAAAACTCATGGCACTCAGGTGATGTACCTGAAGATTGGAAGAAGGCCAATTTGGTACCCATCTTCAAAAAAGGGCAGAAAGTAGATCCCAGGAATTACAGGCCAATCAGCTTGACCTCAATCCTTGGTAAGATTCTGGAGAAAATTAACAAAGAGACCCTTCTGGATAAGCTGGCTGATGGCAACATCCTTAGGGACAGCCAGCATGGGTTTCTCTTGGGTAGGTCTTGCCTGACCAATCTCGTCTCCTTCTATGATCAGGTGACATATCACCTGGACAAGGGAGAAGAGATTGACATCTTATATCTAGACATTAAAAAAGCCTTTGATCTGGTGTCCCATGATCTCCTGTGGCCTTGGCTACATCACAGTCCGATGGCTGGGAAATTGGCTCCAAGGTCAGACCCAGAGAATCGCTAGTACCACGGCTGAAAGAGACTTGGGGGTCATGATTGACCACAAGATGAATATGAGCCACCAATGTGATGTCACAGCTGGTAAAGCAAACAAAACTCTGGCTTGCATCCATAGATGCTTCTCAAGTAAATCTCAGGATGTCATCCTCCTGCTGTACTTGGCCTTGGTGAGGCCACAGTTGGGGTCCTGCATCTAATTCTGGGCTCCACAATTCAAGAAGGCCGTTGAGAAGCTTGAGAGAGTCCAGAGGAGAGTCATGCACATGATCAGAGGGCACTGGGACTCTTCAGTCTGGAAAAGTGCAGGTTCAGGGGTGACCTGGTGGCTGCCTATAAGTATGTAAGGTGTGTGCAACAGAATCTGGGGGAGCATCTGTTCAACAAAGCATCCCAAGGGATAACAAGGACCAATGGACATAAACTCCACCATGACCATTTTAGACCGGACATAAGGAAAATCTTCTTTACTGTCCGAGCCCCCAAGACCTGGAATAGACTCCCTCTAGAAGTGGTGCAGGCACCTATTCTGGAATCATTCAGAAATGTTTGGATGCTTCTCTTGCTGGGATCCTTTGACCCTAGCTGACTTCTTGCCCTTCGGGTGGGGGGCTGGACTTGATTATCTTCAAGCTCCCTTCCAGCCATAATGTCTATGAAATCTATGAAATCTATGGCTTCATTAATTCATTCACATTTATGAGAAGTACTCAAAACTCACTGTGCTGGAACCATGCAAGCACATAGGCTATGCCCCAATGAGCTTTCAGTCTAAATAGTGACAAAACACAAACATTACAACATGCTAGTTTCTTTCTTTATTTTTCTAATCTAGAAGGTTCTCAAACTCCATGGTGATGGGTGAACCTGAATCTCAAAGAAAAATGTCATCCCTGGAAGAGGAAATAAAAAATTATCCAGAGAATGAGTGAACAATATCAAAATTAGGAAAATCACTATTCTTCAGTTCCAAGGCAAATTTTCACTAGGGGGCTCTCTGAACCCATCTAGACAGTCCTGTGGATATGACAACTGGAACTGAGGTTGGTGCTAAATTGCTCCTGGGACTTGGTACTTTGATGGCTGTTGACCATCATCTCTGTAGCACTCAATGTTTTGGAACCTTAACACAAAGCTTGGATATGTATTTAATAAAATGCTTTTTTTTCAAATACAAGTGCAAAAATGGTTTGCTTGTTTATGCAACAGTGACAGTAAAAAGATGTAGTTGACTCAAGTGCCTCATAGTGGCCCTGCCCAGAACCTCCAATTCATTCTCAGCCTCATCCAGACTGTTCATTTTCTCTACTCTTACCCATTTTTTTATTTCTAAAAGGCTTGCATTTATAACAGAAAATCAGATCCATGCCTTAAACAGGGAGAACTTTGTTTCAAGATGTCATTGAAACAGACCCAGTAACAACTCAATGTGCACACATGCACAGCAAGCAAGCACTTAAAAATTATGCAGCAACTTTAGAAAGCCACTTCAACTATAAAATGGATAGTCATCACAAATGTCAATACACAACTTTCAGACTTAAGACATTTTGCATGTGTTTGTATCCACATATATGAAAACATATTAATAACCAGGAAACACATTTTAATAATCCTTAGCCCCTACCAAATATGAACCTGTGGGATTAAAGATAGCAGTTATTCCATGTGTGTGGTTACAGTGGTTTCATGTGGAAAATGAATAAAAATATTGAACAGAACTGAAATTACAGAGAGAAAGCAAGTAAGTAAATTGGAAGGTGGTTAAGATTTTAAGGTTAAAAGGGCTTCTGAAGAAAATTGATTTTTTTTTAATAATCCCATTGATTTGGTGGTGTAAGGGGAATAAGGAAAGCAAATTCAACACACAGTCCCCAGTCTAGCAAAAAGTTTAAGCACCTGATTACCTCTAAGCATGTGAGTTGTCCCATTCACTTCAATGCACTTAAAGTTGCGCATATGCTTAAGTTTTGCCTGGTCATGTATCATTGGGTCCCAACTGAGGAAGTTCTGTTGGTGCTACCATTGTGTTGTGAGGAAAAGGTGTAATGTAGTCAGACTCAGTACTATTGCCCACAAACAGGAAAACAACTTATCTTACTCTAGCTACTAGGTACAGGAGTTCTATTTCAGCAGAGGAGTAATTGAAGAACCAAACTTCTAGTTCTGCTGTCCTGCAGTCTGTGATTTACCTAATACTTGTGTCTCTTTGCAGAATGTAATAATTGCAACAGAAACATAGGAAAGACCCTTTCCTGCTCTTAGAACAACTTCTCACTTTTCCCAGAATCTCTCAAGACCATTCTTAATCTCTAGAAAGGGACACAATAACATCTTTGAGAACCTCATGATATGTATCTTATCAAGCTGAAATTAGCCTGAAACATCCTAGTGAAGAGCACCATTCATGCTTACAGTGCATTGTGCATAGTGATGATGATGGTGATGATGATAATAATAATAAATGAACAAGATCTTCCCTGTGATTCAGCAGAGGTGCATTTTCAAGGCTCAGGATACAAACAGGAAAAGGCATTCTGGTTGAGCAGGTGTAAAAAAATACACAAATCCAAGCAGTCTACAGTGAGTATATTGTTTCTTGTCTGACAAGGTTTTCTCCATTCCCCCACTTTGAATGGTCAGATGATTAAAAGATACACTTTTAATGACGGCTTCTTTGAACCATGTTTTTAAATTTAAATTTATATTTATATTTTAAATATCAATCACCACCTTTCCTAATTTCAAGTTAAAATTATTTTTCATGCTGAAACATTATTCAGATTTCTGACATTAAAAAATCAATTACATTTGCATTAAAAGTTTACTTTTTGGGGGGAAACCCCCGCAAATTATAATTCATGTGCTACTTGCTGGTGAGAGACAGCCTGTAATCATAGAACTTAAAAAACCAGAAGAGGTTCAATGCAATATTAGAGACCCACATTTCTTTTGAATAACTATGTTATTTCAAACAGCTAATGTGCCAAATTATAGACTGGAAAATGTTACACTTCCAGACCTCTGCTGATGTTAGATGCCTGGAACTCTAATGAATGCATCAAGATAAAAGCTGAGTTTGTATCAAAAGACTATTTCTGACACACATTCAAAGAACTGTAAGAATTCCAGTTGTGCTAGGCCATAGTTAGGCTAAGTTGTAGTAAGCTATAGTGCCAAAAAGCAGTATGGGAGAAAGGGGCCTTATGACACAGGATGACCCAGTAAGAAAGAAAAAAAAATAAAATGCAGTAATGAGTAAGAAGACACTGCATAAACAGCAGCTACATATGTAAAAGTTAGATTTTACTAATGAAAGTGCAAGTGCATGAACTTGGCGAACAAAACAAAGATGAACATCTTGAGAGAGAGAAAGATAAGAGTGGGCATGAGATGGGAAGGTATACATGCGTAAATACAGGGACTGGGAGACTTGTCTCTCACAGAGGCTTAGAGGAGTGTGAATAATGTATGGTGTCTCTCCTGAGCAAGGACAAGCTTCACCAAGTTGGATTGACTGTTAATCAGACCAAGTGGTGTACTGTCTGACAACAAGAAACTTTTCTAAGCTTTTGCCACCAAATGCATATCCAAATGTTGTTCTTTATTCCCACTGGGATCAGGAAGACAGTTTGCTAGAGTAGGCCTTCCAGAACATACAGACTCCAGCAGTTTGTGTATCAAAAGTGATAGCAACCAAATACTGCCCAAGGAAACACTCCACATGTCTCAAAACAACAGTCTCCAAAATAATGCACCAGTAATGACCGTTGCAACTAAAGAAGTAACATTGATGAATTAACAAAGGCTCAGAAAACAGCACAATATGGATAGTAAGAGCATCAGGGTGGGCATTTCATACTTTTAAAGTCAGATTAGTGGGCAGACTGGTTCCATGAAGGGCTCTGCTCAAGGAATAAAGGAAACTCCCTGTTACTCTTCTTGGGATTAGTCTGCCCTTCTTTTTCCTTCTTCAGTATCTGGAGTGCAGCTATGGCCAGGTAAGTTAGATGTCTTCAAGAGGAGGTTAGATAGTCACCTGGCTGGTGTCATCTGACCTCAGTCTTCTTTCCTGCCAGGGGCAGGGGGTCGGACATGATGATTGATTGTGGTCCCTTCTGACTCTACAATCTATGAATCTATGGGGAGGGGAGGCCATGTGAGTTTACCTGCAGCCATCCCCTGTCTGCTACTGGTGATATTTGTGGAACTCCACTGACACTCTTGAGGTTGCACAGGTGTAAGTGGAAACCAAATTCTGTCTTTAGATATCCAGTCAGTAGACTGCAATCTGGACATTAAACTGTGACATTTTAACAAACTAAAAAGCCTTTAACTAGGCTTTAGGTTCCATGGTGCTTGTTTTATATGTCCACCTGCTGCTAAGCTGTAATTGAATTCACCCATGACAGTAAAGTTACAGAATGGCTGTACCTGGGAAACAGAACATCCCAGTTAGCCGAGCCTTTTGGCTCACTCACATTCCTATCCATTTGACAGAACAACACCTCTGTACAGTTGGTGTCAGGGCTCCTGCCCAGAAAGCCTCCTTTATTAACTGCACACAGTTCCTGCTCACAGTAATGTCTATTTGATGTAGGATCTTCCTGCAAAGTGAATTTACCTGGAGAAATCTAATAGAGTCCCAATGACCACTGTCTGTGAAATTGACATTGGAGAGATTAACAGGATAATTCTTAGACATCATTACTGACAGGAACATGGTATTAGGCAAATTAAAGTGAAACCCCTGGTGTTTAAGGTTCCAGGAAGCACAGATGTACAGAGAGGATTTCTTGTACTAGGGCAGCTTAAATGTCTCAATTATGATCATGTTTCTATTACAGCAACTCTCTGCCAAATATAATTCCCAGACATTTGCCCACACTTATGAGGACATCTTTATCTTGGCAGCTAGAAAACCATTTGAAATGTCCATTTTGACATGCAGAGTAGAGACACATTTCTAATGGGCTGCAACATTCTCATTCCACATGAACAGAAAAGAACTCTGGAGAGGTCTGATGTGATTTTTTAAAATTAATATTAATGGTGAGGGAGAATAGAAATACAAAGGAGTTTTTATTTTACATTAATCTAAATCTTCTGAAAGCATTTGACACGAGTCTGGAAGCATTTTTGGAATGTTTCACAAAATGCCCTGTAATTTCCAAGGCCACAATTACCCAGATGAGTAAATAATGTGTGTTATTCTCACTTACTTTCAACATACATTTACATTTCAGACTCCTGCCCCTCCCTTGACTGTGCAGATTTACCAAGGTATCTATTCATTTTCTCTTTTCACTTTTCTGTTTCTTCTTTTTATTTGTCTTTAACAGGGCTATAGCTATAGCTTTGCACCTATTTTAATAGAGCCTGAATTTGTCCCTGTCTTCTGCTTGCTTCTATCTTCTATTTATGCCTATCTGGCTTGTCTGTTCTCTATTTTCCATTTTTTTTCCAATCTATCTGTTGGCTTCCTAATGGACCCTGTAGCTTAGCACTAGTTTGTGAGCTAGTACCCAGTCATCTCTCTCACTGTGTAACATGGTACTGTTGTAATCAGCAAAGATGCTCACACTGAGAAAAAAGAAGAGGGGTATTTGTGCTGGATAACTGAAAAAGTATGTCACTAATTGTTTTGCCTTCCCCAGCTTGTCATAGAGCCTAAACAGGGCTGTCCATCTGATGTCACACCAAGGCTTAAGCTGTGGCCTTCGCACCCCTCATCACTATGTCTGTAACAGCACCTCATGTGGTGGGGGAGTGTGGAAAGTAGAGAGGAGGGCTGAGGGTAAGTGCAGGGCCAAATACAGGAGGGGTGCTGGGAGTAGGGCCGTATGTAGGGGATTGTGTCTATGTGATGCAGTACCAGAGGGTGGAGCTTTCTGCGTGCACCAGTGAGGGGGTGTAAGGGATGCCCATGAGGGTATGCACTGTAGTGGAGGGGGGTTCAATCACACTCCTGCTCCCTCATCTTGCAGTTGTGGGGGAAAGGGAATTACACTTGCATGGTGCAGCAGGGGGCAAGATACCTGGTGCAGTGATGGAAGGACGATGGGGGATACATGGGCATGCTATACGGTGGGGGAGTGTCTGTGTGGTTTGGTGGCCTGTACCTCAACTGCTACAGCCCCCAGGGAGTATGGTCCTTTGGGAAAGTGGGGATTAGAAACTGGATAACCCTGGCCTAGAACATTTTTGTATTGGCTGATTTGCCTCATATGCAACTAATATTAAAGGGAATTGAGGGAAGGCAGCATATCCTAAATGCGCACCTGGCATCAAGCAGTCAGCATCCTGCAGTATCAGACATTTGGTGAGGAAAAGTAAGAATCAGAAGGAGCATTTTTCCCTTAAGATGGATTTCTTCTGCAGTAAGGGCTTGAGCAGTGGGAATTTTGGAATTTAGCCCAGACTTTAAACAAAGTTTAAAAGTAATGCCTATTTTGCTTCAACACAGGGATTAAGCAAAGTAGCAGATTTTTCAAATGTGACAAACATTCTTTAAAAAAAATAGCGCATGGAAACCATCATCTGTTTTTTCAAGGCCTTTCAGAGGTAATAGAAGCTGTGTGTGCACATGACATTTATACTGAATAGAGATTTCACATCATATATATAGATATATATACATTTTAACTTTCAACATGCACTAGATGCAAAATTACTTTAATCCAAAAGAAATTTCAATGTGGGGATGTGAATTATCTTTGAAATGTATGCACCTTTTTATATCCATTATTTCAGCAAACAACTCTATAGACTTCTTGCTGATCTAGTTTACTTTTGCCCATTGGAAAAAATCAAGATATTTTTAGTTTTGAAATATGTGATACACATCTGGATATTATATTTCAATATAAGCTCAATTCCCTCCAGTTTCATTGGACAATTTTTTCCATCCTAGCTTGCTGTAAACTATCACTTATAGTTGCCTACTGCCATTAAATAGCTACCATACTCCTTGGGTGGCACCATTAGGTCTCCTGCTGTCAAAAATATCTTCAGCTGAACTGTAGCCTGAACCAAAGCCCTGGATGTGACCAACCTTGTGTTGGTGGTGAGGAGGCACTATAAAAAATAACTATGAATATGACTTCAAACTTTACAAATAACCCTTATCCATATAACGGGCAAAACCAAAACCCTGCATTTGAACTATCCCTTGTTTCTACAGGGGAAAGAACGGAAAGTAATAGTTTTAAACTGTAACAAAGAAAAGATCTCCTTCAGTACAGAAGAAACCACTTGCTTTTGAATGTCCAACTTGAGAAATCTAATATTTCAGGATGCTTAAAAGTTTCTAGCATTCCATATGTCTGCTGCAGAGCTCCTGTTGTCTTCCAGTGTAGTTGTGAGTACTCCAGACCTCATCAGATGTCATTTCCTAGGTCTCAGAATGGGCACCTATAAAATTAGGGGTAATAAATAAACAATGGCTAGTGAAATGATTAAGAGACTTTCCTAACACTGGATAAGAATTCTGTGGCAAAGGCAGGGATCGATTGTAATTGTTCAGCTTGTCGTTTCTAAATCACAGGACCATAACCTCCTTTTCTGCAGTTACTATTCTCAGTCACTACACACCTTCTGAGTTCTGCTACAAATGAGGCAGGGCACTCCTGACCAAAGTATTATTAATTATACAGTCTTGATTTCTTCCCACCACAGGTCAGGGCTTTATGGGATTGTGCAATTAAGATTGTATCACACTGGCTACTCACAAGATTGCATGAACAATCTTATTTTTGATAGTTATTACATTTCAGTGCTTGACTTTCCAATCGTACTATCCTTTTAACAGTTTTTCCCCCCTCTGTATGCAATTACCTCAATCCCCTTTAAACAGACAAACTGGGGGGAAAAACAAAAACAGAAATTCTGTGGAGTTATAGTGAATTTGTCAAGTTGGCTCGTCAGCTTGATGAGCTATGTAGGAATTTGCTCTTTTCTCTATCACTTGACAAATGGGAGTAACTGGCAGTAGCAATCCACTTTGGAGACTGGTTACTAGAGTAGATCTCAGTTATATACTGATATCAGAGGAAAGCTGATCATAAAACTGCTGTAATATACTGTGGGCATGTCTACACGTGTGTCCCACTATGCAGTTGGTACTACACAATCCTTTAGTGCTTTAGCAAGTATTAAATGACTGCACAGTATCTGCTGGCACTGCACAGTCCCAGCAGCTCATGGGTCATTTTCCGAACCTATTGAGTAGCACAATAAGTGGCGGCATTACAGTTAGTGCCCACCAGTGCTACATCACTGTATTGAGAAGCTACATCATCATAGCTCGTCACTACAGTGACATAGCTTCTTGTGTAGACACACCCCGTGTGAACTAAATGCTATGCACTGTAATGTGAATGTGTGACAGCAAGTGGGGCAGCCCTGCTGGCTGGATTTGGACAATAACTCCCAGACGTCTCCAAGGGCAACAGTGTTGCAGCACTGTGTTCACTGCTTGTAGACTACAAGCCCCAGAAACACCAGGGGTGGGGAGACAAAGAGAGAGGAAGCGGGAGCCAGCAGCAGAATGCAGGATGCAGTGGCAGAAGGAAATGCATAGCTGGAGATCCCAGAGTAGTGGTGAAGCTAGGACTGCAGACTGCAGCAGCAGGACTTGGACATGGAAGCATGTGCAGATGGTAGTTGACCACTCTCAGGACCAGAGGCTGGTTTGAAGCACCACTGGAGGTGATGAAGGGTTTAAGGTTTCTTGAGTGTATGTACTACAGTGGTAGTTCTCACTACCTGTTATCTGTTCTTGAGTGAATTCACCATGGTATTACTGCTTATTACTTGTAACCTAATTCCTAAATGTATGTACTTTAATGTTGATGTTTATTTACCTATACCTTTTTTCTTTCTCCTTAGCCCATTGACTTGTGACCCTAAACCCTAACATTTTCTATATAGAAGTGGGAACTTCCCTTTTTGGCTTCCCGTGCCAGTTCTTGGAGTTGTGGGGTTTGGCATAACTGGTAGAAATGGGATTAGTGGATATAGGCCATAAGGTGCAGAACAGACTGCTGCAGGAATGTATAGATTTTGTTGTGCGGGTATTTGATCTGGGAAGATGAGTACCCCAGGGAAGCAATATCCCCCCCGCCACATATACCTACTTGAGGCCAATATTCCATCCAACATCTTTTGGTGGGGAACAACAAGAATGGGATGACTAGTGTGAACAGTTTGAAACAAAAGCTGAGTTAAATGGGTGGGATGGGGCCATCTAACTAAAATTCTTGAGCCTTTTACTCACAAGGAGGGCCAGAGAGATTTACCATGGGCTCAGCAGTGAAGCCAAGCAGGATTACTGGCACCTGATAAGGGCCCTCAGGAATGCTTTGCAACCAGGTGCAGATCTTGTTTGGGACCATGCCACTTTCCTCAACTGTAAAAAGATGGCCGTAGATTCAGCACAAGACTCATATGCCAATCAACATGCCTCATTAGGTGCTGACTTCTTAAAAAAAAATTCAGGTCACTATGAATTTTTGCAGATTGCTCCTGTTCCTTTCTGGTAAGATATTTCCCCTGTATACCATAGATGGCCAAACAGGAGTATGTGAAGTAGGGATTGGGGGTCAGGCACTGGCAGGAGAAGATTCTAAGAGTACCTCCTCAAAGTGAGATGATGATCACTGGCAAGCTGAAGGGTTGGTGTTGTGAAGAAGAGGATGGCTTATTCAAACATAAACTTAATGAGGAATTATGATTACTAGTGAGAACTACAATAGGTAAGAGCCACTGAAGTAAAATCTCTGTGCATATTGCCATCACAATGACAGAACCTCAGGTCGCATATCAAGGCAATGTAATTGGGACATTTTAAATCATGGTTGCTCTCTTGCATGCAGACTATGGGTCAGAGAGGTTGGTTACTATAGGGGAACTGAGTGCAGACAAGAACCAACATCTTGGAGAACCAGGTGATAATTTCCAATTGACTTCAGGAAAACTCAGTTCAAGCTGAGTCACTGTGCCCTGGAACTTTAGCAAGTGAAGGCAGTGGAGAAAGTCCTACTCGACTATGTAGATGTACTCAGCCTGGGAAAACATGATCTAGGACAGCATTTCTCAACCCTTGGATTATGATTGTCCCAGGGGAGCGGGGGCACTGGGAGACCCCCGCGGCGGTCAAGGGGTCTGCTTACCTCCAGCAGGGCCGGAGGAGCCGAAGAAACCCCAGGCG
>NW_005841881.1:1964763-1965388 GCF_000455745.1 Alligator sinensis | reverse complement strand
GCCCCTCCAGTACCGGTGGCCTGCCTCCACGGGGAGACCGAACGCGTGAGGCGACAGTGGATACAGCTGCGTGTGATGGAGCACCAAGGGGAACTGCTCGTAGGGGTGGTGCCGAAGTTAGCATGCGACATGCTACTAGGCCGAGATTGGACACCCCTCTATGACGTACTGGAGCGAGTGAAGGATGTGGAGCTAGCCCGTAAAAAGATAGGGGCCAGGGAAGGGTGGCTAGGCGAGGAAGAGACGGATCCGATCAACACGGAGGGCCCCATGAGCATCGACCTAAACCGTATCGCCAGTAGCCGACAGCTCCAGGAGGTGCAAAGTGATGACCCGGAACTCGAAACCCACTGGAGACAAGCCCGGGAGAGCAGAGGCGAGGTCACGCCACCCAGAGGAGAGCAACCCCAATACGAGGTAAGGAACCACCTCCTCTATCGCGTACCAGGGCCCAGGCGGGAGGGCCCCGCAGAAGCGCAATTGATAGTCCCGAGACAGTTCCGCCAGGTGGTCTGGCAACTCGCCCATGCTAGCCCAGTGGGGGGCCATTTGGGACGAGACAAAACCCTGGCCAAGGTAGGACGATGGTTCTTTTGGCCTGGGATGGGAGAAGAAGTGGCCCGCC
>NW_005841881.1:1946592-1961530 GCF_000455745.1 Alligator sinensis | reverse complement strand
CACCAGCGGGACTGAACCAAGAGAGGGCGAGGCAAGGACGGATTGGGGGCCAGAATAGGAAGACCTGAGGGGGCGTATGGCCGGGGTGTAGGGGAGGACGGAGCCCCGAGAGTTCCCGCAAGGAAGCGCGCCAGCACCAGGGGATGCCCTGAGGGAAGACCCCCCACTGAAAGAGTCATCAAAGTCGTGGCAGGCGAGTTCTGGGGTCTCCCTTTATACCAGGAGGGGCAAAACCTGGGCGATACCAACGAAGCCCGGGTGTGCAAAACATCGGGTCCGGGCGAAGGCGGCGCGCGAACTCCTGGTGGAACGGAGGCGGGTACAATGATCCTAAAGTTGTTCATAAGAATATTTCAAAGGGTCACGAGCTGCAGCAGGGAAGAGGGGTGGTGGGTGCCTTCCCCTTTCAGCAGGTGAAGCGGGCAGGGGAGAGTTGTGTGGTTGGGCTGGCAGCACCGGGACTGGTGCCTATGCTCGTAGTGGTGGCCAGGAGAAACTCCAGGGGGGTGGGCAAGAGGGGCCATGACCAGGCTGCCTGTAAGGGCACGGCAGCCCCAGCCCAGGATGGGGGGGGGGTGGCAGGTGCCACAGGCCTCCCCTCCTCCTCCTTCCAGCCCATGTCAGGGCTGGACTCATTCCACTGCTACCCACATGTGCCAGAGTGACCACAGCCACTGTGTTCTGGCCTGAGCAGGATGAGGGCAGCTGGTGGTCCCACCAGCAGGGCTGGGAAGAGGGCAGTGGGCTGCAGGTCAGTAGTGAGGGATACCAACATGGCCTGGAGGGGTAGGGATTGGGGGTCAGGCATTGGCAGAGCAAAGGGGGTGTGGGCTGGGACAGGCAATGGATCTTTGCAAATGGGTCCTGGTAGGAAAAAGGTTGAGAACTACTGATATAGGGCATAGAGGCCTGACAAAGGACCAAATCAATGCTGACAGTACCAGACCTGTCAAACAGGGACCTAGAAGAGTATCCATTCATTTCCAGTGTGAGTTTAACCAGCAGCTGCAAGCAGTGAAAGAGAGAAGCATCATCAGACCCGCTTTCAGCCCATGGGCTGCCCCTATGGTTTTGGTGTAGAAGAAGGGGGGAGGTGTGCATGTCCATGTGGATATTGCAGACTGAATAATATTACTATTAAGGATGCTGTAGGAGAGCAGAGGGAGTCAGGGGGAGGAAATCCCTGCTCACTTCCTTCTCCTTAGCATCCAAAAGGCAACCTGCCTCGCTAGTGACAGGATGAGCTGTGGTGGTGGATGGAGCAGGACAGCTGGAGAGCCAGTCCCAGCACAGCACTCCCTGGAAGCCCCAAGGTAGCTCCAGGGGCACTAAGGGGATAACCCCCTTACCTCACAAGTTCTCCCAGGTCGGGGTGCAGGCAAGCCTGAAAGTGATGGGACAAGTGGCAGGGACTCCTGGAGCAGTGCAGCGACTGGCACAGCTGTGGTCTGGACCCATAAAGGGTCCCCCAGGGAAATTGAGTTCCCTAGGGGGAAAGGCCCTATCCAGGACCACTGGAACAGGGCATCCTTAGCAGTTCACACCCTCAGGGGAGGAAACACCTGACCTCAGCTCACCATAGGTGGTTCACCTTAATACAGGACAGATGAGCTGCAGCTGGAGACCCGAAACTAATGCTGATAGGCTGGGAATATGTAGAGGAGAACCTATGAGAATGCAGGAAGTGGTGAAGGGAGGAACCCTATGCCAGAGAGAGGTGATGGCAGGAGTGAGGGGCACATGTGACCTTATTTCTTTATTTTTGTGACTAATGGACTATGGGGAATTCCTGGAAGCCAACCAGGAAGGTACTGTGTTTAGCTCCTGTCAGTGAAGCCTTAACAGCGGGAACCCTTAATCAACCAGGAGGCCTGTGATGGTGGTGTAGGGGTTGGAGGACACCCCCCCCCCCCCATTATAGCTCTTTGAGATCTCACAGCGGCAGAACTCTTCAGGGTTGCTCATCACTTCCTCTTCCTGGTTCCGGTGCCCCTGGGATTTGCAGTCCACAATTGCAGCCATCCAAAACTTTTTAGCAGGGCAGGGCAGTTCTGTACTTGGTGGAAAGGAAGTTTAATCCCCTCCTTGGCCTCAGACCCCAGCTGGGGTTTGCCTGGGGACTGGGTTTGAATTACAGGGGAGCTCAGGCTGGAGGTGGGGAATGACCCCCCATAAGAGATGAGTGCCCCTCTGTAAAAGATGAGAACCCTCCTGCGGCCAGTCAGCACCCTTTCCCAGCTCGGCAACAGCCTTAAGCCCATGGGCTACTGTGTACCACCCCTGGCCCACCCCGTACTTTTTTAAGAAGCCCAGGCAGCAGCGGCTCCTTCTAGTTGCCACTGCTGCTGGCCCCAGCTCTGTTATACTGGCAGGGACTCATGTGCACAACCCTGACTCCAGCCAATTTTTTTTGGAGACCGCCCCTCAGTAGTCAGAATGTAATTTGAATCCTCTCCGTCCCCACCCCTTCTATGTTGGAGCAGATGGCACAGCCTAGCCCAGGGCTGAAAAACATGCTGGGATGCTGGGGGACTGTGATTTAACTTGAACCAGGAAGACGTCTGGGAAAGAAGTTTCATAAACTGATTTGACCCAAATCAGTTAAGTCTGATATTACATTGAACCAGTTTTATCTTAAACCACTTTCAGCCATTTTGAAACTGTTTTATGTGCACTGACCTTCTGTTCTGTTACAGGTTTAAAGCAGTTTCTGAAGACTTAAACTGGTTTATGTGTAACTTTTGTCTGTAACTTTTTAGTTTAATGTTATGCCTTTTGGGTTATATAATGTTACCAGTACATTTCAGAGATTGGCCTCCTATCTCATGCATCTCATTGTGATAGGCCAAACCTTTCAGGGCAACTTGCAGAAACTGAAAGAAGTGCTTAAGAGGCTGAAGGAGGCCAATTTAAAAAAAAACAAAAAACCCTGCTGAATGTCAGCTTTTCTGCAAGGAAGTGAACCTTTGGGGGCAACTCTATATCACCCCCAATCTAATGGGCTGGTGAAATGGTTCAACCATATTCTGGTTGACATGCTGTCCTCCCTGATCAAAGACAATCAACTTGATAATGACAAGATAATAACAAAGTGATTAAAGAGGGATAAATAAACTTACACCTTATTTTAATAAAAGCATTTTAAAGTGTACTCAAATAGTTCTATATTCTTGTTCCACTGTGTTCATATACATATTTTTATTTTTTATAATTTTGTATTTCTATGTTGTACAATAATTCTGTTAAAAACAAGACTTTCCATGCATTTGAAAATTCTGTTTGATATTTTTCCATTCCAAAATAAAAACAAAAAACAAAACAAAAAAGAAATTTCCAGTAAAACAGTAGATAGAATTTGGAAAAAGTAAAATACTTTTACATCATTCCAAGTGCTTCAGTCAAATGGAAATGTTTAAGTTATAGAATCCACTTACTGGGTCAGACTACAGAACTATCTAGCCCAATCTCACAAAGTGGTCGAGTGTGGATATTGAGGATGAGGGTGAATGGGAAACGTCCAGAATTTTCCATTCTCTGCTCCTCTGTTGCAGCTTCTAGCATTTAGAGATCTAGGAATTTTTGATCCAGAGACTGTACCAGTAACTACCATATTCAATACCTACTGATGGACTTTTTGTTTAAGAACTGGTCTAAATCTACTTCTGAAGTGAGTTAAGCTACCAGCCTCCACAATAGCTTGCAGCAATGGGTTCTACGAGTTAATTGTACACTATGTGAAAAAAACAACTTCTTTTTGTTAGTTATAATCATACTACTTAATAGTTTTATTTTATATCCCCTAGTTCTACAATTGTGAGAAATAATAAATACTTATTTACTTTTTCTGTACCGTTTAATATTTTGTAAACATCTATCATGTCCCCCATCAAGCACCTCTTTTCTAAGCTGAAAAATTCTAGTTAATTTTCTCCTCAAATGGAAGTCCCTCCAAACATCTGTTCTCTCTTCTTGCCCTTTTATACAATTTCTATTTTTTCTGTATTCATTTTGAGGTGTGGGCACCAAAAATGCATATAGTCTTCAAGCTGTGACGTGCAATATAGCTTTCTAAAGAGGCATAATGATAATTTCTTTGTTTGTTCACTGTTCCCTTCTTAATAACTCCTAATAATTTATTTGCCTTTTTGACTGCTGTAGAATACTAAACTGTTGTTTCTAGCAAGCTGTCTACAATGATTCCAAGATAAAGCCCATCATCATTTATGCTGCAGGGGTTTAGGTTGTAGCCGTGTTGGTCTAAGGATATAGGCAGACAAGGTTCCTTGGGTGAATTTGATATCTTTTATTAGACCAACCCAAATGGTTGGAGAATAGTTATTAAGCAAGCTTTCGGGTTCAAAAACCCTTCGTCAGGCTCAGGAAGCTGCAGCAGTTGGTGTGTGCTCTTCCTGGATGGAATGAAAAGTAAAGAAGCCAGGGGCTGGGCTGGGCTGGGCTGGGCTGGGCTGGGCTGGGGAGTCAGTTGCCAGGCAGATTATAATGTATCAAAAATCCAATGTCTATGTTTAGTCCCTGATCTCTAGTATCCAGCAGGTTGATGAAATGGAGCTCATAGGCTCGTCTCTGGGATGTGTTGTATAAATTTCCCTTGAGGATCAGGACTGAGAGATTGGAGAGAGAGTGGCCCTCCTGTGAGAAATGTGCCCCCACCGGTAATTAGGTGTTTCTGTCTTTGATGGATTTCCAGTGTGCATTCATTCTGGTGCGCAGTTGTTGTCTGGTCTCTCCTACATATCTTCCATCAGGGCATTTGGTGCATTGGATGAGGTATACTACATTCCTGGAGGTGCAGCTGTAAGATCCTGGGATGCTGATGGCTCTGTTGTGGGGTGTAGTAATAGTGGAGGTGGTGGTGATGTGGGGGCAGGTTTTGCATTTCTTGTCATGGCACGGTCTGGATCCTTTTGGTGTGTTCTGGGGTTGAGGAAGTTTGCTTCTGGTGATGAGGTTGGCGAGGTTCAGTGCTTGTCTAACCTCATCACTAGAAGCAAACTTCCTCAAGCCCAGAACACACCAAAAGGATCCAGACCGTGCCATGACAAGAAATGCAAAACCTGCCCCCACATCTCCACCACCCCCACTATTACTACACTCCACAACCGAGCCATCAGCATCCCAGGATCTTACAGCTGCACCTCCAGGAATGTAGTATACCTCATCCAATGCACCAAATGCCCTGATGGAAGATATGTAGGAGAGACCAGACAACAACTGCGCACCAGAATGAACGCACACCGGAAATCCATCAAAGACAGAAACACCCAATTACCGGTGGGGGCACATTTCTCACAGGAGGGCCACTCTCTCTCCAATCTCTCAGTCCTGATCCTCAAGGGAAATTTACACAACACTTCCCAGAGACGAGCCTATGAGCTCCATTTCATCAACCTGCTGGATACTAGAGATCAGGGACTAAACATAGACATTGGATTTTTGATACATTATAATCTGCCTGGCAACTGACTCCCCAGCCCAGCCCAGCCCAGCCCAGCCCAGCCCAGCCCCTGGCTTCTTTACTTTTCATTCCATCCAGGAAGAGCACACACCAACTGCTGAAACTTCCTTAGCCTGACGAAGGGTTTTTGAACCCAAAAGCTTGCTTAATAACTATTCTCCAACCATTTGGGTTGGTCTAATAAAAGATATCAAATTCACCCAAGGAACCTTGTCTGCCTATCATCATTTATGTACATTTTAGGTTATTTTTTCCCCCTGCATATTACTTTGCACTAATTAATGCTGAATTTCATTTGCATTTTTGTTGCCTGTTCACTAAATGTTGCAAGATTTATCTGTAGCCTTGGTCTCTACCACTTGGAATAAATTTGTGTCATCTGAAAACTTGACCACCTCAGTACTCCCCTCACCCTCACACCCTTGTCCAGGTCATTTATGAATATAGTAAATAGCACTGGTCCCAACACAGATCATTGGGGAGCCCCACTCTTTACTTCTTTCTGTTGTGAAAACTGACAATTTATATTCTCTATTGATAAGCCAGTTTCTGATACACAATTAGAAATTCTGATCCAGAATGACCTTCCCAAATCATCCTGTGACAACCTAATTTAATTAGAAGTTTTTGACATGTGACTTTGATATACTGTACCAACTGGATCACCCTGATCCACATTCTTCTTGACAACCTCAGAGAACTCCATTAGATTGATGAGACATGACCTCCCTTTAGAAAAATCATGCTGATTTCACACCAGCAAGTTCCTATGTAGGTGGTGAGAAAATAATGAACATTTGAAGCAGCCAACCAGTTCCTCCCATATTACTGACCCTGTGTCCAGTGTCTAATTGTGGTATTTTATCTTCAGGTGCTTGTAGAAAAGGGGAATTTCACAGTCAGAGTAGATAAGAAAGTCTGATTTTTTTCACATGCTCACTTGACATTGATTCTGAGAGATGCACTGATTTCTGACAACTACTCAGTGCGAAAGAAACTAGTTAGCTGTGATGTTTACCTTCAGGTAAGAGAGTAGAATCTGGTTCAAGGTCTACATGGGGCTTTAATCTACAGGTTGGTCTACTTTGAGGATCCTTCTCTTTTTATAGACTGTCCCTCTATTCATTGCTATTTACGCTGATGATTTCCACCCCCTCTCCTCAGAAGATATGAAAATATGTAGCTGCTCATCTCCTTGTATAGTTTAACAAATTACTTTGATGTTCAAAATAAATCTCATTATACTGTAGATCAAAAGGGACAATTCCTTTCACCACAGCAGTACAATAAGCCAATTAGCATTTCCATCTCTCTCCCACGCGCTCTCACTTTTTAATGCAGGCAACATCACAGTTTCTAATCCTAGCCTATGTATTTTGTTAGATTGCAGTGAGCACTCCAGGCATCCAAGATATATGGGTTTGTAGAGTCTCACTGATAGATGAACTGATAAACTGGGTTTCATAGGATCATAGAAAATGAGGGCTGGAAGGGACATCCAGAAGTCTTCTAATCTAACCCCTTTTGGAGAAATGGAGGGGGAGGGGAGGGCAGACCAGATGTCTTTCCCTTATCCAAATCATGCTATACGATCTATAATCAAAAGTCTACAGAAGACTACTGTCAACCCTGACACAACACAGACATAACACCCTAACTGGCTACAGATAAAACAGGGGAACCATAGCAGTCAATGCAGGATTTTTAGGGTCTCAGTGATAGCTGAGGGCCTGATACTTGTATATCTGTGCAAAATAACTTTATTTTATTTTTGGTTCAGTGTTTCATTTATCACCTAAACACCCTTCCTTGCAAATCATTTCATGAACGAAATATTGTGCTTAATTTTAGGTATTTTTACCCATTTTTCCTTACTAAAATTGTCCTAAAGTTAGTCTCAAAAACATAATTTCAAAAGGAAAAAAATAAAAATATGCTTTAAAAGATTTTAAATGAAAAGTTTCCATTTTTTAAAATTATATTTTAAATTTTTTTGGTTTAAAGCTATTAATCAAATTTGACCTGACTTGACAAGTAATTTCAGGCATTGTAAGAGTAAATTTTTGGCTAATAAACAATCCATCCCAAGCTTTCGCTCATCTCTATCAATACTATCCTGTCTGAAAGAAATTGAAATGCAGAATCTAATGCACAGATGTAACTACCTGGAAAGCTGCTACTAAAATTATTTTCCTTACCCATTGATTGGACCAGTGGGTCCAATGTACCACGGGAGGAGGTTGAAAGATCCTCCCATCCAATGACTCATGTCACCCACTGGTTACAATCACTCGCTTTTAAACCCAAAGCCTTGCACAATGCCACCCTGAGCTATCTCTCTTTGTGTGCCCCGGTGTCTCACAGTTTAACCGGCAATCAGTTAACACATGCTAGACAAAGCCTCTGCAGTTGTCTCACTAGTACAATGCTGCTGGTTTGCATTCTCCAGTGGAATAGCTACTAAACTAATAATGAAAGAAGAAAACATGAAAACATTTATCTTCACATTCACATTACCATGAGTAAACCCCTTTTAAAATAAACCTAATTTGAGGTTTTTAAGTTGTAGACAGGCACCCTTTATGTAACACATTTACCTTTAGCTGTTGAGTGACTCTTGGAATTTTCCTGGCTCTGCCAAGCTATGATATTTTGATTCGCATTTTAATTGCATATTTCAGGAGTGAAATGCTTTTCTGCTATTTGTTTTTAAATGATATTTCATTTCAAGTGGAGCTGAATACATAGATGGGAATAAATCTACATCTCCCAGAACTGACAGAAAATTCACCAGGCTTAATAAAATTCATGCCTGACTTGCTATTGCAGCTGTATATCCACAGCAAAACTAACAGATTGCCTATTTCACTCTAGAATAGCATCTGCTGGTTACTGTATTAAATAAACCTCTCACTAAAAAGGTGATGGATGATGTAATTGTTACCATTACCAACAAAGCATGGCTGTGCTGTGTTTGACTTTTCAAATCCAAAATGGTCTATCAGCACATGTCAACTAAGGCTGAATAATAAGGCAAAAAACATTCTGCATTTATTTGAATTGTTAAATAAATGCTTTTCAATTGTTTTCACATGCTTTAATATTGAATTATTAGCCATTCTTATTATTACTGTGTTTGATTTCTAGTGTTCTACTAGCCATTTCAAAAAATAAGTTTATCAGAAGAAATATTTGCAGAAGAAAACAATATTAAGTTTATGTTAGAGAAAGTGGAAAGTGAATTTTGTGGAAAATGGAGGGTGAAATCGGAATGTGAAATAAGGATTATTTGATCTGGAAGTCTAAGAGTTACATTCAAATAATTATTCTCTTACAGGAAGGGAACAAAAATATCCATGAGACCTACGTTTCTAATCACAATTGTTCATAATCCAAAATTTGAATATCAAATGCATGTAATGAGCTGCATGTGAACAATCCACAGACCAATAATTACTGACAGAAATAATTTGGTGATTCATCTTTGGATAACTAATCCTTTTCAGACAACAGTGACCTGTTTAGAAACAATTTGTGAACAGAACAAGAGGCGAAATATACTGAATTTTTTATGAATTGTTTCTCCAATTCTAACATAACCCTTAAATGCAAGAGACTAAAAGGGATGAAGGTTTTCTCTTGAGCAGAGTTAAGCAGAGAGAACAGAAATTCTGTTTTAGGGAGAAATTATTATTTTGAATTATGGTTTTATTCAGAAGCCCCAATATTTCAAAATTCCAAAATTTTGTTTCAAATTGTTCAAACATTTATTTCCTTAAACAAAATCTTTATTTTGATTCCAAATTTTTTGAATGTTGTTTGTGATAGCATGCAATATAATACAACCATTTAAGAAAATCAAAGAAATAATTAGATTCCAAAGGAAAAATTAAGAATTTCATTTAAGAAAGACTCCCTCCCTATATATTATTTAAATACTATTTAAACATTTATCTTTTTTATTTCAAAATAAAATTTTGGTAAAACCATGGCGGGGTTGGGGGGAGGGGATTTTTTTTTTTTTTTAAGAATGGCATTTTTTGATGAAAAAAAATGTTCTATCATTATTTTCTGACCAGCTCAATTCCTGAGTACACATTTCTGTTTGGTATTGCTGCTTATTAAAGCTAGGAAAACATGTTGGACTGGTAATATGTAATAATTATATCTTTAAATATTGGCAGTGGCACCTAGGGCATGAGCAAGGCACTTTTTAAACTATGTAATAATAAATTATAAATATTTAATCATTATGATTCAGCTATTAAATGCAGAAAAATAAGCAAGCCATTCTTGGAGTTACTGCTTTCTGTTTTGATACAAAAAGCCTTTTCATTATATCCAAATGAAAATAAACATTTTAATTGGTTAAAAAAGTGAAGTTTTAATTTATTCCCACACTAAATTAAACAGTAACAAGATGCCTGCTATTGAGTATTTCACGGCTTCCCTTATATATCTCTGGCAGCTCAGTACATAATGGAGATAGGAAAGATGAACTTCAGGTCCTCCTGTACTAAAAACACAGTCCCCACCACTTATACTAAATGATCATTTCCATTAACAGTTAGTGCTTTAGAATTTATTACCCATATTAAATCATTCTGATCAAGGTGGGGAGGGGGAGTGCTAAAGGGGCACACATTCATAGCAACCATTTCCATGTTAATAACTACATGGTCGATATTCCAATTTCTTTACATTTTCCTGAAGACTGAGATCTCTTATAGTTTTGCACTGAAAAATGGGAGTAGCACAAGTAGATTAAATAGCTAGTCACTTTCTAAACTATGGCTATTTTTTGCTGGAGGTTGATAAAGAGAAAGCTAAAGCAGAGAAATTGGCAGGATCTGACCAGGAGTGAGCCAGTCACCCTTTGATTTGGCAACAGTACTCAACTTGAAGAAAAACCCAGGGATTTAGTGTGGCGTTTTTCTTCTAGTTTTCTATCCAGACAGTAGGTCCGACTGGACTGGTGACACTGGAGGTGTACAGCTGACTTCATAGTGAACATGACTTCAACTCATCCTAACAAATGGATTTCACCTGGAGCTAATATTATGGCATCTTGCCCCATCAGGCCAGTTAAAATGTAATTGATATTACAGGTCTGGGCCACAAAGCTGAATATTAGAGGGAGATGGTGAACTGTTATTTGAACTGGAGCATTCCTTTGGCACTGCCTGACATTCCAAGTTAAAGAGAACCTATGAGTGATGTGTAAGGTGAGTGGGGTTTGTTTTGGGGGGCTCTGAGTTGAGTCATTAAGAACTGATTATTACATTTTGCAGAGGCTCATGTTATGCAATGCTCATAAGTTACAATTCTGACATTCAGTGAAGCAGATCTCCAGCATTTGGAATGATTATTAACCAACCAACACATTGTAGCAGGAGTAAAATGAGCTAATAGAATATGCTGAATGGAAGATTCAACCAATGAAAACTCAAGGTATAAACATATGAACAATTACCCTGAGGTGAAAGGGGACAATAGCTTAGCTCTCAGTAGCCGTGTCTACATGAGACGCTGATTGTGCAGTTGTTACTGTGCATCTGCACAGTACCATCACCAAACAGCTTTTAGGTGTTGCTGACTGCACTGCTGACTGTGCAGTAGCATTGCATCATGCTTTGTGCCATGCAACACTACTGCACAGTAGTAACAAGCTACCGAGCAGTCAGTATCTTGTATAGACATGGCCAGTGCTAGGGCAATTTATGGTGGTTTCAGTTACTTACTGTGTGGCAAAAGTGTGCACACTGGCAGTTACCATGAAACAGCTGACACAGTAAATCTCTGCTCCCTTTTATCTCAGGGTAGATTGCCCATATGTCTATTCCATCTCCAGAAGACAAGAGAAAGTTAAAACCAGTGTTTCTCAACCTTTTTAGATTCTACTCACCCTTCAACAGACTCTAGGTATCCCTCAGTAGACTCTAGCCACCTCTTGGAAAATGGTAGCTCTAAAGGTGTCTTTACACAATCTCTGGGGTGGGGGGAAAAGGCATTTCAATAAGAGTGGCTTTGGGAGTTGCTCTAATTAAGGCGCCCACAGCGTATCATATATTCAGCATCCCACACTTCAAAATGGTAGCAGGGGCACTTTGAAGTTCATTGCTGCGATTTTGAAGTGCAGGTATGCTGAATACATGAGACACTAAGGCTGCTGGAGCATGCTAATTAGCATGCTCCATCAGCCTTGATTAATTGAGTCTGGTTTAATGCATGGTAATTAGTACATGTCAGAGCAGGCATCAGGCATGTGTATAAGTGCCTCATATTTTCAATTTTTTTTGTGACTGGGGAAAAATAATGCAGCAATTATTCTGTTGTAAATAACTTAGAAAGACAGATTGATTGAATGATCAGAATGATTTTAAAACTACAGATTCCTATTTGAAATCTCTGGGTTTATTGTGTGAATTATGTTTTAACACCTAGTAGGTGCATCTACACATGACATTAATTCAACACAATAAACTTGGGTGCAGTTTGCATTGGAGTTTATTACTCCTGGGCACAGTTTTTACACATGTGCAGGGGGCTGCAGCATGTTGAGTCTGGGCAGCACACTCCAGCTGGCAGGAGGCTCGGTGGTCAGCCTGCCACTGTTCCTACCTGGCTTAATGTGATGCAGCTGGGCTAGCTGCGGGACAAGGGTGCTATAGTGTGGGGCTAGCTGGCCTGTAGCCCACAATTGTAGCACCCTTGTGCCCCACGCAGCCCCAGCTACCATCTACATATGCATTGCAGCGGAGTAAATAATTCCAGTGTAGAAAAGTACTTGTGTTGGGCAGAACTATCCTATGGCAGAGTTAATTAGTTTACTCTGGCCTAATAGCACCACACATGTAGACAGTGATGCTTTGCTAGAGAGCTAATTAGGCAATTCTGCAGCAAGCATCTCATGTATGTTCACCCAATTAACATTTCATGACACCCCATGACACCCTTGAAAGGGCCTCAAAACACCCCAGGATGCCCCAGGATACCTTCTTCATTCTTCAAGTAATGGTGATGTCCAATGAAGATAGTTTTATTTCTGATGGTTCTGAAGTACCTGATATTTGAGGAGTCTACCTATACCTTGATAAAACATCAAACAGTGATTGGAATCTTGGGCAAAAACTCTAAGAAATTCCTGAGAAACCCAGAGTTAACCCTTAACAAAGCAAATAGGATTTGTCAAGCAAAAGAGGTCACCCAGTCCAGATCTGTGGTGGTTAGGTAGTGCTCTGACACTGTTGACATTATAGAAAATCTAAAATACAACTAGAAAAGAGATCTGAGAAGAAAGCATGTGGACCTCAAAGCTGGAGTTCTCAAAAAGCAGTAGATGTTGCTGCACATGCTGTGGCAAAAAACACTCCAAGGTAATACCTGGCATTTAAAAAAGATACAAGACTTGCAGTGAATTACATCTCTTCAAAGAGTTTGTTAGAATGTGTAATTAATATAGGAAAGAGGATAACACCACTACAGTAGGCTAAAGAAACTTTTTGTAGGAGCAATGGTCAACACTGGAACAGAAAATAAATTGAATTTTATCCTGACAGTGAAGAATTTTAGCTTGGACATAGATATCCAAGCCTACCTGGTACCAGGTATAATGACACTATTACTGAAAGGAATTCCTTGGTCAATAAGCATGTCTGTAGATGTGCCCCGAAGCTGCTCCAACATGCTGTAATTACAGCACATCAGAGCAGACTTGATTAACTGAGTCTTTTGGAGCATGCTAATTAGACTGGTCCATCCAACCTCTGCATCTCATGTATCAGCATCCCTGCACTTCAAAATGGTGGCGGGGTGCTTTAATTAAAATTTGTTTAATGAATGTTAGTTAAAACACCCCTGTCACCATTCTGAAGCAGAGGAAAGCTGATACATGAGATGCTGTGGGCATTTTAATTCGAGCAGCTTCTGGAGCCACTCTAATTAAAGTGACCCCCCCACTCAGCAGGAGAAAATTAAAGTTTTTAGTGGTGATTGGGTACCTGCTGCTGGAGAATATGAATTAAATTTGTAGGTAAATACATTTTAAAAAATGAAATGTGTTACAGTGCCAGGAAGCAAAAATAAAATAAAATAAAATAAATTGTACTTATTATTGTACTAAGCCTGGTTGCCTATACATGTGCTTGTGTGGGTTCTAATTAGAATGCATCAGAGCAGACTCTATTGATTGAGTCTGCTCCATGTTCTAATTACAATGCTCCAGCATTGCCTCACCATCATGTATACTAAGCCCACAAATGTTTTTAAATGGCCATGGGGGCACTTTATCTAAACCTCATTGAAAGCTTTAAAGAGCCTCACAACTATTTTGCAGACAAGGTTCAGAACACATGGGGGCTTAATACACATGATGGTGGGCCATTTTAATTAGAGCAGCTCTCCAGGAACTGCTATAATTAAAATGCCGCCCCATCCCCCACTTGGAGCCACTCTAATTAAAGCTTCCCACTCCCACACACTCCAGAAGTATGTGAAAAAAACACAATAGAAGATTGAAAAAAATGTCAGACCATCTACCAGGGGATAGGGAAGAATACTCTGTCCTAAAAAGCGTATAGTATAGACCTGAAGAATCCTAACCATCTCATCATTCATACCTCTAAAAATCCTTTCATCTTGATGGAGAGGCTGAAAGGAGGTGTGGATAGGCTCAATTGTTTTGGGAATCATAAAGAGAATAGAAGAACAGAACAGACTGGGGATATTTTGGGCCATTGCTGTGGGGAGGGGAGTCCTTCATTGTATAGACTCAAAAGAGTTAAGCAAATACATAGAAAGGGAATATTTTTTTTCCTCTGTCAGGTACATCACCTAGAATTCTGACAGGTGGCTACACTGAAACTTTTGTCCATATTCATCAACACATTTAGGGGAGACAATTTCTACAGACCCCCTTTTGAGTTGAATTCAGCTGCCAAGGTATTTCATTGGATAAAAATAATTGGATGGTATGGATAGTGCTAACATCTACATGGATATGCGCGCACACACACACACACACACACACACACACACACACTACAGATATAAACTTAATTTTCATGTTTCTTTGACTGGTTCTTCCCTTTTCCTAAATAAGACCCCTATGTCCCTCATTCCCCCTGAGTGCTTGTGTGTAGGAAAAAATCACCTATGGATAAACCAGGAAGGTTTTATTTCAATCTGGTAGATGCAGGAACAAACCTCAGGCTGAGAGTTAGAGCCATAGTACAGTACTATTTATTTTTGGACCAATTGGATGTACTTACAGTCATTGGTGGCTTGCAGAAAGGTTACACAAATACACCCTTATGTTTTGGAATGTAACTCTTTGCATCTTATTAAGATTGTTTTATTTAGCACCACATTTTTTTAAAACTCCAGCTTCATTACAACTTTGTCATTTCCCCCTCTGTTTCTCTGTCTCTATGTTTGTGCACCATTGTGTTTGCCTACTTTTTA